>NC_135823.1:20282365-20624391 GCF_964213995.1 Mustelus asterias
CCAGAGGAGATTTGCCCCCCACTGTTGTGCCACTCACTTCCTTACTCCCCCCTTGCTTGTGCCAGGCTTCATTCATACTTAGTGGCTCAGACAAAAGCCGAGCACATTCTCTGTTGGCAGGTCAGCCACCCTCTGCAGCCCCCCCCCCCCTCCCCCACCAGCCTCAGCACTACGAATGTGGAGTTGACGCCACAATCAGATCAGCCTTGATCATATTGAATGGTGGAGCAGGCCTAAGGGGCCGAATGGCCTCCTGCTACCCCTATTCCTCACGTTAAATAACATGAATTGAAATTTTCAGAAGATTTTTGACTGGTGACTCCTAAGGTTTTGTGAAAGGGAAATCGCGTTCGACAAATTTATTAAGTTTTTTGAGGATGTAACAATGCAGAATGGAGAAGGGGGAACAAGTAGATGTGGTGTATTTGGATTTCCAAAAGGCATTCAGTGAGATGCCACATAAAAGGTGGCTGGACAAGCTAAAATCATGATTGGGGATGGTATATTAGCATGGATAGAGGGTTGGATAGCAAACAAGAAACAGAGAGTTGAGATAAATGGGTCTTTTCCGGGTTGACAAGTTGTTACTAGTGGAGTGCCACAGGGATCCGTTCCAGGGCCTCAGCTGTTTATAATATATATTAATGACTTGGATGGAGGACGGCACGGTGGCACATTGGTTAGCACTGCTGCTGCACAGTGCCAGGGACCTGGGTTCAATTCCAGTCTCGGGTCACTGTTTGTGTGGAATTTGCACATTCTCCCGTGTCTACATGGGTTTCCTCCGGGTGCTCCAGTTTCCCCCCACAGTCCAAAGACGTGTTGGTTAGGTTGATTGGTCATGATAAATTGACCCTTAGTGTCAATGGGACTCGCAGGATATATACGTGGGGTTATGGGGATAGGACCTGGGTGGCATTGTTATTGGTGCAGGTTTGATGGGCTGAATGGCCTCCTTCTGCACTGCAGAGTTTCGATGATTGACTGTAATTGCTGATGATGCACATATAGGTGGGGAAGCAAGCTGCAGGGAGGACACAAAGAGTTCGCAAAGTGACGTAGATCGGTGAAGTGAGTGGGCAGAGAATTGGCAAATGAAGTGTAATGTAGGAAAATGTGAGGTTGTCCACTCTGGCAGGAAGAATAGAAAAGCAGAATATGTTTTAAATGGAGGGAGATTGCGGGAGTCCTGCAGCACAGAGGGATCTGGGTGCCCTTGTACATGAATCGCACAAAGTTAACGTTCAGGTACAGCAAGAAATAACAAAAGCTGGAATATAAAGCTAGTCTCAGTAACCAAACCTTGAAACTGTCATCACTTGTTGTAAAAACCCATCTGGTTCACTAATATCCTTTAGGAAAGGAAATCCGCCATCCTTACCCGGTCTGGCCTACAAGTGCCTCCAGACCCACAGCAATGTGATTGACCCAAAATGGCACTCTGTTCAAGGCAATTAAGGATGGGCAATAAATGCTGGCCAGAAAATGAAGCCCACATCCGCGGAATGAATTTAAAAATTCCTGAGATCAGAACCTCCATCTCGTCCTAAATGTTTTTATTCTTTTTCTCGCTGACTTGCTTCTTTCTTCATCCTTGCATTCAGATGGCTGCAATATAGCCATTCAAACCAATCTGATTACTCCCTCAGCTTCTTTATTATACTCACTACCACTCTCTTTGGCTATTGCATTCCTGAAATCTTTTGCCATCTCCCCTATCCCCCATATAAGCCTTCCTTTTTGTACTCCCTGCAGTCCCTGCCCCTATTACTTGCTTATAAACTTTTACATTTCTATCTTCCTTCTGTTCTCGTAAAAGGTCATCAAACTTGTGGCAGTATGGCCCCTTTAAGGGGTGGGTGTTCATGGGTCAAGGCACCCTACTGGGGCATATCTTGAGGGAAAGTTTTAAAGTTTATTTATCAGTCACAAGTAGGCTTACATTAACACTGCAATGAAGTTACTGTGAAAATTCCCTGGTCGCCACACTCCGGCACCGGTTCGGGTACACTGAGGGAGAATTTAGCATGGCCAATGCTCCTAATCTGCACGTCTTTCAGACTGTGGGAGGAAACTGAAGGAAACCCACGGAGACACAGGGAGAACGTGCAGACTCCGCACAGACAGTGACCCAAGCCAGGAATTGAACCCGGGTCCCTGGCATTGTGAGGCAGTGGTGCTAACTACTGGACCACCGTGCCACCCGAAATGCGCGAACCATCATCTATTGGGTGTAAGGGCATGGGTCCTGGTGGGAGGAAATCTTTAGTGTGAACCCGGGAGTCGGTGGAACTATACCTATACTTAATAAAAGCAAATCACTGCGGATGCTGGAATCTGAAACCAAAAGAGAAAATGCTGGAAAATCTCAGCAGGTCTGGCAGCATCTGTAAGGAGAGAAAAGAGCTGACGTTTCCAGTCCAGATGACCCTTTGTCAACGCTAAAAGGATATGAATAAAGGGTGTGAATGGCCAAACGGCAGAGGAGCGGTAAGCTGTGACAGGTGAAGATGTTGGGGCGGGGGAATGAGACAGAGGTAGAATGTAGAAAAGGGGAAGCGGGGGAGAAAAGGTAATGGAAGGGGGATAAAGTAGGGGGGAAGAAAAATGAAGAAAGACAATAAAGAAATAAAAGGTAGAGAACAGTAAAAAATTAAATAAAATAGAATGAAAACAAAGGGGGTCGAGGTGGGGTAGAGCAAAGCATCTGAAATTGTTGAATTCGATGTTGAGACTGGAAGGCTGTAAAGTGCCTCGCCGGAAGATGAGATGCTGTTCCTCCAGTTTGCGTTGAGCTTCACTGGAACATTGCAGCAGGCCAAGGACAGACATGTGGGCATGGGAGCAGGATCGTGTGTTAAAATGGCAAGCAACAGGAAGGCCAGGGTCCTGATTGCGCACAGAATGTCACAGCTTACAGCTTCTCTGCCGTTTGACCATTCACACCCTTTATTCGCTCTGTGGACAGCTATTGGCAGCCTTTTCCCCTGGTTTCTGTGGCTATGACTCATCTTTCATTCCCTCACCCTGCAGTATAAATATCTCCTACTTTCTCTGCCTTTTAGCTTTGACAAAGAGTCATCTGGACTCGAAACGTCAGCTCTTTTCTCTCCTTATAGATGCTGCCAGACCTGCTGAGATTTTCCAGCATTTTCTCTTTTGGTATACCTATACTTAACTTGTTTCTATAAAGATTCATCCCTCCATTGTGGTTCCTCATCCTCGTAACTCACGCTACAACAAGAACTGTTAACTCTGTTTCCATCTCCAGACTCACCTGCTAAGTGTTCCCAGCATTTATTTTAATTTTATATTGAGTCTAATCATATCTGCGCTGTGGGGCTGGTCGGCGCAACATCGAGGGCCGAAGTGCCTGTACTGCGCTGTAATGTTCTATGTTCTATGTTGGTAAACCAACTGTAGGTCAGACTAAGAGCGACTTTCAGTAAAACATGCTTCAAATCAAGTTCTAAGGTCCCACTATCTGCTGTCATGATCAATCTGCAATGAACTACCACAGAAACTATCTTGTGCATGCATTGATGCGGCCGCTATATATATAGCCACGTATTCAGATGCCTTTTATTCAATACCTCTGGTAAAATATAAGTGAAACAGAAGAAACCTTCTGGAATATAGACCTGATGTCACTGATAATAGCGATGAGAGCAACTGTGATCTCTTTGTGGTTTCTATGGCAACCTAATATTGGATCAGGGAGAACGGCTCACTAAAGTCCCTCAGAAGTGTCCATTAGCTCAAGTTGTGCCTGTGGGATTGAAGGCAAATGATTGGTTTGGTTAGGAAGTTAGCAGACGAGTAAGAGACAAGGAGTAAGGATAATCGGCAATATTCTACTGGGCAGAGTGTGACTCGTGATTTGATTTGATTTATTATTGTCACATGTATCAGTATACAGTGAAAAATATTGTTTCTTGCGCATAAAAAAATATAAAAAGGAACAAACAAATCATTCTGTATTTACCTGACTGTAAGTCACCACTGATAAGTTGCTAGAGTGACTGTTAGGGGAGATATTTACAGAGCTCTATACAGACAAAGCATACCGTTCATAGAGAAGGAAATGTAGTGTTACAGTCATAGCTAGGGTGTAGAGAAAGATCAACTTAATGCAAGGTAGGTCCATTCAAAAGTCTGATGGCAGCAGGGAAGAAGCTGTTCTTGAGTCGGTTTGTACATGACCTCAGATTTTCGTATCTTTTTCCCGACGGAAGAAGGTGGAAGAGAGAATGTCCAGCAGTAGTGGGGCAGAACGCTCCACCTGTTCACGCCGGCGAGACTCTCCAGTCCTTTGGCAATGCACCCCCGACCAAGGGTTTCCCGCCGGTGTGGGGTGACCTCAAGGAGAATTTCCATTGACAATGGTGGGACAGAGAATCCCGCTGCTGGCAGACAACGCGCCACCTCCCGCCGGTGGGAAACACGCAGCTGGGAGGCCAGAGAATCTTGCCCGTGGTGTCCCTCAACGATCTGTGCCAAGGCCGGAACTGTTCACCTTACTTAGTAATGGCTTAGATGGTGGGACAGAAAACCACGTATCCATCTATGCTGATGACACAAAGATAGGCAGCAGTGTATCTGGAAGCATAACATCACAAAGAATGCTAATAGCTTAAGAGAATGGACAAAACTGCAGCAAATGGACTTGAAAAGGATAGAACGGAATATTGTCTAAAGGGTGAAAGACTTGAAACAATGAAGGCTCCAGATACAAAGATTATTAAAATGTCACAGGCAGGTACTGAAAATAATAAAAAAAGTCTAATGTAATGTTGGTTTTATATCTTGAGGACTAGAATACAAAGGATCAGAATAGGAGTCATGCTTTAATATACAAAACTCAGCTTCGACAATACCCGAACAATTCTGGACACCACAACATATAGATACAGAAGGATATATTGTCCTTTGAGGGAGTGCGGTGTAGATTTAAGAACAGAAGGAATAAGAACAGGAATAGGCCTTTTAGTCCCTGGAGCCTGCTTCATATTCAATAAGATCATGGGCGGAATTCTCTGGCCGCGTTGGTCTAAAAGCCGGAAATTCCTGCCCGACTGTCAATGGGGTTTCACATTCTCCGCAACCCGCCTGCTAATATTCCAGTGGTGTGCGGGATGGGAGAATTCCAGCCCATAAATTATTTGAACACATTATAAAAAACCATAATGGAAAAGCAGGATTACTAGAATGATAAACTGGACTCCAAATATTAATTGTAATGAGAAATTATACACAGTAGAGTTACAGTCCCTGGTTCGAGTGAAAGATCAGGTAACTAAAACGGATCTCTTTCCACTGGCGCTGCCTGACTTGCTGAGTCTTTCCATCATGTTCTGTTTTTATTTCTGATTTTCCTGCATCCTCAGCATTTTGCTTTTATAGACCCAGGAATTTAAATGGTTAAGAGATGATTGGCCAATTTTTAAATGAGCAAAAACTGCTAGTTTGGGCTTCTGGGACTAAGGGGCACATGAGCCTAAAAATTAGAGCTATACTTTTCTGGATTGAGAAAATACTTCTTCAAGCAGAGGGTTATGACTTTATTATTTATTTATTGGTGTCACAAGTAGGCTTACATTAGTGGCACGGTAGCACAGTGGTTAATACTGCTTCCTCACAGTACCAGGGACCCGGGTTCGATTCCCGGCTTGGGTCACTGCCTGTGTGGAGTTTGCATGTTCTCCCCGTGTCTGCATGGGTTTCCTCCGGGTGCTCCAATTTCCACCCACAGTCTGAAAGATGTGCTGGTTAGGTGCATTAGCCATGCTAAATTTTTCCTCAGTGTACCCGAACAGGCACTGGAGTGTGGCGACGAGGGGATTTTCACAGTAACTTCATTGCAGTGTTAATGTAAGCTTACTCATGACACGAATAAATAAACTTAAACATTAACACTGCAATGAAGTTATTATGAAAATCCCCTAGTCGCCACACTCTGGCACCTGTTCGGGTTCACTGAGGGAGAATTTAGCACGGCCAATCCACCTAACCAGCACGCCTTTCGGACTGTGGGAGGAAACCGGAGCACCCGGAGGAAACCCACACAGACACGGGGAGAGTGTGCAAAATCTACACAGTGATCCAAGCCAGGAATCAAACCCGGTCCCTGGTGCTGTGAGGCAGCAGTGCTAACCACTGTGCCACCATGACGTCCACAGGTGGTAGAAATTTGGAACTCTTTACCACAAATTCTAAATCTGAGATTGATAAGATTTTTTGTTAACCAAAGGGATATGGACAAAGTATATGGATTAAGTCACAGACCAGCCACAAATTCATAGAGCATTGAGATAGGCTTGAGGCCTACTCCTCTCAGTCCTATTATAATATATTTTAAAATGAATGGAGAAATGATTGTGATCTTAGCAAGGATTCAGCTTTGTCTCTCCTCTTTCACTGTCATCAGTACCAATGTGATAGAGTCTACAAATGCTTACTCGCTGCTTTTGACAAACAAGACGGCTGTTCAAGAGCTTCCTGAAATAACTCGCAGATTCCTCGCCACTAACGCAGTGATTGGGACAAATCAAAGGTACGTCATACAATCATCTCAAACATACAGCCTTGTTTCAATGCAGAAAAAAACAGATTTAAAACAAAACACAGATTCCAATTCCCTTCTTCAGAAACATTGTGCAATTGTGACATTTTGAGCTTCGCAATAATGAAAGTGGTTCTTTCACAAGCACTCAATCTTCCCACAGATAACAGTGGTATTGCCACTATTAAGTGGAGTTGGTGGCATGATGGTTGAAGAATCTCGCTTCAGACACCATGAAGTAGGCTTCGCAGTCTTGAGTATGTTAACAGGTTTTTATTAACAACTCATAACCATACACTGTAGTGTTCAAGGAAAGGGCTGAGTTCACCCTAGGTCTTTACACATCTCTAGACTAACCCTGGCTCTGGGTCATGTACCTTCTTGCATCACTGTGTGGGCGTTGCTATTCTCAGTCCCACATTAACCCCGTATGTACCAGATCTTACTACTGTAGTGGTAATGTCACTAGACTAGTAATCCAGAGGGCCAGGTTAATGCTCTAGGATGTAGGTTCAAATCCCACCATATTTATTTGTGTCACAAGTAGGCTTACATTCACACTGCAATGAAGTTACTGTGAAAATCCCCTAGTCGCCACACTCCAGCGCCTGTTCGGATACACTGAGGGAGAATTTAGCATGGCCAATGCACCTAACCAGCACGTCTTTTGGGCGTTGCTAGTAGATTTAAAATGAAACATTTAATTGATAAGTTGGTGACCATGAAACTGTCACTGATTGTTGTAAAAATCCCATCTCGTTTATTAATGTGGAATCTGGTCTGACATGTGACTCCAGATCCACAGCAATGTGGTTGACTCTTAACTGTCCTCTGAAATGGCCCAGCGAACAACTCAGGTTTGCCAAACCACTGCAGTAAAGTTGCACTAGATAGACTGCAGCTGTTCAGGAAAGTGGCTCACTACCACAAGTGGCAGTTAAGAATGGGCAACAAATACTGCCCTTGCTAGTAAGGAGGAGATTGTATCAGAGCTAATTGTCACTTCCTCTGCCCAGAACAAAGAACAAAGAAAATTACAGCACAGGAACAGGCCCTTCGGCCCTCCAAGCCTGCACCGACCATGCTGCCCGTCTGAGCTTAAACCCCCTACCCTTCCGGGGACCATATCCCACTATTCCCGTGCGCATGCACAGTGGCCCCCAAATGTCAGCCTGTCGTTTGCTGGCCAGCTCAATCGCTGGCCAACCCGGGACCCAGACACTGCTGCCTCCCCCTCCCCCCCCCCCTCCAGCCCCTCCACCCCCCCCCCCCCCCCCCCCCGACCCCAGCCCCTCCACCGTGCAGCGGGATGGGAGAATCACAGCCCACATCTTTGACCAAACAGTTGGGTATCTGCTCTCATTTCTCCTTAGGTGGATTTGGGGTAATAGTTTGTTTGATGAAGCTACTGTGAGCTGAAGGTTTAAAGCATTCCCTTCATTTTTAAAATACATTTCTTAGAGGCACAGTGTCATCAGAGAAGAGACTTCTTCACCCAGAGAGTGGTGAGAATGTGGAACTCGCTCCCACAGGGGAGCGGCTGAAGTGAATAATATGGACGCATTTAAGGAGAAATTAGACAAGTATACAAGGGGAGAAAGAATAAAGAGTTATGGTGATGGATTTACAAAGTTGGGAGGAGGCTCGAGTGGAGGAGAAAGACCAATACATAGAAGAGGGGCCGAATGGCCTGTTCCTGTGCCAACTATTCCATGTGGAAACAAGTTATAAGATAGCTCACCATTACTGCAAGATCATGGAAGTTGTTACATTTACTTGTTTCTAATGTTGTGAATCATTACGTGGTCATCAATTAAAAACCTTTCCATTTTATTTGTGGCAGGCCGGATCCAGAGAATGGTCCCTGGATGGTGACGTTAGATAGCCCCAGTTTTAAACCACTGATGCTGTACAGTACAAACAACCAGTTAAAAGAACAGTTGTACAAAGCCTTTGTTTCCCGAGCGAGAGGAGGCCCCTTCGATAATGGTGCGTTGATCGATGAGATTAGGAAACTGAGGTAATTCATAACATTCCTAAAGGACTGTTTACTGCTCGTTAGAAGAAGAGTTTAATGGTGCTTTTCCAGAGAGTGGAACATTCTCCCCCTTCTTGCAACAGCATCCATAAATTCTAAATCCTACACAGCACGGGTTTCCAACTCTCACTATTCACTTATTTTCCTAACGCAAAGTAAAACCCTAGCTCAATCTTCTCTCCACCAGCTGTCTTGCGTGAACTTAGAAATAGTTTATAAAGAAACTAGACTGTGCAGCTTGTGTATCTGAGGCCTTATTACTGATGACGCATTAACTTTGTACACGAAGCAGCAACTTCACTGAAACAAATCCAAAGGCAAGGTTGAAAATTTATATTTTTATTGGGCCAAAATTTTCTTGTAGCGAAACACGTCCATACTAAGAGTGGCTCTGGCACCCGACTGCTCAGAAGAGCTTTTGCCCAAAAAGTTTTGGAAAGTTTGGCAAATGGCAATGCTGGCATTTGTTGAAAAGGGACTGGAGTATAAAAGAAGAGATTTGATTTGATTTATTATTGTCACATGTATTAGCATACAGTGAAAAGTATTGTTTCTTACTCGCTATACAAAGCATACCATTCATAGAGAAAGAAAGGAGAGAGTGCAGTATATAGTGTTACAGTCATAGCTAGGGTGTAGAGAAAGATCAACTTAGCGCAAGATAGGTCCATTCAAAGGTCTGATGGCAGCAGGGAAGAAGTTGTTCTTGAATCAGTTGGTACGTGATTTCAGACTTTCTTTTTCCCGACGGAAGAAGGTGGAAGAGAGTATGTCTGGGGTGCGTGGGATCCTTGATTATGCTGGCTGCTTTTCCGAAGCAGCGGGAAGTGTAAACGGAGTTAATGGATGGGAGGCTGGTTTGCATGATGGACTGGGCTTCATTCACGACCCTTTGTAGTTTCTTGTGGTCTTGGGCAGAGCAGGAGCCATACCAAGCTGTGATACAACCAGAAAGAATGTTTTCAATGGTGCATCTGTAAAAGTGTAAAAGAAGTATTGTTGCAATTGTACAGGGTGTTGGTGAGACCACATCTGGAGTATTGTGTCCAGTTTTAGTCTCCTTATTTGAGGAAGGATGTGGTGGCATTGGAGGCAGTTCAGAGGAGGTTCACCAGATTGACTCCATGGATGAAAGGGTTGGTGTATGAGGAGAGATTAAACAGTTTGGGCTTATATTCACTGGATTTCAGAAGGATGAGAGGGGATCTGATCAAGGTAAATAAATACTAAAAGGGATTGATAAAGTAATTGTAGACCAAATGTTTCCCAGAGGGGTGGGGCGGGGGGGGGGGCGAACTAGAACAAGAGGTCACAGGTATAGGTTGAGAGACAATAGATTTAAAATTGAAATGAGAAGGAACTACTTTGCGAAGAGGGTGGTGAATATCACTGCCCCATAGCGCGGTGGAGTCTGAATTGTTGAAAGGTTGCAAGAAGAAGATAGATATATTTCTGATTTTTAAAAATAAGTTAAAGGGATATGGGGAACAGGTAGGAAGGTGGATTTGAGACCAGGAAGAGATCAGCCATGATCTGATTGAATGGCGGAGCAGGCTCGAAGGGCTGAATTGCCTACTTTTGTTCCTAATTCCCTTGTTCCTATGTAAACTGGACATCTGGAACCTGAGGGTAGAGAGTAGAGAATCTTCTGAACCAGTAAAGTATCTCCAGATTTAAGGATTAGGAAATAAACACAGGAAGAATTAAGAAGGCAGGTGAATTAAAGGAGGTGAATTCAATGTGAAGGCAGGTAAAGAAAGAACTAAAGAGATGAAAAAAATGTCTGGATCAAGAATCCGAGAAGAAAGGGAAAGTAAGAAGAAAAAGTTAATTTAAAAGTTTGACAATTTTAGAAACTGCCTGAAGATTCAAAATCTGAAGGCATGGGAATCCACACTTGTTAATTTTCAATATCAGTGAGGGTGACTGCAAGTTTTTAGCACTTGTCATGCCGTTTAAGAGGGACCTATTCTTGTAAAGACATGACTTATCTTTCTGTGTGAGCTTAGTGGGCAGTTATTGGAGAAATGCTCAGGTTCCGGAAAAGAAAACAGGGAAGCAAGGTGTCTATTTCATGAAACTAATGTGGGAGCAGTATAACTGGGACTGACAAATATTGGACCATGGAACTGTTCCTCATTGGTCCATCATGTGTGGTAAAAGCTGAAAGAAATTGGGTGAATTTTCTATCTACCATTTTTTGTTGTTCCTTTCTTTTCATTTTTAAATCATGTGACCTACCGCCACACCACCCACTTTCTCACCATTGGTTATCCAACATCCCCATCCTAGAACATAAGAACATAAGAACTAGGAACAGGAGTAGGCCATTTGGCCCTCGAGACTGCTCCGCCATTCAATAAGATCATGGCTGACCTTTTTGTGGGCTCAGCTCCACTTACCCGCCCGCTCAACATAACCCTTAATTCCTTTACTGTTCAAAAATTTATCTATCCTTGCCTTAAAAACATTCAACAAGGTAGCCTCAACTGCTTCACTGGTCAGGGAATTCCACAGATTCACAACCCTTTGGGTGAAGCAGTTCTTCCTCAACTCAGCCCTAAATCTACTCTCCCTTATTTTGGGCCCATGCCCCCTAGTTCTATTTTCACCTGCCAGTGGAAACAACCTCTCTGCTTCTATCTTATCTACTCCCTTCATAATCTTATATGTTTCTATAAGATCTCCCCTCATTCTTCTGAATTCCAATGAGTATAGCCCCAGTCTACTCAGTCTCTCCTCATAAACCAACCCTCTCAACTCCGGAATCAACCTAGTGAATCTCCTCTGCACCCCCTCCAGTGCCAGTATATCCTTTCTCAGGTAAGAAGACCAAAACTGTTCACAGTACTCCAGGTGTGGCCTCACCAGCACCTTATACAGCTACAACATAACCTCCCTCACAGTGTACAGTCTCCTGCACCAATTGGAAAACAAATAGACTCCCAATTGAATGATTCCGGATTGTCAGCCGAACTCTCCTTTCCCCCATATCTCCAATACTTTTATAACTATGAAGCAAATATCTCCAACGAAGATGGCAAAAGAAAACACAGCATTTTTATTTGATAAAATACTGCTGTGACTTTTCTCCTGTTTCCCTGCACCAATGTCGGGGAAATTAATCTTTGATTCCAGGATAATTTCTATAAGCTTGGTAACTTTATCCACGAGCAATCTGCCCCTTGCCTCACAGTTCACCTGATATTCAGGAACAAGGCCTAAAGCATCAAAATGATTTGAAGGCCTCGCGTTTTTCCCAGCCTCCATTGCTCCGCCAATCGATTGAGTACCAGAGGTGAGAAAGTATCCCATTATTTACTTTGAATACGACCCTATTTCTTTTTGGCTATTTTCATAGGGTTGAGTTTGCCAGGATCCTTGGCTACAGGAACTTTGCAGAATTCTCCATCAGTAAAACCATGGCCAAAAGTGTGGAGAGGGTGTGGAATTTTATCAATACTCTACGTGACAGGAGTTACCCAGGTAAGACAGGGAAATGCGGAGTCACAACCTCAATTGGAGCTGGGATGTATGAATGAGTGAGTGAATGAAGTTTAAGTATTAGTGTCACAGGTAAGCTTACATCAACACTGCAATGAAGTTACTGTGAAAAATCGCCAGACTCCGGCACCTGTTCAGGTACACTGAGGGAGAATTTAGTATGGTCAATGCACCTAACCAGCACATCTTTCAGAGTGTGGGAGGAAACCGGAGCACCCGGAGGAAACCCACACAGACACGGGAAGAACGTGCAGACTCCACACAGACAGTGGCCCAAGCTAGGAATCGAACCTGGGTCCCTGGCGCTGTGAGGCAGCAATGCTAACCACCGTGCCACCTCTTGTTTCCGCACAGCAGTGTCTGGGAGATTAATCTTTGATTCCAGGATAATTCTATAAGCTTGGCAACTTTATCTGTCAACAAACTGCCCCATCATGCCTCACAGTTCAACAGACATTCAGGAACATGGCCTAAACATCAAAATGATTTCAAGGCCACACATTTTTCCTGGGGTGAGTGAGTGAATGAGAGAGAGAGAGAGAGTGAGAGTGATTTGGGATTAAATGTTCATTTTCAAAACTACAAAAACAAACCCTGATTGTTCCTGACTGAAACATCTCCACTGCTGAGAGTCGGACCTTCACTTGACTAAGTTCTGGAATTCCCTCCCTAAATCTCTCCACCTCCCTGTAGCTCTCTCTTCTCATTAAAGCTGTTTGAAACATTTAGTTACCTGCCTCAGGGTCAAAGTTCATCTGATAATGCTGCATTGAGGCACCTTGAGATGTTATCGAGACGTTACTCCACTCTAAAGGCGCGCGGTAAATGCTACTCATCTTAAGCGGCACCCTTTTATATTCGGGATTTTTTTTAGACAAAGTGGACTTGATTGACAAAACAGCCAGAAGCATTTTGTTGGGAAACTTAATTCCTCCGTGACACTGCGATGCTCGCCACCAGCAGTGTAGCAAAAGCTTTAGGGGCGATCGGAACTGTCAGGAGGTTGGGCAAGCAGTGTATGTGTTTGTTTGATTTGATTTTGATTTGATTTATTATTGTCACATGTATTGGTATTCTTTCTTGCGTGCTATATAGACAAAGCATACCGTTCATAGAGTACATAGGGGAGAAGAAAAGGAGAGGCTGCAGAATATAGCGTTACAGTGACAGCTAGGGTGTAGAGAAAGATCAACTTGATATAAGGTAATTCCATTCAAAAGTCTGATGGCAGCAGGAAAGAAGCTGTTCTTGAGTCAGTTGATACATGACTTCAGATTTTTGTATCTTTTTCCTGATGGAAGAAGGTGGAAGAGAGAATGTCCGGGGTACGTGGGGTCCTGAATTATGCTGGCTGCTTTCCCGAGGCAGCAGGAAGTGTAGACGGAGTCAGTGGATGGGAGGCTGGTTTGCATGATGGATTGGGTTTCATTCACGACCCTTTATAGTTTCTTGTGGTCTTGGTCAGAACAGAAGCCATACCAAGCTGTGATACATCCGGAAAGGATGCTTTTTATGGTGCATCTGTAAAAACTAGTGAGATTTGTAGCAGACATGCCAAATTTCCTTAGCCTCCTGAGAAAGTAGAAGCGTTAGTGGGCTTTCTTAACTATAGCGTCGGAGATGAGGGACCAGGACAAGTTGTTGGTGATCTGGACATCTAGAAACTTGTATGTGTGTGTCGACTGGTTGTCCAAAACGCTTGGTGGGAGGCCACGCCTGTTTTGAGGCTGGTGCACTCAGTAACATACCTCCAGCGAGACGGCATCGCACAGCAGATCACTTGCCCTGGGCCAACCCAATATCGAATATCTTGGGGGCCGGCCCAGCAAGCAGGGAGGTAGGCCAAGGAGCCAATTGTGGAAGCTTGGCAGGAGGGCAAGGGGAAATCCACATGATTCTTGTGAAGACCAGGGACACACTTCCACTCCTAAAGGCATCACAAAAATAATTCCAGCCGTTACATATTCAGGGCCTCGTTCTTCTTGTCCATTTTACTGAGCAGAGTATGTATTGGCCTCCACTAGTAGAAACATAGAAAAACTACAGCACAAAACAGGCTCTTCGGCCCCACAAGTTGTGCCGAACATATCCCTACCTTTTAGGCCTGCCTATAACCCTCCATCCTATTAAGTCCCATGTACTCATCCAGGAGTCTCTTAAAAGACCCTATTGAGTTTGCCTCCACCACCACTGACGGCAGCTGATTCCACTCGCCCACCACCCTCTGTGTGAAAAACTTCCCCCTAACATCTCCCCTGTACCTACCCCCCAGCACCCTAAACCTGTGTCCTCTCGTAGCAGCCATTTCCACGCTGGGAAAAAGCCTCTGAGAGTCCACCCAATCTATGCCTCTCAACATCTTATATACCTCTATTAGGTCTCCTCTCATCCTACTTCTCTCCAAGGAGAAAAGACCGAGCTGCCTCAGCCTATCCTCATAAGGCATGCCACTCAATCCAGGCAACATCCTTGTAAATCTCCTCTGCACCCTTTCAATCTTTTCCACATCCTTCCTGTAATGAGGCGACCAGAACTGAGCACAGTACTCCAAGTGGGGTCTGACGAGGGTCTTATATAGCTGCATCATTATCCCCGGACTCCTAAACTCAATCCCTCGATTGATAAAGGCCAGCACACCATATGCCTTCTTAACCACCTCCTCCACCTCCGGGGCCGATTTTAGAGTCCTATGGTCCCGGACCCCAAGGTCCTTCTGATCCTCCACAGTACTAAGAGCCTTTCCCTTAATATTGTACTCCTTCATCCCATTTGACCTGCCAAAATGGACCACTACGCATTTATCTGGGTTGAAGTCCATCTGCCACTTCTCCGCCCAGTCTTGCATCCTATCTATGTCCCTCTGTAACTTCTGACATCCCTCCAGATTATCCACAACCCCACCAAGCTTCGTGTCGTCGGCAAACTTACCAACCCATCCCTCCACTTCCTCATCCAGGTCATTTATGAAAATGACAAACAGCAAGGGTCCCAGAACAGATCCCTGGGGCACACCACTGGTGACTGACCTCCATTTAGAAAAAGACCCATCTATACCCACTCTCTGCCTCCTTTGGGTAAGCCAGTTCTGGATCCACAGGGCAGCAGCCCCTTGGATCCCATGCCCTCTCACTTTTTCTAGAAGCCTTGCATGGGGGACCTTATCGAACGCCTTGCTAAAATCTATATAAACCACATCTACCGCTTTCCCTTCGTCAATGTGTTTAGTCACATTTTCGAAGAACTCCACCAGGCTCGTAAGACACGATCTACCTTTGACAAAGCCATGCTGAGTATTCTTGAGCATACTAAACCTCTCTAAATGCTCATAAATCTTGTCCCTCAGGATCTTCTCCATCAGCTTACCAACCACTGAGGTTAGACTCACCGGTTGGTAATTTCCTGGGCTATCCCTATTCCCCTTTTTGAAAATAGGAACCACATCCGCAATCCAAGTAAACCCTCAAAATTGCACTGGAGTCCTCTCTTTATCATAGGACATTGGTATTGACATAGGTTCAGTAGGCTCCTGCAAGATCCACTTAGACTTTTGGAACACACACTGAAATAATGGAAACAAAAAATAAATAGGGCAGCAAGTCAACCAACTTGATTTTCACTCTGTTCCTGGATGGACAGAGTGTTCAAATTCTTTAGCCCGATTGGAACTCACTTGAAAATTGGGCCCAATGAATTGAGTCTAAGTTTGAATAAACTTACATTTTGGGCCCGATTTTACCAAAACTTTACGCCCGTTTTCGGGCACGAAATCGCGGTAAAGTTGGGCGTCGGGCCTATACCGCGATCTGCACCTGGTTCCGAGCAGATCGCGGCTTTACCGACATCCGATTCGGGCGCGGGTCCGGCACGCACCCAATCGGGCGGCCTGACGATTTAAATGCATTAGCATGCATTTAAATCGACTTAATGAACTGCGCGCCCAACTCTACCGCCAAATCCCACTTTACCGTCTTCTGGTCCGTTCCGAATTCGCGCTTTTAGCGACCTGCAGAATAAAAGTCTGAAGCGGATTTATATTCTGCAGGGGAACCTCCAAAGCTCTCTCTGCCCTTGTGAAGTCACCATCCTCCTCGACCATCCTTCGCGGACCCCCCCCGCTAACCACCCTAACCACCCTTGCAGACCCACCCCCCTCCTCCCCCCCCCCGGATCAGACCCCTCTGGGAGGCAGGCCCCCCCCCGGCAGACCCCCCCACCCCACCCCGGGATCAGACCCCACTGGGAGGCAGGCCCCCCACGGCAGAGCACATCCCCAACATACCTCGATCGCTGGTCTCCCTCCACCATCCTTCCGTTAGCAAGATAAGCTGTATGCTCCTCAGCTAGATCCACTTTGGTCAACACAAAGATGATTCTTCTGCCTTGTGGGTGCATCTGGCTCACCAAGTCAGTTACAATACTGCGTTCAGCATCTACTGAACCATCTTGGATACAAAGGATAATGAATGGTCCTGGTCGATCTTCCTAGTGCTATCAGTACTGTAACATCGGGAATGGCTGCCGACACCAAGGATATAATTTTTAGCATAAGCAAGGCTTCCATGCAGAACCCTAATGCCATTATCCTTTGTACCCAAGATGGTTCAGTAGATGCTGAACGCAGTATTGTAACTGGCTTGATGAGCCAGATGGACCCATCACACCCCCTCTCCTCCTCCCACCCCCCCCTCACCCCCCCCAAGAGGGTGATCTGGGTCCTGTCCCCTCCCCCCCCCCCCGCCCCTCCCCCCAAGATAATCTGTGTCAGAGAGCCGCTCTCTCTGCTTTATTCTCCCCGCCCGGGTGCGCTGCTTCGGATTTTTTTTCGAACTGCGCATGCGCAGTTCAGAGCTCTGATCGTTCTGGTAGCGCGAAGCCCCGTCCACAGCACGAATCGGACTGGAGCCGGCAAAACGCGTATGGGCGCGCTGGAAAGAGGATTCCAGACTCGGATCTATTTGACGCCCAGATTCGGCACTTAGACTCAAAATGGTAAAATCAGGCCCTGTATGCCATTCTTATTTTGAATTGTTACTCACGGGGGAATATTATTATTGTGGCAGCTTCCTTTACAAAGAAAATAAAAACAAAAGTGTCGGTGTAGGAAAACTGTCTTAGATTGAAGTGAAGGTACATGGAACGTGACATTAGACAACAGATGCTGCAAAGAAGCATAGATACCATAGGGACCAGATGGCTGGTCCCATGTTGTAATTTATGTACAATTCTCAATGTTGTATGTGGTTGGTGCCTGAAAGCGGAAAGTTTATCAAAGTGTTGGGTGAGATTCCTCATCAGAATTCCATTATAAAAATGCAAAATTCCCATTTATGTAGGGCTTTTCATGTCCTCCGACCACTACAAAACAAATAGGGGAGGCGATGGCCTAGTGGTATTATCGCTCGACTATTAATCCAGAAACTCAGCTAATGTTCTGGGGACCCGGGTTCAAATTCCACCACGGCAGGTTCAATAAAAAATATCTGGAATTAAGAATCTACTGATGACCATGAAACTATTGTCGATTGTTGGAAAAACCCATCTGGTTCACTAATGTCCTTTAGGGAAAGAAATCTGCCGTCCTTACCTGGTCTGGCCGACCTGTGACTCCAGATCCACAGCAATGTGGTTGACTCTCAACTGCCCTTGGGTATCTAGGGATAGACAATAAATGCTGGCCAGCCAGCGACGCCCATGCGACACCCATGTCCCATGAATGAAAAAAAAATTCACAGCTAACAGATTAATTTTGAAATGTTGTTATTGTGATTTTTCTAACTTTCCTGGTATGTTGT
This sequence comes from Mustelus asterias, assembly GCF_964213995.1. Lineage (NCBI taxonomy): Eukaryota > Metazoa > Chordata > Chondrichthyes > Carcharhiniformes > Triakidae > Mustelus > Mustelus asterias. Next base: position 20,300,262 of record NC_135823.1, read on the forward strand.
GGGGCTGCGGGGCGGGTGGTTTCACCATACAAAAAGCAGAAAACAGTCCATGTCCTATTCACTTGTCAATCTCTCCTCAGCCTTGACCTATCAGTGACTTTCCATTCTGTCCCAATCCCCTCTCCAAATATATGATTCATCACGTTTCTGTCCCTCTTCAGTTCTGTCGAAGGGTCAATGGACGTGAAATGTTAACTGTGTTTCTCTCTCCACAGATGCTACCAGACCTGCTGAGTTTATCCAGCATTTCCTATCTCTGTAGCTAAGACATACCATCTGGGCATTATCAGCCTGTTGGTTATGGGAGTTTGCTCTGCGCAAGTTGGCTGCAGCCCTTTCTCCGCAGGTGACCGCAATCTCAAAAGGTCTGTGATTGGCCATAAAGCACTTTGACCTTTGCAGCCTTGGGGTCTTGAGGTCATGAAAGGCGCAATACTTTGAGAATACTTTCTTTGCTGTAAAGTTCTCTTTCGTCTGGCAGTGGCAAAAGGTGAACTGAAGACGCTACAGCAATTTGCAGAAAGCCACGGCCAACAAGGCAAGCTACAACAGTGGGACAAAGATTATTGGGACGAGTTGCAGAGTTTGGAGCTGTTCAGGTATGGGGAAGCGTTACAGTGTGTTGTGCCTGGTTTAATAACGAAACCCTTCTGTCAGGGAAGGGAACAAAAGAGGGAGTACAGCGAAGGTTTACCAGGCTGATTCCTGGGATGGCAGGTCTGTCATGTGAGGAGAGACTAAGTCGGTTAGGATTGTATTCACTGGAGTTTAGAAAAGTGAGAGGGGATCTCATAGAAATTTTAAAAATTCTAACAGGGTTAGACAGGGTAGATTCAGAAAGAATGTTACCGATGGTGGGGGAGTCCAGAACTAGGGGGTCATAGTTTGAGGATGAGGAGTAAACCTTTCAGGACTGAGGTGAGGAGAAATTTCTTCACCCAGAGGATGGTGAATGTGTGGAATTCACTACCACAGAAAGTAGTTGAATGTCCTCCATCCCCAGTCTATTCGTGGCCAATCAGGCTGCAGTGAAGTCGTTTTCCCCCTGGGTGGTCTCTCCTTGATCTTTTAGCTGGACGGGCTACAATTAATTCTTTAACTTGTTACTTAACTGAATTCACCCCTTGGACTCCCCCACCATCGGGAACATTCTTTCTGAATCTACCCTGTCTAACCCTGTTAGAATTTAATAAATTTCTATGAGATTCCCTCTCACTCTTCTAAACTCCAGTGAATATAACCCTAACCGACTTAATCCTCATATGACAGTGCTGCCATCCCAGGAATCAGCCTGATAAACCTTCCCTGTACTCACTCTTTTGTTCCCTTCCCTGACAGAAGTGTGATTTCAATGAGAAATTAGATATAGCTCTTGAGGCTAAAGGGAACAAGGGATATGGGGGGAATCAGGATATTGAATTCGATGATCAGCCATGAATGGTGAAGCAGGCTCGAAGGGCCGAATGGCCTACTCCTGCTTCTAGTTACTATGTTTCTATGAAAGCCATTTCTCAATCAAATTTATTTTAAAATTTTTTCCCCAACTTTATCATAAAGCTGTTGGCAGCTAATTAGTGTCAAGGCAATATATATTTAACTCATTAAATATAATACGCGCACACAATTCTAACCGAGAGTGACATTGTCCATCTTCTTTTATAGTCACAATAATGCCTCGAGTTATTTTTGAAATTAGTAATGGTGTTTTGCTGTGCTCATTTATCCTCTTGCTATAGAGTGACAGAGGAACAACTGAGACCGTACTTCCCATTGCAACGGTGAGTCACTGCATCTTTTATAATGAGGTCTGTGAGGGATCTGCTTCCATCTGTTTATTAATCTATGTCTGCACTGTCTGTATCTGAACTCTCATCAGAAGCAGAAACAAATGGATATAGCCCCGGCAAGGGGCAAGTAACAAATTGTAGCCTGTCCAGCTAAAAGGTCAAGGAGAGACCACCCAGGGAAGAACGACTTCACTGCAGCCTGATTGGCCATCAATGGACTGAGGGTGGGGGACATTCAGTGTCTCAGGAAGGGGAAGCTCTGCCTCTTGAGACCTGCTCACTAATCCGGGGCTGGTGGCTCTCTTGTGCAGGCAGCGCCACCAGAAACAATGGCCACTGCTGGTACTGCACTCGGGGTTTGAGGAGGTGCCCATGTGATGTTTGTAGATTGACAGAGGGGGGAATGCAGTGGGATGTTTAGGGTGGCCGGGGTTTGGGAGGCCATGGTGGTTTGCCTCCTTCGGGGGGGGCCTCTGATGGGCCCACGGGAACTATTAAATAGCCCACCTCCCCTCCACCACTACCTCCCCTCCACCACCCACTCCAGCCCCCTTGCCAACTGCCCATTCAGGCAAACCTGCCAGGTTGGCAACTTGGTGTGGGCATCTCCTGCTGCTGGCTAAATCCTGGTGGTGGGAGGAAAAGGCCCCCAAATGGGCATTAGCTGCCCACTTAAGGGCCTCAATTAGGCCCCTGGTGGGCAGGCCACCCAACGCCACTCCCGCTGCTGGTAAAATTGCGGTGCGGGCAGGGACTCATGGGTAGGCAGCAGGCTGGTCGCCTGGTAAACTTTCTGTGGTCCCATTCACAAGGGTTAACGGGCCTTGATGTGAATTAAAAGTTTATTTATTAGTGTCACAAGTAGGCTTACATTAACATTGCAATGAAGTTACTGTGAAAATCCCCTAGCTGCCACACTCTGGCGCCTGCTCGGGTACACTGAGGAAGAATTTAGTATGGCCAATGCACTTAATCAGCACATCTTTCGGACTGTGGGGGGAAACCGGAGCACCTGGAGGAAACCCACACAGACACGGAGATTGTACAAACTCCACACAGACACGGGGAGAGTGTGGGGTGGCACGGTGGTACAGTGGTTAGCACTGCTGCCTCACAGCACCAGGAACCTGGGTCCGATTCCCAGCTTGAGTCACTGTCGTGTAGAGTTTGCACATTCTCCCCGTGTCTGCGTGGGTTTCCTCCGGGTGCTTCGGTTTTCTCCCACAGTCCGAAAGACGTGCTGGTTAGGTGCATTGGCCATGCTAAATTCTCCCTCAGTGTACCTAAACAGGCACCGAAGTGTGGCAACTAAGCGATTTTCACAGCAATTTCATTACTTGTGACTAATAAATAAATTAACTAATTAAAACTAATACCACCCAGACAGTGACCCAAGCTGGGATATGAACCCAGGTCCCTGGTGCTGTGAGTCACCAGTGCTAACAACTGTGCCATCGTGCTGCCCTAGTGGGAAGCAGAGTTTTAGATGACTTCAATTTCTTGGAGGATAGAAAGTTAGAGTGGGCTCAGGGATCAACTTTGAGAGTAACACAGGTGTGGCGGAGCATTTCAAAAGCCTGAGCAGAGGCACGGTGTGGAGTTGGGTGATCTTTTGGACGTGAAAATAAGTGGTTTGTGCGACGGTGTGGATGTGTAGCTACCTAAATGCTAGCCCATCTGTTATGATTTGTGGTGATTGTTCCTTTAAGGGCAACACAGCAGAAGAGGGTCACGTGGCTTGGGGAACAAATTAGGACTGAGAGTGGGTAGTCACCCCAGAGGGCGGAATCCTCTCTCTGGCAGCAGACATCTTGGAGACATGTAGGGCCTGGGGCAGCCGGGTGGGCTGTTTGGGGGCAGCATTGTGGCCGCTCGGGGGCAGCCGGGTGGGCTGCTGGCCTTTATACAGATTTTCTTATGAATAAATACCTTTAGTGTCTCAGTGGAAGTCTGCGGATGTCCAGCCTGACACCATTCCTCCCTGAATTTTTTAAAGGTACCAAATGCAATTCCTAAATATTTGATGGACTTACTCGCTGTAACCTGTTGGTTTTAAAATCAGAAATATCTTTTCTTCCCACCAGTGTTCTCTCCGGCCTCTTTCAGCTGAGCTCAGTATTATTTGGGATCACGATCAAACCTGCAGATCAAAAGGTTGAAGTCTGGCACCCAGATGTCAAAGTCTTTGACGTCAATGATGGAAAAGGTAGAAAGTACGTTTATAATTTGAATCAAGAAATAAATAACTCAATAACCTGTCTGGACAATATTTCAATAACCTTTCTTGGAGTGCATAATCAACTGACCTTCAGGATCCAATGACACATAGAATCATAAAATCCATACACTGCATAAGGAGGCTATTCAGCCCATTGAGTCTGTACTGATTCTCCGACAGAACATCTTATCAGGCCCTATCCCTAAAACCCCACGTATTTACCCCGCTAATCCCCCCCCAACCTTCACATCCTGGGACAAAATATCTGGAATTAAGAATCTATTGATGACCATGAAACCATTGTTGATTTTCAGAAAAACCCACCTGGTTCACTATTGTCCTTCAGGGAAGGAAATCTGCCAACCTTACTTGGTCTGGCCTACATGTAACTCCAGAGCCACAGCAATGTGGTTGACTCTCAGCTGCCCTCTGAAATGACCTAGCAAGCCACTTAGTTGTTCAAGAAGGCAGCTCACCATCACCTTCTCAAGAGCAACTACAGATGGGCAATAAATACTGGCTAGCCAGTGACGCCCATGTCCCACGAATAAATAAAAATAAAACTCCTGCCAGGCAGTTAATGGTAAGATGTTGGGGAGAGTTATAGAACAAAGAGATCCAGGGGTACAGGTTCATAGCTCCTTGAAAGTGGAGTCACAGGTGGACAGAGTGGTGAAGAAGGCATTCGGCATGCTTGGTTTCATTGGTCAGAACATTGAATACAGGAGTTGAGATGTCTTGTTGCAGTTGTACAAGACATTGGTATGGCCACACTTGGAATACTGTGTGCAATTCTGGTCACCCTATTATAGAAAGGATATTATTAAACTAGAAAGAGTGCAGAAAAGATTTATTAGGATGCTACCGGGACTTGATGGTTTGAGTTAGAAGGAGAGGCTGGATAGACTTGGACTGTTTTCCCTGGAGCGTAGGAGGCTTAGGGATGATCTTATAGAGGTCTATAAACTAATGAGGGGCATAGATGAGGTAGATAGGCAACATCTTTTCCCAAAGGTAGGGGAGTCTAAAACTAGAGGGCATGGGTTCAAAGTGAGAGGGGAGAGATACAAAAGGGTCCAGAGGGGCAGTTTTTTCACACAGAGGGTGGTGAGTGTCTGGAACAAGCTGCCAGAGGGGGTGTGACCGATCATCCCCTGCGGGGGGGTGGAGGAGAGGGGCTGTGACGTCTCATCCTCTGGGGGGGGGGGGGGGGGGGGGGGGGGGGTGGGAGGGGAGGGGGTGTGACGTTTCATCCTCTGGGGGGGGGGGGGTGGGGGGGAAGAGAGGGGGTGTGACGTCTCATCCTCTGGGGAGGGGTGGGGGGAGGAGAGGGGGTGTGACGTCTCATCCTCTGGGGGGGGGTGGGGGGAAGAGAGGGGGTGTGACGTCTCATCCTCTGGTCGGGGGGGTTCCGCTGCCAGTCTGTGGCCGATGCCTCCTGCCGGAGTGGACGTGCGGCCATGCCATCCCACAAAACTTTCAGGATGAAGCGATTCTTCGCTAAGACGATGAAGCAGAACCGGCCGATTCCACAGTGGGTCCGCATGAAAACCGGCAACAAGCTCAGTATAAGTCCAAGAGGAGACACTGGGGGAGGACCAAGCTGGGCCTGTAAAGGGATACACCATCACTGGTACACTACCAGCCACAGATTACTCTTCCCTGCAGGGGCAAGAGAGCGGGAGAGATGATGAGGGCTTGATGGGTCGTGTGGCCTCCTTCTGCACTGTACTGGGATTCTCCCGTCCCGCTGCAGTGAATGGAGATTAGACCGAGCACCAAATTCCCCATCCTCACTGGCGGCGGCAGTGAGGCGTGAACGGCCAGAGAATTCCAACCAGCACCAGGGACTTCGCAATGACAGGTACACGAGTAAAGTTCTCTAAGCCGAGCTCATTTTTTTGCAGGTGCCCACATTGCTTCGTTTTTTCTGGATCTTTATTCACGCCCAAGTGAGAAGGGAAGAGGATCTTGGACAACATCCTTTATTTGTGAGTTAACCTCGGGCAATGAAACAGTGGGGAAAGAAACGTGACAAAACGTTTTAAGAAGCACTGGCAAACAACGTTGGTTTGTGGGATGCAGAAATCTCCATGTTTTCCCCAATGATTTCCTGTGTGAAAGATAGCAGTTGTTAACATCGATCCGGTAGTTTGCTCTGGCATTGAGTAGTTGCATCACACACACTAAGTCCTCAGGTTTTTGGATTTTTTTGATAATTACCGGTTCTGTTTTTATTCTATATATTCATTGTATCTTTTCCCTGGCTCTAATACACTTCCTGTAATACTTCATTAAGTGATAAAGCAGTAGTCAAAACAGGAATTTGAGTTAATTTTGTTTATTCTGTAATTTTGTTGCATTTTGAGCTAAAAGCTATTATCCATTCGTACTATCAATGATTTTATAGAAAGAACAGAGATAAATCATAGAGATCCGGGTTCAATTCCCGGCTTGGGTCACTGTCTATGCGGGGTCTGCACGTTCTCCCCGTGTCTGCGTGGGTTTCTTCCGGGTGCTTCAATTTCTTCCCACACTCCAAAGTCCAAAGATGCGCAGGTTAGGTTGATTGGCCATGCTCAATTGACCCTAGTGTCAGGGGGATTAGCAGGGTAAATATGTGGGTTATGGAGGTTGGGCCTGGGTGGGATACTGGTCGGTGCAGTCTTGGTGGGCTGAATGGCCTCTTTCTGCACAGTAGGATTCTATGAAATACACCAGTGCTAGCATATTAATACACAAAGATTAATGTACTCTCTGCATAATAATTTTATAATAGCGTTCAGGAATATGAATGATTAATAAGATTTAAATCTATTTATTAGTGTCACAAGTAGGCTTACATTAACGCTGCAATGAAGTTACTGTGAAAATACCCCAGTCGCCACACTCCGGCGCCTGTTCAGGTACACTGAGGGAGAATTTAGCATGGCCAATGCACCTAACCAGCATGTCTTTCGGACTGTGGGAGGAAACCGGAGCGCCCGGAGGAAACCCACGCAGACATGGGGAGAACGTGCAGACTCCGCACAGACAGTGACCTAAGGCCAGAATCAAACCTTGGTCCCTGGCACTGTGAGGCAGCAGTGATAACCACTGTGTCACCGTGCTGCCCTGGAAAGACATAAACCGTTAAATAATTGTAGTTTTCCTTATTGTAGTTTTCATCGAATTGTAGAGTGATATAACACAGAAGGGGGTCATTTGGCCCATTATGTCTGTGCTAGGTAATTTGTTAGAGCTATTCAATTAGTCCCACTCCTCTGCTTTCTTCCTGGGGCCCTCTCATTCTTTTCCCTTCCCTTCTCTTTCTCCAAATCAGTATTGAAGCTTCTTCCATCATCTTATCTGGCAGTTTATTCCAAATCACAATAACTTGCTGTGTAAAAAAACGTCTCCTCATGTCACCTCTGGTCCACCACCAGAATCAATCTCTTCCTATTTAGTCTGATCAAAACTGTCTCGCCTTCATTCAATCCTCTTCTCTAACCTCCTTGATGCTAAGGTGAACAATCCCAGCTTCTCCAATCTTTCCATAGATCTGTAGTTCCTCATCACTGGTACCATTCCAGTCAATCTCTTCTGCATTCCCTTCCAAGGACATAACATCTTTCCCAAAATGTGGTGCCTGGAATTGAACACAATACTCTCTTTCTCCCTGGGGCCTAACCAATGCTGCATAGCTTTCTTGCTTGTGTACTCTGTGGGCCCTCCGCACCGGCAGGACCTTCTGGTCCCATCGAAGGTGGTGCCCTGCGGCGGGTTCCCCGGAGCCACGCAAAAACACCGCAGACTTTGGCGGGACTGGAAATTACTACTGGTGGCCAATGGTGAGCCGCGTCAGCTATGGGAAAACAAGCCTTGGGGAGAGGGTGGAAAATTCCCGGTTATAAAGGAACCTACTTGCCTTTTTAACAGCCTTGTCTTGCCATTTTGAAAGCTTTGTGCATGTACATGCCCAGGTCACTCTGTTCCTGCACCTCCTTTGAAATATGAAATTTTAGCTCACTTTGGGTGGGGTTTTCCAGCCACGAGCACCTGAAGACTGGAAATTCATGTCCTCACTCAACGGACCTTTAAATAGTGCACTGACTTTACTGTCCCGCCCGCTACGATTCCCACGGCGGACAGGATGGAAATTTCCAGCCATTTCCTCTCCTCATTTTTCTGAAATGTATCACCTTATACTTCCCTGTGTTCAGTTTCACATGTTATGTGTCTGACGATTTCACAAGTCTGTCTCTGCTCCTATACTCCTATTACTATCATCCTCATTGTTTTGTGCATTTCCCACCTCTGCACAAGTCAGGAGTGTGATGGAATACTCCCCACTTGCCTGGATGGGTGCAGCTCCAACCACACTCAAGAAGCTCAACACCATCCAGGAACCCGCTTGATTGGCACCACATTCACTATCTTCAACACTCCCTCCACCACCAGCACACAGCGGCAGCAGTGTGTACCATCTACAAGATGCACTGCAGCAACTCACCAAGGCTCCTCAGACAGCACCTTCCAAACCCATGACTTTTACCACCTAGAAAGGACAAGGGCAGCAGACACAAGGGAACACCACCACCCTCCAAATTACTTCCCCTTCCAAGCCACACACTATCCTGACTTGGAAATATATCACCCTTCCTTCACTATCAGTGAGTAAAAGTCCTGGAACTCTCACCCTAACAGCATGGTGGGTGTACCTACACCACATAGACTGCAGAGATTCAGGAAGAAATCTCACAACACCAAGTTAAAGTCCAATAGGCCGCCTTGGAGAACATTTACCCAAAGACACACGACTATATCTGTAAAGACTTGCATTCTAACTATTATCTTGCAATTGTGTCTTTGCCTATACATGCCATGTTTGTGAACCCACCTCTGCACTCACCTGATGAAGCAGCAGCGCTCCAAAAGCTCGTGATTCCATATAAACCCGTTGGACTTTAACCTGGTGTTGTGAGACTTCTTACTGTGCCTACCCCAGTCCAGCACCAGCATCTCCACCTCGAGGGTCAAGAAGGCAGCTCACTGTCACCTTCTCGAGGGCAATTAGGGATGGGCAATAAATGCTGGCCGAGCCAGTGACGAGCACATCCCATGAACTAATTGACTTTAAAAAGTCATTTCTAAACAGTGAAATTATGCTTTGTATCGCCAAGTCCAGGTTATTAATATATATCAAAAGAGCGGTAGTCCTCTTAGACTCCTGGGGAACACTACATTATACTTTCCACTAGTCTGAAATACATGCTTCATTACTACTTTCTGTTTTCTGTCCCACAACCAGTATCCAAGCTGTCACCGTTCCTTTAATCCCATGGGTTTTAATTTTGCTAACAAGTCTAATGTGGGGAGCTATTTGGTGATTTCCTGTGTTGTACACCTCACATGGACTATTATAATCTATTATTATCCACTCAATTATTTTATTGCACCATCTACCATTGCCATTTAGCATCCCTGTCTCGGGGCCATGGGTGCGAGTCCCACTCCAGGACTGGATGGCCAAGTTCAAAATGTGGGCAAATGGATTGCGAATCAGCTTGTAAAGGGAAGGCGATGGCCTAGTGGTGTTATCGCTAGACTATTTAATCCAGAAACTCAGCCAATGCTCTGCAGAGCAGGGTTCGAATCCAGCCACGGAAGATGCTGGAATTTGAATTCAATAAAAAAACATTTGGAATTAAGAATCTACTGATGATCATGAAACTATTGTCGATTGTCGGAAAAACCCATCTGGTTCACTAATGTCCTTTAGGGAAGGAAATCTGCTGTCCTTACCTGGTCTGGCCTACATGTGACTCCAGAGGCACAGCAATGTGGTCGACTCTCAACTGCCCTCCGAGGGCAACGAGGGGTGGGCAATAAATGCTGGCCCAGCGACGTCCATGTCCCACGGATGAATAAAAAAAAAATCCTGCCAACAACATGCCAATGCATGCGGTAAGAGCGGGAGAGATTCCTGGTCTGCCATCTGCAGAAGGCAATGGCAAACCATTGCAATATCTGGCCAAGCATAAACTTGGATCACGGTCACATCCATGAGATACATATATTTCTGATAAGAAATGGGTTACAGAGATATGGGCAACAGGTAGGAAGGTGGATTTGAGAGCAGGGAGAGATCACCCATGATCTGATTGAATGGTGGGGAAGGCTCGAAGGGCCAAATTTGTCTACTTCTGCTCCTAATCCCTATGTTCCTATGGCCACCAATAAGGGCATGGAACCTGAAAAAGATGGTGACCGCTGTTATTAATGCGAAACAAATCTGAACACCTTCTGAAAACTTGTCAATTGCAACCAAAACACAAATGCAATGTGTACCTGTGTTGGTAACAGACATGTTCTGTAATGTATATTCTGTGCTGGTTACAGTCACACACTGTAATGTGTAACTTCTGTTTGTCAGAATGATATACTGCAGTGTATACGGTCTGTCAGTTAGAACTGCACTCTATAATCATAAAGCATTGTCGGTTACAACTGCTCATTGTAATCAATGAGATTTATCAGTTTTGCTGTAACCAAAAAGCCAAATCAACTATGCAACCATCAAATCTTATTAATTACAGATAGAAGTCATGATAAGCCTGACAAGTCCATAAGACCATAAGATATCGGAGCAGAATTAGGCCATTCGGCCCAACAGCTCCGCCATTCAATCATGGCTGAAATCATTCTCATCTCCATTCTCCTGCCTTCTCCCCGTAACCCTTGATCCCCTTATTGATCAAGAACCTATCTATCTCTGTCTTAAAGATACTCAATGATCTGGTCTCCATAGCCCTCTGTGGCAGTGAGTTCCACAGAGCCAAACTAGAAGGAAAATTAACACATAACATAAAGTTTCTACAAACTATATATTTTTGTTACCGTATTATTTTTGTTAATGTTTTATCATTCCCTCTCAAACAGCCAGGAGTAAGCTGTTAGGGACGAAGCCTGTTGCATTTCTGGTGTGTAACCAACTCCCACCAGTTGGCTCTCTACCATCACTCATGTCCTTTTCGGAAGTTAAGTCTCTTTTCCATGAGGTAAGGACAGAGGTAACTCCCGAACAAAAGGTTTAATCAATTTTGGAAGTGTTATTCATGCGATATAATTGTACAAAGTTTCCCACTCCACAGCTAAGAGGGCCATTCTCTGCTTTTACCCTCCTAATATTGGGCACCTAAGTGGGCACAGAACGGCGTACTTGCTGCACAATCCACCTGGTTTTCTTTGCCCATGAACCAAATGGAACTGAATGTTGGGCAGATAAAAGCAAATTACTGGGGATGCTGGAATCTGAAACAAAAACAGAATACGCTGGAAAATCTCGGCAGGCGTGTGGAGAGAGAATAGAGCCAACCTCTCAACTCTGGATGACCCTTCGTCAGAGCTGAAGATAAAGAAAATAGGATGAGATTTTGTACTGTAAGGGTGAGGGGCAGAGGGGTTTGTGTAATTGACCAAGATGTCATAGACAAAAAGACAAAGAGAATGTAAGTGGTGGTGATAAAGGTTGAGAATGGTGCTAATAGCATCCATTAAGAGATCAGAATGTGTAAATGGCAGAACAAAGGTGCAGAGTGTCAAAGGACAACCTGAGGCATATGGCAGATGACCCCAGTGGGGTGGGGGAAGGGGGAACAAGATGGGAAGCGAGATTTAGAAATAGACAAATTAAATGATGGAAGAAATTAAAATTAAAAATATATAACAAGAATATAAAGTTTTTTAAAAATGGATGAATAAGATAAAAAGAAATGAAATAAAATAAATGGAGATGGGGTGGAGGAGAGAATTGATGCTCTGAAATTGTTGAACTCAATGTTCAGGTTATAAAGTGCCTGAAGGGTCAACCAGACTCAAAACGTTGGCTCTATTCTCTCTCCATGGATGCTGTCAGACCTGCTGACATTTTCCAGCTTTCTCTGAGAATGTTGGGTGTATAATGGACCCAGTGCCCTTCATAACCAGTGTCCGAGTTGGAGCGCCGACAACTTTTGTGTTGTTTTAAGCAGTGCAAAAGGGGAAAGTCTTCCCTGAATTTACACCCACATTCACACGGCTCACAGTTAATGCCTGCCAGATACATAAAGTAAGTGGTGGAGTGGGACTTGACCTTGTGCGATGGTGTAAAATGGATGAGAACAAAATTAGCTGGAAATAAAAATGGTCAGAGATCCAAATCTTCCGATTCACTGGGCAGAACCTTGAGGCCAGTCTCTGTGCGCGAGAATGGCGGCATGCACTCAAAATCCGGAGTTTGATAAATTAGCATCTCATTATCGAGCACTCACACCGGATATTGAAGCTGCACCGAATATTCTTCAGGCTCCAACGTGACGTCACACCGGCACCATTTACAACAACTCCACATAAACGTGAACTTGATGTCTTCTCTCTCTGCTCCCCCCCCCCTCCCCTGGAGGGGATATCGGAGGTGAGTGCTCAGGCAGCCATTTCTCTGCACCCTGTCTAACACCCAAGGGGCACCAGAGAGAACGCTGAGGAAACAGTTAAGTATAGCTGGGGGGGGAGGGGGGTGTGGGAGCACTCTTGCCTTACATGGAGCGGGGAGGTGGGGGGGGAGGGTGGAAATGGGTGGGTCAGGTGTCATGAGATAATGAAGGCTCAGCGCTATTCATCCTGGTGGTGAACAGGGGAAATAATGTGGGCAAGTGGTTGTTGTGTCAGAGAGGACCTCGTGAGGAAGAGCAGATATTCACTCAGTGAATGGGGAGCACCTGGGTGGGTGTCACAGAGAAATGGAGGGATGAGTGTCAGGACTGTGTGGTTCAAAGTTCATTATGATATTCTCACCCTTTCAAAGAACAAAGAACAAAGAACAATACAGCACAGGAACAGGCCCTTCGGCCCTCCAAGCCCGCGCCGCTCCCCGGTCCAGGATTGAATCCTGAATCCAGGATCCCCGCCCAATTTTCCAGCCTATCTACATACCAATATCCTATCCACCGAGCTGTCCCTCACAGCTAAGATGCTTTGTTCATTACAACCTATTAACTCACCCCCACCCCCCCATTCCAGACCATGTGATCTCCAGGGAGAGGCGATGATTCAGGGGAATCAAGAGCCTATGTGGTTGGCCTTTCTTCTGGTCAGGATTAGCCATCAGCAGAGACAATGGCGTGCTGCCGCACGTACCCAGGACCAGAGGCCTGCACTGTCCAGGGAGCAGGAGCACAGGATCAAATCCGGAGACAGTGCCGGCCTATAATCCTCTGCCAAGGTGCTCATACCTTCAGGTTGTGTGCCTCAGTGCCAGAGAAGGCTGCGTCTGCCCCGGGGGACAGTGGACCACCTCTGCCACACACTGTGCGAGCTGGCACCCCATGGAACTGGAGGACACACAATGCCCGTGGCCCTTAAAGCCACAGTCACGCTGAACCTTTCCACCAGCTGTCCCTGGTGGCAGCACACGGGACTGCGACATCTCCCAGTCTGTCACTCACACATGTACTAGGGAGGTCACAGATGCCCTGCATGCCAGGACAGAGATGTTTATAAACTTGGATTGGGATCAGGCAAGCTAGGACTCCAGGGCCACGGGCTTCACCCTCATAGCAGGAGCACCCTACGTGTCATTGGCTGCACCCATGTGACTCTTAGGTCACCATGACGGCATGCAGCGCCATTCAGGAACTGCAATAGATTCCACTTCCTCAACGTCCAATTCATCTGTGACCACACAATGCCCATCAGCCATGTGTGTGCCCGTTTCCCAGGGAGCACCCATGACAGTTACATCGTGTCCTTGAGGGAGAGCGACAGCTGGAGTAATGGCTCCTCAGGGACAAGGGATGAAGATGCCACTCAGAACATGGCTGATGATGCCAGTATGGAGGCCACAATCACCAGTGGAGACTCGATACAGTGAGGCTCACACTTCAATGCAGTATTGGTGAAGCAGGCCAGTGGAGTGCTGAAGATGCGGTTCCAGTGTCTGGACCGGTCAGGGGGTGCACTCAATACAGTGCACACATACAAAACAAGGGGCAGCACGGTGGCGCAGCCTCACAGCGCCAGGGACCCGGGTTCGATTCCCGGCTCGGGTCACTGTCTGTGTGGAGTTTGCACATTCTCCCCGTGTCTGCGTGGGTTTCCTCCGATGCTCCGGTTTCCTCCCATAGTCCAAAGATGTGGAGGTTAGGTGGATTAGCCATGCCAATTGTCCCTTAGTGTCCTAAGATGAGTAGGTCAAGGGATTAGCAGGGTAAATACATGTGATTACAGGATAGGGCCTAGGTGGCATGCTCCGTCAGAAAATCAGTGCAGACTCGATGGACTGAATAGCCTCCTTCTGCACTGTAGGGATTCTATGAATATAGCCTCCAGAGGGTCTCCCGTATTATAGGAGTGTGCTGCACGCTGCACTATCTGCAGAGGGGAGACCACCCGGAACAGGAGGAGATGGGCCAGCATCACACCTCCTCAGACCAGGAGGATGTTGAGGAGGGCATGGCGAGGAGGAGGAGCAGGCAGAGCTGTGGACATGTCCAGAATGGGCTGCCAAGCAAGCGAGGCCTTTATAAAATCTCATTTTTGGGACAAGCAGGAGTAGCCCATGTTAAGCCCTTCCCCGCCACACCCCACCCCCCCCCACCAATGGGTGTCAGGTAAAACCAAAAATATGGTGCCAGCTTCAACTTTGCACGTCTTTGTGGGCGGGGAACCAAAGCCATTGGCCTGACTCTACAGGAGAGCAATGATGACTTGCAGCGAAAACAGAGCGATGCTCCTCTCATCCTCAACAATATGTCTGACTCCTACCTAACAGAAAGCTGAGTGCACCATACCAATGAACAGGCACATAGTGGCCTTCCTAAATGGTTTGAGATGACCCCTTTGGGGTCAGGGGTCAACATCTCAGTCTCAGCTTTCAATCAAGGTGGGCGCACTCTCAGCATTTCAATGGCCCCTTGTCCTCTGCTGCATGGGTGCGATGTTGCACACTTGACCAGGACTGCCACTGCATCCCAGGTGGGGCAGTGACCCTGCTGGGCAGATTTCTCCTGGAGCAGGGGGGTAGAGGGTGTCCCACTTCTGCTCCACTCCATCCAACATCCTGGTGAAGGTCCCCTTCTGAAAAGCATGGTGCTGCCTTCACGCCTACCATCTCCAGTCGCTGTGGAACAAGTGCTGGGGAGCCATTTATATGGAGCTCCCCAGTGCTTGCAGTGATTAAGTTGTCACGGGGCGGGTGAATCAGAGGGAACATGCTGCAAGCGCAGTGTGATTCTCATGTGTGTAAAAATGTTCCTAATGAGACATAAGATTCAGTCAGAAATCTCGCCAGTGGTGTGGCAGGAATTGCTCCCACTGGAATTGCCAAATTCTTGCATGGTTCCGCCCACTGTCATCTACTCTACACTGTCGCACAGGTCAAAATTTACCCCAGGATTCACATCAGGAATGTGTTTTATCCCCACAAAGTCCATCTGCAATGACTTTCAAAACAAGCTCCTTGTGAAATGGCCAGATAAACAAATTTATTGAATGTTGGTTGCTTTTAGTTAGCTTGTTTCTAGATACCGGAGATAATATCTTTGCACAAGTACTGAGAGACACAGAATAATATTCAAATTAATGTCCATTGTTAATAATATTGTTAAGATACACAGATAAAGAGCTTTGTTTCATTAACTATGTGAAGTAAATATAAATAGAGGACACTTCCATGACTTTGATTTGGTTTATTACTGTCACATGTATTGGGTAAGTTTAAGTTTATTTATTAGTATCACAAGTAGGCTTACATTAACAATGAAGTTACTGTGAAAATCCCCTAGTCGCCACACTCCGGTGCCTGTTCGGGTACACTGAGGGAGAATTTAGCATGGCCAATGCACCTAACCAGCACGTCTTTCGGACTGTGGGAGGAAACCGGAGCACCCGGAGGAAACCCACGCAGGCACGGGGAGAATGTGCAGACTCCACAGAGACAGTGACCCAAGCCGGGAATCGAACCCGGGTCCCTGATGCTGTGAGGCAGCAGTGATAACCACTGTGTCATCAAATATCACTGTTTCAGGTAGTTTGTAAGATCCACACAGATATCAGGATCTGTCAAGCATCCTGAACATATCCGATAATCCCAGAAAACGCCTGTGATTTTTCCACAATATTCTCGGCAGCGGGCACACCCCATTGTACATTCACATGTTTCGCGCTCTATCATGACAGACTATTCGGTTTGTGTTCATTGTGAATTCTGCTTACAGTTCGGACATGCATTGCAGCACATGCTGACCACAGTGCCATACAACTTGGCAGCCGGGCTCAATAACATTGAATGGGATGCTGTTGAATTCCCCTCCCAGTTTATGGAGAACTGGATCTATGATAACAACACAATACCACTGATCAGTGGCCATTACCGGACAGGAAAACCGTTACCACAGAATATCTTTGCACAAGTACTGAAAGGTACAGAATAGTATTCAAATTAATGTCCATTGTTAATAATATTGTTAAGATACACAGGTAAAGAGCTTTGTTTCATTAAGGATGTGAAGTAAATATAAATAGAGGACACTTCCATGACTTTGATTTGATTTATTATTGTCACATGTATTGGAATATAGTGAAAAGTATTGTTTCTTGCGCGCTATACAGACAAAGCATACCGTTCATAGAGTACATAGCGTAAAAGGAAAGGAGATGGTGCAGAATGTAGTGTTACAGTCATAGCTAGGATGTAGAGAAAGAAAGATCAACTTAATACAAGGTTGGTCCATTCAAAAGTCTGATGACAGCAGGAAGAAGCTGTTCTTAAGTCGCGATTCAATGCAATCATGGCAGATCTAGGACGGCCTCAACTCCTTTTCTGTACATTTCCCCTTAGCCCTCTATTCCTCAATCTATCAAATATTTATCCACCTCCACTTTAAATACTTCTAATGATCCAGCCTCCACTACCCTTTAGGGCAGAGAATTCCAGAGATTCACCACCCTCTGCAAGAAGGAATTTCTATGCACCTCAGTTTTAAATGACTGGCCCTCTATCTTGTAGCTATGTCCCCTTGTTTGAGACTCTCCCACTAGTGAAAACATCTCACCATCTACCCTGTCAAGCCCCCCTCAGGATCTTGTATGTTTGGATAAGGTCACCCCTCACTCATCTAAACTCCAAGGAATACAGACATAGACTCTTTAGTCTCTCTTGATAGGACAACTCTTTCATCCCTGGAATTA
The DNA here is from genome assembly GCF_964213995.1 of Mustelus asterias. Lineage (NCBI taxonomy): Eukaryota > Metazoa > Chordata > Chondrichthyes > Carcharhiniformes > Triakidae > Mustelus > Mustelus asterias. The sequence goes on from NC_135823.1 coordinate 20,317,473, forward strand.
GCCTGGGATTAAAAGAGCAAGACTGTATTGGAATGTATACTGGGGTATACTTAGAACACCAACTTTTTCCTTTTTATTTGTCCAACATCCTGTCCTCAACCAATCCCAATAAAAACAAATTAATTTGCCATTTTCCATGTAGGACTTGGCTACAAATATAGATGTGGAGATGCCGTGGCGAGATGTTTGTCTTCATCAATGACATGTTGAAGGCTCTGGAGGAGATGCCGTAGCTTCTCCGCTCCGGGGAAGTACTGGACGACGAAGGGTACTCTGTCCACTGTGTCCCGTGTTTGTCTTCTGAGGAGGTCGGTGCGGTTTTTCGCTGTGGCGCGTCGGAACTGTTGATCGATGAGTCGAGCGCCATATCCTGTTCTTATGAGGGCATCTTTCAGCGTCTGGAGGTGTCTATTGCGATCCTCCTCATCCGAATACACAGTATCTGCTCGGATGAGGAGGATCGCAACAGACACCTCCAGACGCTGAAAGATGCCCTCATAAGAACAGGATATGGCGCTCGACTCATCGATCAACAGTTCCGACGCACCACAGCGAAAAACCGCACCGACCTCCTCAGAAGACAAACACGGGACACGGTGGACAGAGTACCCTTCGTCGTCCAGTACTTCCCCGGAGCGGAGAAGCTACGGCATCTCCTCCGGAGCCTTCAACATGTCATTGATGAAGACGAACATCTCGCCAAGGCCATCCCCACACCCCCACTTCTTGCCTTCAAACAACCACGCAACCTCAAACAGACCATTGTCCGCAGCAAACTACCCAGCCTTCAGGAGAACAGTGACCACGACACTCACAACCCTGCCACAGCAACCTCTGCAAGACGTGCCGGATCATCGAAACGGATGCCATCATCTCACGTGGGAACACCATCTACCAAGTACATGGTACCTACTCTTGCAACTCAGCCAACGTTGTCTACCTGATACGCTGCAGGAAAGGATGTCCCAAGGCATGGTACATTGGGGAAACCATGCAGACGCTACGACAACGGATGAATGAACACCGCTCGACAATCACCAGGCAAGACTGTTCTTTTCCTGTGGGGGAGCACTTCAGCAGTCACGGGCATTCAGCCTTGGATCTTCAGGTAAGCGTTCTCCAAGGCAGCCTTCACGACACACGACAGCGCAGAGTCGCTGAGCAGAAACTGATAGCCAAGTTCCGCACACATGAGGACGGCCTAAACCGGGATGTTGGATTTATGTCACATTATCAGTAACCCCCACAGCTTTCCCCCTGATCTTGCAGAATCTCACTAGCTGTTCTGTCTGGAGACAATACACATCTCTTTAACCTGTGTTGAATGCTCCCTCCACCCACATTGTCTGTACCTTTAAGACCTGGCTGGCTGTAGAGATTCGCATTCTAATTAGTATTCTGTAATTTGATTTCTGTGTCTGTGCACTGTTTGAGAGCAGATATCCACTCCATCCGACGAAGGAGCAGTGCTCCGAAAGCTTATGGTATTTGCTACCAAATAAACCTGTTGGACTTTAAACTGGTGTTGTGAGACTTCTTACTGTACAAATATAGAAGCACAGAACAGCTTGGAATGAAGCCAGTCCTTGGCAGACTGTGGCTCTGAGTTGCTTCCCAAGCCGAAGTGAAAACTTGTCCAAATGGATGGTTAAGGTAAGTGAGCTGGAGACAAGGAGAGAGCACAAATGGCGAGTCCCTTTTGGAAACAAAATCTGCACTCGGTGGCCATGTTTGCCCCCACATTGACAACTACAATTGTAAAGTAAATGATTGGTTCTGAAGTACGCTAGACCATCCTGACAAGCTGACTATTACTTCAGAACAACACCAAATCTAGCATTTGATTTCATTTTGTTTTATCGTTCTGGAAATTAAACTTTTGGCCCCAGTAGAATAAGATGGTCAATCACACAGGCCAAAGGCCACTCCAAAGATGTGGGTGGATTGGCCATGCTAAATTGCCCCTTAGTGTCCCAAGATGTGTAGGTTGTAGAGAGATTAGCAGGGTAAATACGTGTGGTTACAGGGAATGGGTCTGGGTTAGATGCTCTATCGGAGGGTTGGTTCAGACTCAATGGACCGAATGGCCTTCTTCTGTACTGTATGGATTCTGTAATTCTGGCAGCCAGTCAGCCACTGAGTTTAAAAAACAATCATTCACTCTCAGGATATGGATACTGTAATAAGTCTTCAGAGGCAGAAGTCCCTTCACCAAAATCCCTTTATTTACAAACTCTAACAGCAGTACACAGAGTGCTATCAGTCAGCAGTCTATCTCCAGGGGGTGTCAGAGGAACTGACACTCCTGGTTAAATACAAGGCAAAGACTCCCTGATTGGCCCATCAATTGGATCCTTAATCAGGGAGTTCATATTCCAATAGGCCAACCTCAATGGCCTGATTAAAGTCCTTACAGATACCACCACCAAAACTAGCATTTGTTGCTCATTTTTACTGCCCTGAATACAACGGAGTGAGCTGCCAAACTACGCCAGATGGCAGTTAAGAGTCAACCACTTTGGTCTGAGACTGAAGTGACATATCAGACTGGATAAGGGCAACAAGTTTCCTTCCCTAAATGAACAACTTGATTCCTTTGTGGCAATCCACGTTTTTACAATTTACTGATACCAACTCTGTATTATCAGATCTTAGAAAACTGAATTTAAATTCTCAAAATGCCTCAGTGGGATTATGGATTTATATTTTTGTATTACTCAGTGACACCATCCATTAATATAACTGTTATCGTGTTGTACCCCCAAAGGCTCGGTAACAATTGAGGCAATACAATTTATATTATCAGTAATTTGTTTTGAGAAAATACTGTTAATAACTCCATTAGCAACCATAGCTAAAGCAGATTTACCTGCTTTGAAATGAATAGTTAAATAATCTGCCAATGTTGAATCTTCATTTCTCTCCTTGAAACACTGTAATGGTGTAACAAGAAACAATACATTCTTACTTTACTAATAACATATTTGGAAGGTGCTGTCGAAGGAACCGTGGCGATTTGTTGCAGTGCATTTTGTAGAGGCACCCACTGTTGCCACTGTGCGTCAGTGGCAGAGAGAGTGGTATGGAGGGTGAATTCCATCATTGACATTGGATGAAAAGCTAACTCACTGCCGTTAATATTAAAGTAATTACATTACTAATAAATAATTTATGCATTCTTGCAATATGGGCATCAGGTTTAAGTTTAAAACTTTGTTTATTGGTGTCATAAGGCTTACATCAACACTATAATGAAGTTACTGTGAAGATCCCCTAGTCGCCACACTCCGGCGCCTGTTTGGGTACACTGAGGGAGAATTTAGCATGGTCAATGCACCTAATCAGCACGTCTTTCGATCTGTGGGAGGAAACGGGAGCACCCGGAGGAAACCCATGCAGACACGGGGAGAACGTGCAGACTCCACATAGACAGTCACCCAAGCCAGGAATCGAACCCAGGTCCATGGCGCTGTGAGACAGCAGTGCTAACCACTGTGCCACCCCCTGCAAGACCCCTATTTATTGCTTATTACTAGCTTGAGAATGTGATAGCAAGCCTTTTTCTTGAACCTCTGCATTTTGTAGAGGCACCCACTGTTGCCACTGTGCGTCAGTCTGTGAGGGTATTCCTACATTGCAGTGAGTTAATTTTTGACGTACCAATGATGGAGTTTACCCTCTATACCACTTTAAACATTCACTCCTTCTGCCACTGACGCACTGTGGCAACAATGTGCACCCTCTACAAGATGCACTGCAACAAAATGCCAAGGTTCCTTTGACAGCATCTTCCAAATCCATCACCTTCAACCCCGTAGGAGCAAAGGCAGCAGATGCTTGGGACCATCACCACCCGAGAGTTCCCCTCCAAGCCACACACCATCCTAACTGGAAATGTATCATCGTTCCTTCACTATTACTGGGTCAAAATCCTGAAACTCACTTTCTCGCAGTCCTGTAATATCCCAATATGGCAACTAATGGAATTTAAATTCCATTAATAAAATCTGGAATTGAAAGCTACTCTCAGTAATGATAACCATGAAACCATTGTCGATTGTTGTAAAAACCCTTCTCTTTCACTAATGTCCTTCAGGGAAGGAAATCTGCCGTCCTTATCTGGACTGGCCGACATGTGACTCCAGAGCCACAGCAATGTGATGCAGTGGTTAGCACTGCTGTCTCACAGTGCCAAGGACCCTGGTTCGATTCTGGCCTTGGGTGATTGTGGAGTTTGCATGTCCTTCCCTGTGTCTGTGTGGGTTTGTTTTGGGTGCTCTGGCTTCTTCCCACAGTCCAAAAATGTGCAAGTTGGGTGGATTAGCCATGGTAAGTTGTCCCTGAGTGTCCACAATAAAGATGCAGGGTTGCAGAGTGGGGGGGCCTGGGAAAGATGCTCTTTTGGAGAGTCAGTGCAGACTCGAATGGCCAATGGCCTCCTTCTGCTTTGTAGGAATTCTATTCCATGGTTCATTGTGGTTGACTCTTAACTACCTTTAAACTGGGCTAGCAAGCCACACAGTTCAAGGGTAATAAGGGATGGGCAACAAATGCTGGCCATGCCAGCGATTCCCACAGCCCATGAAACAACAAAGAAAAAAAAGTAGCTACACCACATGGTAGGCAGCTCACCACCACTTTCTCAAGGACAAATAGGGAAGGACAATGAACCCTGGCCTTGCAAAGATTAAAAAAAGATAAAAGTAAAATACTGCCGTTGACCCTGAACTGTGTGGCTTGCTAGCCCAGTTCAAAGGGTAGTTAAGAGTCAACCACATTGAACCATGGAATAGAATCCCTACAGAGCAGAAGGAGGCCGTTCGGCCATTCGAGTCTGCACCGACTCTGCGAAAGAGCATCTTTCCCAGACCCACCCACCTGCAGCCCTGCACCTTTATCGTGGACACTAAGGCACAATTTACCATGGCCAATCCACCTAACCTGCATATTTTTGGACTGTGGGAGGAAACCGGAGCACCCACAGGAAACCCACGCAGACACTGCAGATATGAAATAAAAGAGTAAGTGTAGGAAATCTCAGCAGGTCTGATCTTTCTGTGAATAAAAAATGTCCTTAAGGACATTAGTGAATGGGTTTTTATGACAATTGTTTAATGGTCATCTTTAGACTTAAAATTCCAGATTTTTATTGAATTCAAATTTGACCATCCACTGTGGTGAGATTTGAACCTGGGTCACAGAACAAATGTGTCTCTGCATTAACAGCCCAGCGACAATACCACCACACCACCGCCTCTCCTTTTGTGTCACTTTCTATCCCAATTTTATTTTGAATCAATAATATCATAACCTTTTCATGATTTTGTTTTAAAAATTGTCCCTTTTGCAGCACATCAGTACGGGGGAGGATCCATCATGCTGAGGCAAATGTTTCTCGCAGCACTTGACCTCACGTTATACAGCAGGTAAATCCTCTCCGATACATGTGAAGAAGATGTTTAGAGATGAGTGGGGAAAGCGATGGCGGGATTCAGGTTCACAGTTTGCTGATGGACTTGACAAAATTGAAAGAGGAATGTCCTGTAGTTAGAATTGGATAATACCTCTCAACAGAAACTGTAGCCTCTTCATCGCATTCAATTGTTTCTTCAGTGATTCTGAGGCTCCTTCTTTGCTGAAACTTTGGGCAGTTGTTAATTGAGGGGCATAGATAAGGTATTTCTTTTGATAGGGGCATAGATAAGGTACATGGTCTGTTCCCCAGCATAGGGGATGTTAGGAATGGGTTCCACACCTTCCAATTAAGTCCTAACTTGATGTCAATTATTCAATAGAAGTCACTGATATATAAAGGGACCACAGGTGGCACTGTTGGTTGGTGGAGAATTGTATGTGGAGTTGCATCAAAGAAATAAGGGTATTTTATGAAGAAGCAGAACTTGTGTCTCCTTTACAGCAACCGAGAGGTTCAAACGGGGGAGTGCAGATCTAGAGGGCATAGATTTAAGGCGAGAGGGGAAAGGTTTAAAAGGGACCTGAGGGGCAACTTTTTCACACAGAGAGTGGTGCGTATATGGAATGAGCTGCCAGAGGAGGTGGTAGAGGCGGGTACAATTACAACATTTAAAAGACATTTGGGCAGGTACATGAATGGGAAATGTTTAGAGGGATATGGGCCAAACGCAGGCAAATGGGACTAGATCAGTTTAGGAACCTGGTCAGCATGGACGAGTTGGGCCGAAGGGCCTGTTTCTGTGCTGTTTATCTCTATGACTCTGTGACATCAGCCTTAAATTTGAATCTCGTTGATGTGAATCTGTGACCAGAATCCTAAAGTCATATTTCATTTTAAAACCATCTGGATTTATCTTTTTTTTCCTGTTCACTATTTTAAATGAATCTGCGATGTCATCACTTGGTGCCATCTGATTTCTGGGCTGACACCCCCCCCCCCCCCCCCCCCCCCCCCGCAGATTTTCCGAGTATTTCTGATACTATTGAGCATGTTCTACAGATCTACTGGTTCACACAGCCCTTCTCTACCTGTCCAACTGGCCATCCTCCTGTGAGCACCAATAGGTTACTTAACCATGGCACAGTGGTTAGCACTACTGCCCCACTGCGCCCAGGACCCGGGTTCAATTCCCAGCTTAGGTCACTGTCTGTACGGAGTCTGCACATTCTCCCCGTGTCTGCGTGGGTTTCCTCCAGGTGCTCCGGTTTCCTTCCACAGTCCGAAAGACGTGCTGGTTAGGTGCATTGGCCATGCTAAATTCTCCCTCAGTGTACCCGAACAGGCGCCGGAGTGTGGCAACTAGAGGATTTTCACAGTAACTTCATTGCAGTGTTAATGTAAGTCTACTTGTGACACTAATAAATAAACTTTAATAGCACACTGATCTGAAACCTAAGCATGAGGTCTAATATGGACTAATAAAAGACTATGAGGAAAATGGGAGTAATCTAACTGGAACAGTTTATTAATGCATCTTATCTCTCGCACAGTCAGCACAAGACTGGGCTTGGCAAGCTCTACACAGTGTGGTCACCTGATCCATCCTCTAATAAATAAATAAACTTTAATAAACTTTTAACTACATAACAGCAATCACAGGGACATCTATAGAGATACGAGGATGTCATATGTCAGAGATAAACAGTGGGAACCTTGGCTGATCCATTCCATCCCCCCCTCCCCCGGCATCCCCATTCCCAAGCTTACTCTAGCTCTCCCAGCCCAGATTTCAGCAGAGCCTGGATATGAAAACCTGGGTATATCCTGGGTTAATATTTCCACTGGGATCCCGTCCGATTCCTGCAGGGCCCTGAGCAGGAGACGGGAGAAACTTAGGGCAGAATTCCATGGCCGCGCTCGTCTAAAAGCCGGAAATTCCCGTCTGACTGCCAATGGGCTTTCACATTGTCCGCAACCCACCTGCTACATTTTCAATGGCGAGCGGGGTGGGAGAATTCCGGCCTTAGTTTCCACCAATCTTCCATTCAAGTTAGTGGAGGGACATGTGTGAAACCGCCTCTAGTGTGCACCTCCCCACTGCCACACTCCCTTGTTCCACCTCACCCTTGCTCTGGAGAGTATCCTTCAGAAGATTACATGTGTATGAGCCATATTGTGGGTAATTTTCTGCATAGCCACCAGTGCTGGATATCCCACGCACTGCCAGGGCACAGCAAGAAATCGTTTCGGATTAATACACAAGGACTAGGAGCAGAAGGGGTCCATTGAATTTTATTTTACTTATTTATTAGTGTCACAAGTAGGCTTACACTAACACTGCAATGAAGTTACTGTGAAAATCCCCTAGTCGCCACACTCTGGTGCCTGTTCGGGTACACTAAGGGAGAATTTAGCATGGCCAATGCACCTAACCAGCACGTCTTTTGGACTGTGGGAGGAAACCAGAGCACCCGGAGGAAACCCACGCAGACCACAGGGAGAACCTGCCAACTCCACACAGACAGTGACCCAAGCTGGGATTCGAACTCAGGTCCCTAGCGTTGTGAGGCAGCAGTGCTAACCGCTGTGCCACCATGCTGCTTACAATCTGCGCCGCCATTCGATAAAATCACAGCTGATCTGACCGTGGCCTCAATTCCACTTTCCTGTCTGTCCCCCATAAGCCTTGACTTCCTTGTAGATCAAAAATTTAACTTGGCCTTGAATATATTCAATGACCCAAGCCCCACTCTTCACTGGCAAAGAGAATTCCAGACTAACGACCCTCTGAGGGGGTTGACATCTACGTTGGAAGGAAAATGGTGGACAGTGTTGACGTAATTTTACGATTTGCCCTGCGTGTGGCAAGGCTCTTAATGGCACATACTTGAAAAATTGCCTCTTATTTCAAAAGTTTACACATCATCTTGCGGCATCACAGCACATTCAGGTTCTAATGAATGTGTTTTTAGGAGTAACGATATGGATGTGCATTCCCAGCATTGAAGGTTTGGCAATTGGGAGGTTTGGGAATTGGGAGGTCACATTGGGAACTTGGCTCCCAATTAAAATCGATGAGAGTAAAATAGTTCCAGGTTCACAATCCTGCTATTTTTAATACTTTCAGTTTCTAACCATCATTAGAGTAATCTGCCAAATGGCAAAACACTTACGTTTAAAGGTTAGATGTTATGTAAGGATTTGTGACGGGGGGGGGGGGGGGGGGGGGGGGGGCGATTCTCCCAGCCGGCTGTGCTGCTCTGGTGGTGCAATGGGCCAGGACACATCAGCAGAGGCCGTTTAGTGGGCTCCCCGCTATGTGTCATGACTTCCGCACGACTCTGCAGCCAGGATTTCTAGTGTCATTAGCTCCACCCCAGGAGGTTGGGGGAAAGGAGGGGGTGCCCCATGCGCAGTGCCAGCCTGGCCCCAATGGGCAAAGTGGCAGTACCCAAGGGGCACCTTGGCACTGCCTGGGCATTGGGCAGTACTGAGGGAGTGGGTCCAGGGGAGATGGGGCCTATTGGGCGGGGTGGCCTATGAGGGGGAGATTGGTAGGGTTGGGTGGAGGCTCCTGTTGCCATTCAGCATAGGGATCAGTGGCAGAGGGAGGGAAGGGGGTGATCGGGGCTGGCCATCAGGGTCGGGTAGAGGGGTCAGGGTTGTGGGGAGGGAGACTCGGGGCTGCCAAGGGAGGGGAGGGGCATTGCCATAGCGGGGGAGCGGGTGGGAAGGGAGGGTGGTGGAGGGACTGCCCGGGGAGGGGGGGGGGTTGCGGGGTAGTGAGCGGCTGGGGGTATGGCCATCAGTGCTGGCCCGGAGAGGTCCGGGAGGGCAGCAATCAGGTCTTGGGCGGGGTCATGGAATGGCCAGTGACCAGGAGACCAGTGTCATTAGCTCCTCCCCAGGAGGTTGGGGGAAAGGAGGGGGTGCCCCATGCGCAGTGCCAGCCTGGCCCCAGTGGGCAAAGTGGCAGTACCCAAGGGGCACCTTGGCACTGCCTGGGCACCCGCAGTGCGGGGCTACTGCGCATGCGCCAATCTCCGCTCTGACAGATGGGCGCATGCGCAGTGGCCCGCTCAGCACTACGCTGCTGGCCTCTCCAGTGGGAATAGGCCCAGCCCTAGATTTTCAGAGTGAATCTCCCTGAGGCACTCTGCAATGTACAGCGTGTGGGAGATTCATTTTGAAATTTCTGCTAAAATAATCAGCAGGAGTTACCCCAGTTTTTATGTGAATTCGGCATTTAGAATTTTTTGGGAGAATCGGTCCCTTGAATTGTTTCTTGAGGATAGGCGAACATGAGATCATAACTTACTCACCTTTCTCCAGTACAGATTCCTGGACGAGGGTTGTGAGGGAAATCGCCAAGAGGTTTTCAGTGATGAAGCAGCTTCCTGTGAGTAACTGTTGTGCAGCTCTCCCTTAGGTATGAGTTCAGCACTGTAATAGGATTCAAGAAAGGGAGAGACATGTGTGATTAATTTACTGGCCTAATCTGAAGCGATTACTAACATAGCGGGCCGGGCTAATGCAGGCAATGCTTTTCATAGAATCCCTACAATGCAAAAGGAGACTATTCAGCCGATTGAGTCTGCACTGACCCTCCAAAAGAGCACTCTACCTAGGCCCACTCGCTCGCCCAACCCCTCATAACCCCACACATGGCCAATCCACCTAACCTGCACATCTTTGGACTGTGGGAGGGAGCTAGAACATCCAGAGGAAACACACGCAGACATGGGGAGAACCTACAGAAGGAGACCATTCGGCCTATTGAGTCTGCATCTCCGACAGACAAATTTAACCCAGGCCATATTCCCTTAACCTCACATATTTACCCCACTAATCGCCCTAGCCTACACATCTTGGGACACTATGGGGCAATTTAGCATGGCCAATCCACCCAACCTGCACATCTTTGGACTGTGGGAGGAAACTGGAGCACCCAGAGGAAACCCACACAGACACAGGGAGAATGTGCAGACTCCGCACAGAGAGTGACCCAAGGCCGGAATCAAACCCAGGTGCCTGGCGCTGTGAGGCAGCAGTGCTAACCACTGTGTCACTGTGCTGCCACTATCTATATATACGGATTGACTTCCACCTCAATGATTAACAAGGCATGGTTTTGTTGGGAAAAGGAAACAGTTTTGAGGGGATCTAATTGAGATTTCCAGCATTTTGAAGGGGATTGACAGATGTTCACCAGGTGTTCGCTGTTGTGAATTAGTCAGAGGACACAAGTTAAAATGAGGTTTGAAGTAAGAAAGGAAGTCGGGTAGAAATTGTACGAGCAAAACATCAGAGTGGTGTAATACATTACCTGAGTCACTCTCAGCAGTGGACAAGTTAATTAATTAAATGTACTGAATGCTTTTTCACTGGAGGTTTGCTTTTCTTCCGTCGAAGATAATGACTGCTTTTTGAGTTCTAGCTCCACACACCCACTGGCCGCACTATTCAGGAGTCAGACTTGGGAGCACTGGAGGATTTGTTTTCTATTTGACTTGATTTGATTTATTATTGTGACATGTATTAGCATACAGTGAAAGGTATTGTTTCTTGCGCACTATACAGACAAAGCATGCTGTACATAGAGAAGGACATGAGAGGGTGCAGAATGTAGTGTTACAGTCATAGCGAGGGTGTAGAGAAAGATCAACTTAGTGCAAGGTAAGTCCATTCAAAAGTCTGACAACAGCAGGGAAGAAGCTGTTCTTGAGTCGGTTGGTACGTGACCTCAGATTTTTTGTATCTTTTTCCCGACGGAAGAAGGTGAAAGAGAGAATGTCTGGGATGGGTGGGGTCTGTGATTATGCTGGCTGCTTTTCCCAGGCAGTGGGAAGTGTAGACAGAGTCAATGGATGCTTAAGTATGAGGGGCATCACTGCCGTACCTAATCTTATCTACACCACATGTCATAGAAACGTAGAAACTAGAAGCAGGAGTAGGCCATTCGGCCCCTCGAGCCTGCTCCGCCAGTCATTTTGATCATGGCTGATCATCGAATTCAATATCCTGATCCCCCCCTTCCCCCCCCATATCCCTTGATCCCTTTAGCCCCAAGAGCCATATCTAATTTTTTCTTCAGGGCCCCTGACTAGCTTTCTAGTCCCTAAACCAGGAGTTCTGAGAACAATGCTGGCTGCCTTGTCGCTACCATGGCCAACGTTACAGATTTTAGCACAACCAGAAATCGGAGACCTTTCCGATCGGTGTGACTCTAGATGGTATTTCTGGATAGAGTAGGGCTGACAAATATGGTGAAAAAGCGGTTAAGAAATGTTGATCTCACAAGCAGAGGTGGACCTCATGATCTTTTGCTCTTATTGTTGATTAAAGTCATTGTTGAAGTGCATCTATTTGATGGGTTTGCATACTTTTATGTGATGACAACTTTTACAGGTTTCACAAAACACATTATAACAGTGTAGAACTAAAGACATGCGGGTTAGGTGGATTGTCCATGCTAAATTGCACCTTAGTGCAATTTAGGGGGATTAGCAGGGTAAATATGTGGGGTTATGGGGATAAGGCCTGGGTGGGATTGTTGTTGGTGCAGGCTCGATGGGCCGAATGGCCTTCTTCTGCACTGTAGGGATTCTATTCTATTCTATTCCATTTGACTCTATTCTATTCTGTTCTACAAAGGCAAAAGCAAAACACTACGGATGCTGGAATCTGATACAAAAACAGGAAATGCTGGAAAATTTCAGCAGGTCTGACAGCATCTGTGGGGAGAGAATAGAGCCAACGCTTTGAGTCTGGATGACCCTTCGTCAGAGTTTGGATGACCCTTCGTCAAGCTCTATTCTCTCTCCACAGATGCTGTCAGGCCTGCTGAGATTTTCCAGTATTTTCTGTAAATATGGATTGGTGTTGCCCCACAGATAAATAGCTTGTTTGTACATTTAGATTGACAGTAGTGAAAGGGTGAAGGCCGATAAATGAATGGATTGTCATTCTTTCTCCACCACATGCGGGTCTCACTCTCAGGAAGATTGTGTCCTTTGCACCTTTCTGCATATCTTCTCCGGAGGTTACTCAGCTGGCTACTATGCCTACGAATGGGCAGAGGTGCTCGCCCTGGATGCGTTCTCAGCCTTTGAAGATATCGGCTTGCAAAATCGAAATGCAATATCCAAAATTGGACACAGGTAAGGTGGTTCGATATCTCAGCGGCTTCAGGGGGACACTAGAGAAACGAAAAAAAAGTGAGGGCACGGTGACACAGTGGTTAGCACTGCTGCCTCTCAGGACCAAGGACCCAGGTTCAATTCGGCCTTGGGTCACCGTTTGTGTGGAGTTTGCACATTCTCCCGATTGTCTGCGTGGGTTTCCTCCAGATGCTCCATTTTCCTCCCACAGTCCAAAGATGTGTAGTTTAGGTGGATTAGCCATGCTAAATTGTGCCTTAGTGTCCAAAGATGTGTAGGTTAGGTGGATTGACCATGCTAAATTGTGCCTTAGTGTCCAAAGCTGTGTAGGTTAGGTGCATTGGCCATGCTAAATTGCCCCTTTAGGTCCAAAGATGTGCAGGTTAGGGGGATTGGCCATGCTAAATTGCCTCTTAGCGTCCAAAGATGTGCAGGTTAGGTGGATTGGCCATGCTAAATTGCCTCTTAGTGTCCAAAGATGTACAGGTTAGGTCGATTGGCTATGCTGAATTGCCCCTTAGGGTCCAAAGATGTGCAGGTTAGGTGGTTTGGCCATGGGGTTACAGGGATAGGAGGGAGGAGAGGGCCTGGTTAGAATGCTTTCAGAGAGTCAGTACAGACTTGATGGACCGAATGGCCTCATTACATACTGTAGGTATTCTATGGGTTGTATGTTGGGAGTTGCAGCTGAAGAAATATCAGTGTCAGGAATTTCAGTGGGAGATTGGTGGAGTGACCGGAGTAATGGTTAAAAAAGACTGGTTATGCTGTACTGTGGGACCTGCACCGATCTCTAGCCACAGTTAGCCCGGAAGGCGGGATAGATTGAGAGAGAGATTTGAAATCAGCAGCTGGAGGCTGGAGTGTTGTTGGAGGAGGGAACAGTTTCATAGCACATTTACCCACTTCTACCAGACTCAGATGGTTAAATTCCAGCCTTCTCTCTCCCAACTCCTTATCACAGACCAGGCCCTTGTAGCTGGTGTCAAATTGGAAGCAACAGTAAAAAGAATAAAATTAATACAGTACAAAGAAAGAAGAAATAATATTTCCATTGTGTCTATCGTAACCTCAGGATATCCCAAAGCTCTTTATAGCTAAATAGGTGCTTTTGAAATGTAGTCAACGTTGTGATGTACACAAGGACCTTTGACAAACAGCAATGCAGTCATCCATTTTAGTGACATTGGCCTCAGAATAGATATTGGACACATAGAAACTAGAAGCAGGAGTAGGCCATTCGGCCCTTCGAGCCTGCTCCGCCATTCATTATAATCATGGCTGATCATCAAATTTAATATCCCGATCCTCCCTTCCCCCATATCCCTTGATCCCTTTTGCCCCAAGAGCTATATCTAATTTCTTCTTGAAATCAGACAACGTTTTGGCCTCAACTACTTTCTGTGGTAGTGAATTCCACACATTCACCACCCTCTGGGTGAAGAAATTTCTCCTCACCTCAGTCCTATAAGGTTTAGCCCTCATCTTCAAACTATGACCCCTAGTTCTGGCTTGGATAGTAAAATGCATGACAATTGTTACCAGTCCCTGTCACCTTGTCTGTGCTTTGGGGTGGGGGAGGCGGGGGCTATGAAAACAGCTGATTTAAGGCCGGTTCTAGAACAAAGAACAAAGAACAATACAGCACAGGAACAGGCCCTTCGGCCCTCCAAGCCCGCGCCGCTCCCCGGTCCAGGATTGAATCCTGAATCCAGGATCCCCGCCCAATTTTCCAGCCTATCTACATACCAATATCCTATCCACCGAGCTGTCCCTCACAGCTACGATGCTTTGTTCATTACAACCTATTAACTCACCCCCACCCCCCTATTCCAGACCATGTGATCCCCAGGGAGAGGCGAAAACCCAGAGTGAAAAACCCCAGGGCCAATATGGGGGAAAAAAAAAAAAGTTGCAACATACAGTCTAAAGATGTACGGGTTAGGTTGATTGGCCATGCTCAATCGACCCTAGTTTCGGGGGGAATCAGCAGGTTAAATATGTGGGGTTATGGGGATAAGGTAGGATTGTTGTCGGTGCAGGCTCGATGGGCTGAATGGCCTCCTTCTGCACTGTAGGGATTCTATGATTCTATGTAGCATGACTGACCTCCCCTCTGCAGTGTTTTTGCATTGGAGGTCAGCTATGGGGTGCTAGGCAGTGCCTTCAGTCAGCCCCAAGTCGGCAAGTTTGCTTGGCCTTCCCACGTGAACAGAGGTTGGAAACATGGATATCTGCATGAACTGTGGGTGGTACCATTTACGATAGGGGCAACACCATAGTGTAACCTAATAAAATGGGCCATCGCATCTAATGCAGGAGTATATGCAGTGATCATAACCGGAGTGTGGTGAGGCTTATTTATTTCTGTGGTTTATTTCTTGTTATCTTCTCAATCCATGTTGACCATCTTATCCTTGCCTGCAGGTTCAGAGACACTGTGCTGAGCCTTGGCGGTGGAACTGATCCAAGGCAAGTGTTTAGGCTGTTCAGAGGCCGGGATCCTCTCCTCGAATTTCTGCTCAAGGCTTACAGAATTTAACAAATCCCGTTCATAATGGCTTCTAAGATAGAGTCGAGCTCAACTTAGCGGCCTGCTGAGTCACGGACGACAGCTGACTTAACTGAAATGCTGGAGTAAAACTGAGAGGTTTTGATTTTCCAGATCCATTAGTTTTCACCAACTAGTCTGTGACTAATCCAAGGTTCAGATGCCCCTCAGATCAGCTTTCTAGCGCGTTTATGAATAATACTGTAGCCTTCAAACTCTTTCAGACTCTGTACAAAAGCATTTTCGTCCTAAGCTCATGTCTAATACTTTGGTTTATCTAGTTAGAATTATAATTGTTTTGCTTTAATTTTAGTCACTGTGAGTATATATTGATCTTGTTAAGCTTTTTACATGTACCTGTGAAGTTGATCTGTTCATTTCAGGTGACAAATGGACCATTCTCCCCACTTGAACCAATCAATAATTGTTGAATTTGGCTCTTCTTACATTGTACAGTTGAAGCTTAACATGTCTCCAGTGATATTATGCACCAGGTCAGATCAAAGCGGGTTCATATGCTGCTAAACCTACTTCAATTATCAGAATACTTTGTATGTAAGTGTGCAAGAGCCTTCGATTGTTTTACTAAATAAATCTAGTTGTTGTTGTGAGCATGTGTAGTCTTTTAATGTATAAAGCAACTCGCATTTATTCAAAGCAAGTTTCTCCGAAAGACTCACCATTTTGCTGTTGTTTATTTTAGATCCAAGTCCAACTCCGTTTCCATAGGGGTTCAGGTTCATATTCAAAGGGGATGTTAACTCATTCAGAAGCCATCCACTTGCACAGTGTTCTCCGGCCTAATGTATCAGGCTGCTGGGTTACACAGCAGGGTGGACGTTCCTTGCTGACTCTGAGCATATAGCAAGAGGCTGTCACTCTCATAACGTGAACCAAGCTCCTTATTAACCGCAGCTTTGAACTCAGTGTCCCCAGCAAGAAGGGTGACCTCATCACCAGGCTCTTAAACACCAGACTGGCCCAGCAGCCTGTCCAGAATGGGGCTTGACCTTTTAGTGAAATTGTAGGGCGGGATGTTACGGCCTTGCTCGAGCGAGACTGGAAATTCCCTCCCGAGGTCAACAGAGATTTCCGTTGTTGGACCCTCGCCTGCTCTGATTCTGTGGCAGGCACTATGGTAGAGTTTCGGCCATAGTCTTTTTTAAATCCAGAGTTAAAAATTATTTGTACATAGCGGTCATCATCCTGAAACCAGTCGCTTCTCGGCCTTTTGGCTAAGACCAAGCTTCAGATCAAACCCAAGATGGGGTGCAATGCCTCATCTTGTCAGCTTGGATCTTGTTTGTTTCTCTTGTGGGGACCATGAATTGGATTCAATTGGAATTTGAATTTGTTTTTTTGAACAAGCAAGGAATGGATTTGTGTTTTCCCGGTCCACTCTGAGCAGTGGCTTTGTAACTTTAAGAATGGAGTAATTTTTTTTATACAAACAATAAATTTTTATCTGTATCTAGGAGCACAGTTAGTTGAGCCATTGGTTCATATATGTGTGCTGGAATGGCGGTATAATGTACAATGGGACCACAACGCTGCTACATTCAATGGATTTTATACAGCTGGTTATAAAATGCTAGTCATTGTCCACACTGAATTGAAAGGTTCAAATTGGTTAAATAAAAATTGTATTTGGTCAAAGCTGTTCAAATGAAGTTGTCTCTCATTTTCTCCCATGATAGCTTTCAAAATGCTTCACAACAACCTGTCCTGGTCCCCCCATGCCGATACTATAGTTAAGAAAGCCCACTAATGCCTCTACTTTCTCAGTAGACTAAGGAAATTTGGCATGTCTGCTACGGCTCTCACCAACTTTTACAGATACACCATAGAAAGCAATTCTTTCTGGTTGTATCACAGCTTGGTATGGCTCCTGCTTTGCCCAAGACTGCAAGAAACTACAAAGGGTCGTGAAAGTAGCCCAATCCATTATGCAAACCAGCCTCCCATCCATTGACTCTGTCTACATTTCCCACTGCCTTGGCAAAGCAACCACGCACCCCGGACATTTTCTCTTCCAACTTCTTCCATTGGGTAGATACAAGGGTCTGAGGTCACGTACCAACCGACTCAAGAACAGCTTCTTTCCTGCTGCCCATCATGGACCTACCTTACATTAAGTTCATCTTTCTCTACACCTGAGCTATGACTGTAACACTACATTCTCTCCTTTCCTTCTCTATGAATGGTATGCTTTGTCTGTATAGCGCGCAAGAAACAATACTTTTCACTGTACCCCAATACATGTGACAATAATAAATCAAATCAAAATTTTCTAAAAACTGTATTCAGGGGTAGGAATCGGGAGTTTGGTTACATAGAAATCAAGAAACTTTCTTGATGACCTTCTCTCCCTTCCGGAAAGTGCTTTCAGGGGATGATTCCATTAGGAAGCATTCTTGTGTGTCCAGACATCCAGTAATGGCAGATCATGAAAATATTGCTGCCAATCCCAGTTTTGTCTTCGCCTGATGTCCATGCAGGTGTACTTCCTAATAGAGGCCATTGAAGAATGGTCAGGAGTGGGAATGTTGGGTATTTTCTTAGTCGAAGGGCAAAGAGACCAGTTATAACATTACCAGCTGGAATCAGAGGAGAGGTCAAGAGTAACACCTCCATGACCAGGAGCAGATCTTCTAGCCCAGTGACGGGCAGCTTAGGCGAGTGAGTGAGCCACATGAGTAGCCCTCCTTCATCTCAGTGGGCCACAATACTGAAATCGGGCTGGTTTACTAACCATGACTCCATGAATAAGATTAAATATATTTCATACCTGCTGAATAATTCATATTGAGTTATATAAAATGCTGAATCATTCGTCTCTGTATCAATGCAACTGCCATTAACTTCACATTGTAAAAACAAAATAAATATTTATGCTTTGATTGGCCACGGGGGACTGCATGGCTCTCACAGACAGTGTTGTGAGCAATCAGCAAGCATCTCACTTCACTCGCCCTTGCTCTACGTGCAAATCACCTCAGTCACACTGGTAGGAAAAAAACTACGCAGACGGAAACTAACGAAATGTGGCTACCCGGCGCGTGGATAAATTCCAACAAAATGTCTTGTGGGCCGCACTCAGAACCTCAATGGGCCGCATGTGACCTCTGGGCCACTGTTCTAGTCTCTTGAGGTTGCCTCACCATTCATTTAGATCATGACTAACTTTTGCTTTAACTCCATGTGCCGTCCTTAGCACCTTACCCCAAGCTAACAAAGATCTAGGGTGAGATTCTCTGGCCTCCCAGCCGCGTGTTTCCCGGTGGGTGGGAGGTGGCACGTTGTTTGCTAGTTGTGGGATTCGCTGGTCCCGCTGCTGTTAATGGGAATTCCTATTGACATCAAACCCACGCCGGCGGGAAACCTACAGGCGGGGGTGCGCTGCCAGCGTGAACGGCCGGAGAATTCCCGGCCTATAGTTTGAAAGCTCCAATTGGTGCGGCATCCACATTCTGAGGCCTTTAAGATTTCTGCTGCACTATGTGCAAATCCTGATTTCCCACTTAAATGGCCTCGTTTTATTTTTAAAGTTATGAATCTCCGACGCAAGAAATTTGGTTTTCTGTTATCCCATCCCCACTCGCCCCCCCTCCCCCTCCCCCCACTTCGAATCCTCTTATCATTTTAAACACCTCGATCAGATCACCACTAAATCCTCCTTATTGAAGGGAAGACTGCAACCAGCCCTTGTAACTCTCTAAGCCCTGGTGTGAATCTATAGTTAATCCTTTGTGGAACTCTCCTTAATGGTTTCTATTTGAATATGGAACTGTGTTTGAAAAGGAAAGCAGTTACTGCTCTTGCGAACACTTTTATCATGACTTTTAAATTGGAGTGAATAAGAAAATGGGATGACCTACGGTAAGACATGTAGGACGGAATTCTCTGGTCTCGGACGCCCTCCCCCCGACCGCTGCCAGTGAGAACGGAGAATTTGGCGCTCAGCCAAAACTCCATTCACTGCGACAGGGCTGGAGAATCCCAGGGGTGAGGTTGGTGAATTCCGGCCATAATGGCAGCATTATCATGGAGCTTTGCTTAATTAATTTTTACATGATGTGGGCAACGCTGCCCAGGACAGCATTTATTGCCCATCCCTAACTGCCCTCCATTTCAAAGGACATTTTTTCGACCGCGTTGCTGTGGGTGTGGATTCACATGTAGGCCAGACCGGATAAGGATGGCAGATTTCCTTCCCTGAAGGATATTAGTCAGTGAACCAGATGGGTTTTTCCCGACAATTGACAATGGTTTCACAGTCATCAGTAGACTTTTAATTCTAGATATTTTATTGAATTCAAATTTCACCATCTTGCCATGGTGGGATTCGAACCCTGGTACCCAGAACATTACCCTGGCTCACTGGATGACTAGTCTAGTGATAACACCACTACACCAATGAGGTGGTATCTCTTCAATGGATTGTTTTACCAGAACTTCGGTTGATAACTTTGAGCAGAGACGGAAAGATTGAAGAGAAACATTCAAAATCATGAAGGATTTTAATAGGTTCTCGCTCTGTGACCACATGAAGGAGTTGGCAAAGGAGAGATGTGGGGTATAATTTTCTGCAGCGAGTCATTGTGATCTGGAAGGGTTGGAGAAAGCAAGTTCAAGAGCAACATTCAAAAGAGAATTAAATATGTATTTGACGAGAAGAAAATTGCAGGGCGAATGGAGATTGGGCAATGGAATGGGGCTAATTGGGTAGCTCTCTGGACGAGCTGGCACAGACAAACAACCTCCTTCTGCGCTGTGAGCTTCGACAGATCCACAAACTGGGAAAGCATCTTTTCGAGCTCAATGCATGCACAACGATCTCTCGGCTCAGCTTAACATAGCACCGCCTGAGACACCATCTGCATCTCATTTCAATACAAGGTCACTTGGACTACATGTCATTTTGTAGCAGCCATAAAATATTCTTCATGTTTCACTCACAGCTGACAGCAAGATTGAGAACAGATGGGGCTGTAAGAAGAAATGGCTTTGGTTCCGCAGCTACCAGTCCATTCATCACGCTGAAAAGTATTATTTATATCTAATTCTTGTAATTTCCCTTAACAACCATGCAGCAGGAACAGGGGGACAATGAGTAGCCCAGGAATGTAATTCACATGAAGGTCTTGGAGTATAATTAATATCCCACGGATGCCACGAACTGTAATTCACTTACCAGATCAGGTCATTGACAGAGAATAAATCACACCCCATGACCTTTCATCATACATCCTTGGTTTATCAACGCAGTCTTTCAACTTGTGGTTAGTGCTGCTGCCTCACAGCGCCAGAGACCCGGGTTCCATTCCTGGTTTGGGTCACTGTCTGTGTGGAGTCTGTATGTTTTCCCCATGTCTGCATGGGTTTCCTCCGGGCGCTCCGGTTTCCTCCCACAGTCCAAAAGACGTGCTGGTTAGGTGCATTGGCCATGCTAAATTCTCCCTCAGTGTACCCGAACAGGCACCAGAGTGTGGCGACAAAGGGATTTTCACAGTAACTTCATTGCAGTGTTAATGTATGCTTACTTGTGACCCTAATAAATAAACTTTAAACTTGTAACAGTGTTGGGTTGTCATTGCTGCTTGTCAGTGGCAATGATTGGACCCCAGTCAACCGCAATTATCATCAAGAGCTGCAACCATTGAAAAATAAAGTGGGGGTAATTGTGGGCACAAGTCATTTTAAATACGAACTCTGCTTTGGCGACAGCAGGAATGTTTTGATGTTCTTTTCATGTGGATATTTTTTTTACGTTTCTGGAAACCGCTTCAGGACTCAGCGCTGTGAGACATACAGGGAATATTGCAGGGTGGTCACTAACACGTAGCAATGCTGCAGATATTGGAAAAGGGAGTGTTGAGAAAGGAATATTTCAGCCATTAGCATTTGTTCTGACTGAGAACCCACGGCACAATGGCACAGGTGATCAAATAGTTGGCTTCACATTTCACAAGTGACCTGTCCTCTGCGATGTTCCAATTTCTGTTCGTGCGGGCAGGTGTGTAATGCTGACTGTTCCCAGAAAGCAGAATCTGACATCAGTCCAGATTAATAATGTCTCTTTTAAATTTTGCAATTAGCATCAAGACCTTCACGTGAATGTGAACATTGAGATGTGCCCCCCTCCTCCCCCTTTCCTCACCTCTCCCCTCCCCCAACTCGTGCCCTCTCACCTCCTCCTCCCCCACCCCCCCCCCCGCACATCTCTCCCCACTCACCTCTTCCCTCCCTCACATCTTCCCCCCACCTCTCCCCCCTCCCCACCTCACATCTCCCCCCCACCTCTCTCCCTTTTCCCCCACCTCTCGCCCTCACATCTCCCCCCACTCACCTCTTCCCCCCTCATATTTTCTCCCCACATCTCCCCCTCTCCCTACCCTCCCTCCCCCTCACATCTCCCCCCCTCACCTCTTCCCCCCCCCTCATATCTTCCTCCCACCTCTCCCCACCCCTCCCCCCTCTCCCTCAGCTCTCCCCTTACATCTTCCTCCCACCTCTCCCCCACAACTCTCCCCACTTCTACCCCCTTTTACCTGCTCTCCCCCATCTCTCCCTCCATTCAGTTTGAATCATGTCTTCATTTTCATGGTCACATTCCCCTCTGGGGGAGCAGGGGAGGACTGGCAACTTCATACTTTGCCCTCTCTATCAGAGCTGTAATAGAACTTTTTTCATACACAATAGGGTGGAATTCTTCGGGATTTTTTGGCAGTAACTTCCAGTGTTAAGTGATCCGTTCAGTCCAAAGTTAATGTGGATTCACCCCCCCCTCCCCCCCCCGCCTCCCCACCCTCGGTTTCCATGTTTAATTGGACCTAACTCCCAGCTAAGTTATGAGCTGCCCAGTGGTAGGCCTCAGGGCACATTGCTGTGGCCATGGCAACGGCAGCAATGGGCCAGTAGGTCAGCAGCCACCACTTCTGAGGTGCTGACACCCCTGCACTACTGCTCCATTTCCAACAGGGGTGAAATATGGAAAATGTCAATCCTTCAAACCATGAAGGTGTCCTGGACAAAAACCTGTGGAACCATAGAATCCTCACAGCGCATCCGGCCCATTGAATCTGTGAAAGGGCAATCTCACGCAGGTCCACCCCTCTGCCCTATCCCGGTAAACCTGTGTATTTACTATGGCCAATCCACCTAACCCGCACATCTTTGGACACTAAGGGGAAATTCAGCATAGCCAATCCACCTAACCTTGGGCGGCTCGATGGCACAGTGGTTAGCACTGCTGCCTCACAGCGCCAGGAACCTGGGTTCGATTCTCGGCTTGGGTCATTGTTTGTGCGGAGTTTGCACATTCTCCCCGTGTCTGCGTGGGTTTCCTCTGGGCGCTCCGGTTTCCTCCATCAGTCTGAAAGACGTGTTGGTTAGGTGCATTGGTCATGCTAAATTCTCCCTCAATGTACCTGAACAGGCGCCGGAGTGTGGCGACTAGGGGATTTTCACAGTAACTTCATTGCAGCGTTAATGTAAGCCTTACTTGTGACACTAATAAATAAACTTTAAATTTTTAAACTTTAAACCTAACCTGCACACCTTTGGACACTAAGGGGCAATTTAGCATGGCCAACCCACCTAACCTGCACATCTCTGGAAGCAGGAGGCTGGCTCCCAGCATTGAATCATATGGAAACATTATGAGAAACATGAAATGTTTACCCTTGAAGAGAGTTGGCCTTTCGAGCTACCTATAGGCTGATAGGTCCTGAAAGATCCATGTGAAGCAACCTTCCCAGGGGCATGCATTCAAACTGGCAAACTGCAAATGGAAGACTGTTTTCAGGAAGCCCTGTGTGCACAGAGTGATTAATATGTGGGGCTGGTGGAGTGAAAATCTTGAAACATTTAAGAGACTGTTAAATATTGTGATGGAAGCAATATAAATTTTATTTCAAGGGATGAACAAAGATGGGCGAAATTACTGTTCTCATTCACATTTCCCCATGACTGATTTTGTATTATAATTGTCCTGACATTCTGTCTGTAATTGCCTTGTTGAAGATCTGAAGGTATTCTGAAGAGTTGACTGACACAGTGCCCACTAACCGTGCACAATCCATGCCCCCCAAAAGAAGCAAATTAAGAAAAATGCCAATGCTTCGGAACAAAGTTGCAGCAGCACCACAAGTAAAATCATAGAATCAGAGAATCCCTGCAGTTCAGAAGGAGGCCATTTGACCCATCCAGTCTGCACTGACTCTCCGACAGAGCATCTTACCCAGGGCCCCCACTCTATCCCCATAACCCCATGCATTTACCCTACTAATCATTCTAACCTACGCATCGTGGGGCAATTTCGCCTGGTTAATCCACCTAACCTGAACATCTTTGGACGCTAAGGGCAGAATTTTCCCATCTCGCCCACCACGGACCATGTGGCAAAGGTCCGTTGACCTCAGGTGGGATTTTCCGGCCTTGGAATGAGCGCGGCCGGAAAATCCCGCCCTCTGGGACAGTTTTTAGCATGGTAAATCTACCTAACCTGCACATCTTTGGACTGTGGGAGCAACCAGAGGAAACCCACGCAGACACAGGGAGAATGTGCACAATCACCAAGAACAAAGAACAAAGAACAATACAGCACAGGAACAGGCCCTTCGGCCCTCCAAGCCCGCGCCGCTCCCCGGTCCAGGATTGAATCCTGAATCCAGGATCCCCGCCCAATTTTCCAGCCTATCTACATACCAATATCCTATCCACCGAGCTGTCCCTCACAGCTACGATGCTTTGTTCATTACAACCTATTAACTCACCCCCCACCCCCCCATTCCAGACCATGTGATCTCCAGGGAGAGGCGAAAACCCAGAGTGAAAAACCCCAGGGCCAATATGGGGAAAAAAAAAATCTGGGAAATTCCTCTCCGACCCCCTGAGGCGATCGAAACGAGTCCAGGAGATCACAATGGCCCTGATCGGAAAATGCTTCCCAACCCTAGTCATTTCCACTTCCACGAACACCATATGAATTCCCTGCCCCCGAGACAGGTTCCCAACTATCCGCAGTCTCGCTCTGTACTGGCACCAGCAAGATGATCATAGAATGAAGCCTTGAAATGAGAAACCAGGAACAATTAGCCCGCGCCGCTCCCTGGTCCAAACTAGACCACTCTTTTGTATCCCTCCATTCCCACTCCGTTCATATAGCTGTCTAGATAAGTCTTAAACGTTCCCAGTGTGTCCGCCTCCACCACCTTGCCCGGCAACACATTCCAGGCCCCCACGACCCTCTGTGTGAAATATGTCCTTCTGATATCTGTGTTAAACCTCCCCCCCTTCACCTTGAACCTATGACCCCTCGTGAACGTCACCACCGACCCGGGGAAAAGCTTCCCACCGTTCACCCTATCTATGCCTTTCATAATTTTATACACCTCTATTAAGTCTCCCCTCATCCTCCGTCTTTCCAAGGAGAACAACCCCAGTTTCCCCAATCTCTCCTCATAACCAAGCCCCTCCATACCAGGCAACATCCAAGGCCAGGAATCGAGCCCAGGTCTCTGCCGCTGTGAGGCAGCAGTGCTAACCACTGCGCCGCTCATCGAATAGGAGTTTGTAATCACATAAAGAAAGATTTACATCTACATAACGCCTCGGGATGTTCCAAAGTGCCAATGAAGGACATTTGAAGTATAGTCATTGTTGTAATGTCAGAAAATACAATAGCTAATTCGCACAGCTTGGTCCCACAGACAGTAATGACCATATAATCTTGTTTTAATGATGTTGGTTTAAAGGTAAATGTATTAACTCGATCGCGGTGACTCGATGTAGCAAATGATTAACTAAAAGAGTTTATTAATAACAAGAACTATGTACACAAAGAGATTAACAGCACAACAACACAGGTTCACTCCTAACAACGCCCTAACTCCAACTGTAGCCCTCCAGCCCTGGGACTGCTCACTCTCACTTCTGATTGGCTCAGATTTGCACACTCGTGCTCCATTGGCTCCAGCACAGTCATGTGGCCAGTGAAGGCTTGCCCCTTAAAGGGGCCACACTACCACAATAAACATCAGTCAAGACACAAGGGAGAACTCCCCTAATCATCTTCAAGTAGTTCCATGGACCCCTCTACAGCTACCTAGGAATGCAGGAAGTTCACACTCGCACTTTCCATTCAAAATGCAGCTGGAGGAATTAATAAAAATATTTTTAAAAGAACAAAGTTTATAACCTCAAAATGGGGACCGAATGATGTAGGATGCATGGTGGCGCAGTGGTTAGCAAGGCTTTCTCACAGAGCCAGGGACCTGGGTTCAACTCTGGCCTCGGGTCACTGTCTGTGTGGAGTTTGCACATCCTCCCCGTGTCTGCGTGGGTTTCTTCCGGTTGCTCCGGTTTCCTCCCACAATCCAAAATGTGCAGATTAGGCAGATTGGCCATGCTAAATTGCCCCTTTGTGCTCCAAGGTATGTAGGTTAGGGGGATTAGCCTTGGGAAATGTGTGGGGATAGGACGGGAAGAGGACCTGGTTAAAATAATCTGTCAGTCGGTGCAGGCTCGATGGGCTGAATGGTCTTTTCCACAATGTAGGATTCAATGATCACTTGGCCTCCAGCTTTGCTTTGTATTAAATTCTACATTTACTCTGGCTACTGACACTTGAGAGTGATTCATTATCACATAAACTGCATAAGAGAAATCCAATTACTACATTTCTATTACATCTCATCAGTAATCGACTTTTCATTATGGATCTAACTGTCCTTTAAGGACATTGGCTGAAATTTTCCGGTCTCGCCCGCCTCGCTCCTGCTGCCAGCAAGAACGGATTACTTGGCGTTCAGCCAAAGCTCCATTCACATCAGCAGGGCTGGAGAATCCCAGCCGCGGACGAGGTCGGAGAATTCCGGCAATTGTTACAATATGCCAAGCGGCAGGACCTTAATGAAACTATGGGGAGGAGCTTCCAATCCGGGGACTAAGTCCATTGGAGTAAGGGGCTGGCTGAACGCGCGGAACTCTGCACTGTTTACCTCATTAACTCTGCAGCCAGGAGGTGCTCATCGAATCCTGTGGCAGAAAGTGGCCCATCCCCACCCTCACCGCATAGGCTCCGATGTCCCGGCGTCATAGTTAAACAGCACCCAGAGAGCCAATCGCTCTTCCACTCTGTTCCTTGACTCCCCCCACCCTCCCACCTCTCCCTGCCTTCCCCTATGCAGCCCTGGCTCATTCTCACCACCCCACTTCCCTGTGTCCAGTCTTGGCAAAGTGCATGTGACAGACAGCTGATATCTCTCAATGACAGTCAGGCAGTAACTCAGCTGAACATCCAGGAAGAAGTGGGCCTCGCCAGGTGCCTTTGGTCATGAAACAGAGCATTCTGATGGGCTACCAAATTTCGAGGGGGTGGAGCAGGGAATGGGGGGGGGGGGGGGGGGGGGGTGTTAGGGGAGTACAAGATTGCTGAATTTTTAATGAATTTTCATGAGATGCAGATAGGGTCCCCAACATAGATCATAGAAACTGGCATAGCACGGCTGGGGTATCAGGAGAGATTGGGTCAGTTAGGCTTGTATTCATTGGAGTTTAGAAGAATGAAGGGGGGGGGGCTCTCATGGAATCCTATAAAATTCTAACAGGAGTAGACGGGCAGATGCATTCGCAGAGCGTGGATGTCGCTGGCTGGCCAGCATTTATTGCCCATCCCTAGTTGCCCTTGAACTGAATGGCTTGCATTTCAAAGGGTAGTTGAGAATCAACCACATTGCTGAGTCACATGTAGGCCAGACCGGGTAAGGACGGCAGATTTTCTTCCCCAAAGGACATTAGTGAACCAGATGGGTTTTTACGACAATTGACAATGGTTTCATGGTCATCAGTAGATTCTTAATTCCAGATTTTTAAAAATTGAATTCAAATTCTGCCATCTGCCGTGGCGGGATTCAAACCCAGGTCCCCAGAACATAGCTGAGTTTCTGGATTAATAATCACTAGGCCATCACCTTCCCGATGGTGGGCGAGTCCAGAACCCGGAGTCACAATCTTAGGATGAGAGGCAAACCTTTTAGAACTGAGGTGAGGAGAAATTTCTTCACCCAGAGGGTGGTGAATGTGTGGAATTCACTACCACAGAATGTAATTGAGGCTAAAACGTTGTATGTTCTCAAGAAGGAGTTAGATATGGCTCTTGGGGCTAAAGGGATCAAAGGATATGGGAGGAAAGCAGAAACAGGTTATTGAGTTGGATGATCAGCCATGATCATAATGAATGGTGGAGCAGTCTGGAAGGGCCAAATGACCTCCTCCTGATCCTATTTTCTATGTTTCTATGGGCAATTACAAACTCACAATCATTGTCAGTTCTCTGGGAAGTGGATTCATCAACTGGGTCATCGTGCAGGAGGTCTGTTAGCTGGTGATCTAACTGGGGGGACCTGCCCCTCCCCTGTGGCATCTAGGCACAGTGGTTAGCACTGAAATCATAGAAATCATAGAAATCCTACAGTGCAGAAAGAGGCCATTGGGCCCATCGAGTCTGCACCGACCACAATCCCACCCAGGCCCTACCCCCATATCCCTACACATTTACCCGCTAATCCCTCTAACCTACGCATTTCAGGACACTAAGGGGCAATTTTAGCATGGCCAATCAACCTAACGTGCAAATCTTTGGACTGTGGGAGGAAACCGGAGCACCCGGAAGAAACCCATGCAGACACGGGGAGAATGTGCAAACTCCACACAGACAGTGACACAAGAAGGGAATCGAACCCAGGTCCCTGGAGCTGTGAAGCAGCAGTGCTAACCACTGTGCTACCGTGCCGCCCTAAACTGCTGCCTCACAGCGCCAGGGTCCTGGGTTCAATTGACCCTAGTGTCAGGAGATTAGCAGGGGTTAATATGTGGGGTTACAGGAATGGGGCCTGGGTGGGATTGTGGTCAGTGCAGACTCGATGGGCCAAATGGCCTCCTTCTGCAATGTAGGGATTTTATGATTCTATTCTATGATTCTATGATTTGCAAAACCATTGCAGGAGAAAACTAAGTTCTGTACAAAGATTCAGACAACAAGAAAGTGGATGTTAATATCTGGGCTGGAACTTTGCTTCTATTTTCACGTTAAGTGGTTTTTTGACTTGACAAGTATTCTGAGAACATTCCAAATATGACACAAAGCAATTGAGGTGTCAGGACATTTATCTGTTGTGGGAGAGGAAACATGTCAGCAGCTTGGTAAGGGGTTCGGCACTTTGGGCAGAAGCGGCCTACTCACTAGCAAAGAAGATGAGAAAGAGACAGAGATAAATAGAATTGAAATTTCACGCTGCTTCAAATCCCAGTTCCGACTGTCTCCACTTATGGTGCTGGCACGCATCAAAGAGGCCAGACTAACCATGAAAGCTGATGCCTCTGGGGCTGCTTTATATGTTATCATCTTCTCGCTACTCAGATGTTGAAATGAGAAGGCTGCCTTTCTTTGAATGCAGTGATTCACTCAAATTCTTTCAAGATTTGGTTTGATTAAATCCTATTTACTGTCCTCTTCCCCCAACTTCCCCATTCAGCTGTTGACATGGATCCCCAGTACCCTCCCAAGTGAGTTTTTTTATTAGTGTCACAAGTAGGCTTATATTAACACTGCAATGAAGTTACTGTGAAAATCCCCTCGTCGCCACACTCCGGCGCCTGTTCGGGTACACTGAGGGAGAATTTAGCATGGCCAATGCACCTAATCAGCATGTTTTTCAGATGGTGGGAGGAAACCGGAGCACCTGGAGGAAACCCACGCAGACACGGGGAGAATGTGCCGACTCTGCAGAGACAGTGACCCAAACCAGGAATCGAACCTGGGTTCCTGGCGCTGTGAGGCAGCAGTGCTAACCACTGTGCCACCATGTCCTGTGAAATCATCAGCTGCCTCCATTGACATCCACTTTTTAACTCTATCTGTTTGAATCCCAGAGTGTGCAGATAGCCGGAGTATCTCTTTGGAAAGGTATGATACCCTATAATGATAGGGTCCTTGGACACCTTTGGGAGATGTAAGGCATCCTTTGGGATTGTTAAAATTAAACATGGTTATGCACTTTTTATGCACAAACTGTCAAGGAACTGTCCAGGAAGTGTCAGAGCTGACATGGAAGTGTCCAAGGATAGTAGGTGAGTTGGCATGGAAGGGGTAAGGGCAAAGAGATGTGGGCATGTTGGTATTAAGTTGGCATAAGGAGTATGAGGTGCCATTGGGAGTGGGTAGAGGGGCATGAGTTGGCATGGAGATGTGAGAAGGCATAGTGGTGAGTTGAGGCATGGGTTGACATCGGTTGGCATGGATGGGGCATTAGGAGTGTGCGGGGTGGTGAAGAGGTTAGGGGTGAGGGCTGGAGAGATGTTTATTGTTTTATGATTACTTTTCATTTACTTAGACACAGTGTCAGAGCAGGTCTGCCTCAGCACCCAGCAACCTTTGAACTTAGGCCAGGGTCATAAGAACATAAGAACATAAGAAATAGGAGCAGGAGTAGGCCATCTAGCACCTCGAGCCTGCCCCGCCATTCAATAAGATCATGGCTGATCTGAAGTGGATCAGTTCCACTTACCCGCCTGATCCCTATAACGCCTAATTCCCTTACCGATCAGGAATCCATCTATCTGTGATTTAAACATATTCAACGAGGTAGCCTCCATCACTTCAGTGGGCAGAGAATTCCAGAGATTCACCACCCTCTGAGAGAAGCAGTTCTTCCTCAACTCTGTCCTAAACTGACCCCCCTTTATTTTGAGGCTGTGCCCTCTAGTTCTAGCTTCCTTTCTAAGTGGAAAGAATCTCTCCGCCTCTACCCTATCCAGCCCCTTCATTATCTTATAGATCTCTATAAGATCCCCCCTCAGCGTTCTAAATTCCAACGAGTTCCAACGAGTCACCCACCTTGACTCTGATTCACCCCACACCTTCTGCTGACCACATCTTTTACATCTTTACAAACTCAACTTCACAACAGTACATTTAATCACAGTTGGTAACCCTCGTCAGTACAATAAAATTTTCAGTGATGTGAAAATGAACAACTCACAAGAGCACATTTCATAGAATCATAGAATCCCTACAGTTCAGAAGGAGGCCATTCGGCCCATCAAGCCTGCACCAACAACAATCCCACCCAGGCCCTACCCCTGTAACCCCACCTATCTACCCTACTAATCTCCTCTGACACTAAGGGGCAATGTATCATGGACAATCAACCTAACCCACACATCTTTCAGACTGTGGGAGGAAACCAGAGCACCCGGAGGAAACCCACGCAGACACGGGGAGAATGTGCAAACTCCACACAGACAGTCAACCAAGCTGGGAATTGAACCCAGGTCCCTGGCACTCTGAGGCAGCAGTGCTAACCACTGTGCCACCGTGCCACCGATAAGTAGCTGTACAGAATAACCGCACAAGTGGATCTATTTAGATCAAGTAGAGGAAACGTCATCGCTTGCTCCAACAGGATGAATCTGCAGCTCATCCTTTACTGAAATGTTTAAATGATGTCCTTCACGTTTTGATCAATAAATACGTAAATCATATGACCTAGTCTCAGGAGTGTAGTAGTGCGACATGTTAGTGTTTGAGGGGGTCATTTTGAGGTTCGGTTCGAACTGAAGATGACCACCCTGGATGAATGCTGCTTAAGTTGATTGGGGCCATCTGGTGGTCAGTGATGGGAGTAACATATAAACACCATTTCCAACGCTGAGCCCTGAGATAAGGCTGACGTTGTTGAACAAGCGATTTAAAATGGCCACTGCAACAAGGACATGTTCAGACATTTTGGAGATTCCATTCTTAAAGGGGAATGAGCCATCAAACTTTACTTGCTGAAGAACTAATTCACTCTTTTTGCATTATTTTGTTGAATTGTTGATCTACATTGACTCCTCGTCCTCAAGGAAACATCCCTCAGAGATTTCTGCAGTTCTCAAATGCCAGCCTCTTGCATACCCCAGTTTTTAATGGCTCCCTCATTGGTAGCTGCCAAGGCACCAGGCTCGGGAATTTCCTCTGTTATTAACAATGTATAATTTTGAGTCAAATTTATGTATATATTTGTGTGTGCTCCAGTTTCCTCCCACAGTGGTTAGCACTGCTGCCTCACAGCACCAGGGACCTGGGTTCAATTCTGGCCTTGGGTGACTGTCTGTGTGGAGTCTGCACGTTCTCCCTGTATCTCCGTGGGTTTCCTCCGGGTGCTCCGGTTTCCTCCTACAGTCCAAAAGACGTGCTGGTTAGGTGCACTGGCTATGCTAAATTCTCCATCAGTGTATCCAAACAGGCGCTGGAGTGTGGCAACTGGAGGATTTTCACAGTAACTTCATTGCAGTGTTAATGTAAACCTACTTGTGACAAATAAATAAACTTTAAGTTCCTCCACCTCACCCTGAATGATCATCGTAGAATCCTATACTGCAGAAGGAGGCCATTCGGCCCATCAAGTCTGCACCCACCACAATCCCACCCACAAACTGGAGTTGGAGCACAGCCATAAGTGAGATCCTAACCAGCACTGAGGCAAGTAACAGGTTTGAGTGAACCATAATTCTCATTAAAAGATCATAGACCTTCCTGCTTGTGGCTCTGGGTGAAAACCAAATCTGCCACATTTGAGGCACATTCATAGAATCATAGAAACCCTACAGTGCAGAAAGTGGCCATTTGGCCCATCGAGTCTGCACCGACCACAATCCCACCCAGGCCCTACCCCCATATCCCTACATATTTACCCGCTAATCCCGCTAACCTACACATCTCAGGACACTAAGGGGCAATTTTAGCATGGCCAATCAACCTAACCCGCACATCCCTAGACTGTGGGAGGAAACCGGAGCACCCGGAGGAAACCCACGCAGACACGAGGAGAATGTGCAAACTCCACACAGACAGTGATTCAAGCCGGGAATCAAACCCAGGTCCCGGGAGCTGTGAAGCAGCAGTGCTAACCACTGTGCCAGCATGCCGCCCTTAATCTTCTGACTCTCAAAGGACAGGAGCAGCACCAACTCCGACTGAACCACGGCCCGAGAGGCTAATCAAGTACTAAAATTAAATTCACTAGTTTAAAATCCAGCTGCTGGCTAAAAACACCTATCGTTCGAACTCAATGAGCAAATGGAAATAAACAAGGCTTTTAAATGGAGATTAGCCTTACCATTGTGTATCGCACAGTAGAGTTAGAGTGGAATAGAAAGCTCTGGCTGGGATCTTGTGACAAACAAAGTGTTGGTTCCGTTTTTTAGGAAAATGAGGCAGAAATTTCATTGAACTAAAACTCATTGGGCAGGATTTTCCGGCCGCGCACGCCCCAAGACTGGAAAATCCCACCTGAGGTCAATGGACCTTTGCATAGTCCTGTTCCGCCCGCTATGATTCCCGTAGCGGGCAGGACGAGAACATTCTGCCCTCTGGGTCTGTAACTGTTATCTTCAATAATTTGGTGTCTTAATAGGGTTGATGACTCTGGCCGGATACATTTCAGGAGATATAATCACATGACCTACCCATCCCCCAGACTCCAGCCGTTGGTCATCCAACATGTCAATCATCACAGAAGCCCCCCCTTCCCAAGGCTTCTCTGTGTCCAGGTTATGACTGGTGAAACTTTGGTCACCAGAGATGTGGACCACCCTGCCACCCCGGGCACCGGCCAGAACTTTCTGTACTTCCAATGCAGCCGTCCTCAATGAACAGAACCTGCGCTTCAAGAGCAAGAGCTTCTGTTCTAAGGTTGTCAGAGGTGTAAAATGTCTAGTTGAAAGGAAGCGCAAGTGTGGTAGTGGTATTGTCACTGGACTAATAATCCAGAGATCCAGCGTAATGCACTGGGGACCCGGATACGAATCCCACTGATGCACCTCAATGAGCACCCGGAAACAAGGCTTTAGAACTGAAGGCTTTAATCAGATAACAATGAAACTACTAACACTAATACAACCGTTCAGACTGAAGGGGTCCTGCCGGAGCAGGGGGTCTTATACCCTGCCACCGGAGGCGGGGCCCCACTGGAGTGTGCCAAGACAGCACTTAGAACAGGTAAACACCCTAACCCAACAACATAGTACAACCCCCATAACAACAACACCCTAGCCCAACAGTAACACAATAACAACCCCAGTGGTGAACCAACGATGGTTCACCACATTCACCCCTCCTTTAGGAACCAAAGGTGGCGGGGTGAATGAGAACAGATAATGACAAAAAAAAATAAAATAAATAACAGGATTCACAAGTCCAGACGGTCTGGAGGACCACACCGACGCTGCGATCGTCTCAACACCGCTTGCGAAACCGGAGCAGGTGCTTGCGGTGGCTCTCTCAAAGCAACATCTGGCTGTCCCCTCAAAGACTCCCGGGCCGGCCGGCCCTGATGAGGCGATGGTGCAGGGGATCCTGGAACGATTGATGGTGCTGGTGGTGGTGATGATGGTGGCGCCGATCTCCGAGTCTCAGGCAAGCTGTACATGGGGGTAAAAGTGTTATGCACTGGTCCCGGTGCTGACCGCGCCACGTCTGGGGAAGTAATGAGGAGTAGTGGATCTGTGACTGGGGGAATAGGAGCGACAGGAGTTGCTACGTCCCCTGCGGGCGCCAGGTCTCTAATGGAGACAGTGTCCTCTCGCCCGTCAGGATATGCCACATAGGCATACTGAGGGTTGGCGTGGAGGAGTTGGACCGGTTCGACCAAGGGGTCGGACTTGCGAGCCCTCACATGGCGCCGCAGAAGGACGGGTCCTGGGTACGTCAACCAGGCTGGCAATGAGGTCCCCGAGGACGACTTCCGAGGGAATGAGAACATCCTCTCGTGGGGAGTAGCATTGGTTGCCGTACACAGGAGGGAGCGGATAGAATGGAGCGCATTTGGAAGGACCTCCTGCCACCGGGAGACTGGAAGGCCCTTGGATTTTAGTGCCAGTAGGACAGCCTTCCAGACTGTAGCATTCTCCCTTTCCACCTGTCCGTTACCCCTAGGGTTGTAGCTCGTGGTTCTACTAGAGGCAATCCCGAATGAGAGCAGGAATTGCCTCAAGTCGTTGCTCATGAACGACGAGCCCCTGTCGCTATGAATATAGCAGGGGTACCCGAACAGGGTAAAAAGCTCACTGAATGCCTTGATGACGGTGGCAGTCGACGTGTCCGCACAGGGGAAAACAAACGGAAACCGGGAAAATTCGTCTATTATGTTAAGGAAATAGACATTCCGATCCGTTGAGGGAAGGGGGCCCTTAAAATCTACACTCAGCCTCTCAAAAGGGCGAGTGGCCTTGACCAAATGTGCCCGGTCTGGTCGATAAAAGTGTGGTTTGCATTCTGCGCAAGTCCTACAACTTCTCGTAACTGACCTGACCTCCTCCACCGAGTAGGGTAGGTTGCGGGCTTTTATAAAGTGGTAGAGTCTGGTGACTCCAGGATGACATAGATCATTGTGGAGAGCCTTCAAGCGGTCCTCCTGCATGATGGCGCATGTTCCGCGCGAGAGGGCATCCGAGGGCTCATTGAGTTTCCCTGGACGATACATAATATCGTAATTATAGGTGGAGAGCTCAATTCTCCACCGCAAGATCTTATCGTTCTTGATCTTGCCCCTCTGCGTGTTACTAAACATAAACGCCACGGATCGTTGATCCGTGATCAGGGTGAACCGCTTACCTGCCAGGTAATGGCGCCAGTGTCTGACTGCCTCCACAATGGCCTGAGCCTCCTTTTCCACCGCCGAGTGCCGAATTTCGGGGCCTTGAAGGGTGCGGGAAAAAAACGCGACGGGCCTGCCTGCCTGGTTTAGTGTGGCGGCTAGGGCGAAATCAGATGCATCACTCTCCACCTGGAAGGGGATGGATTCATCCACCGCGTGCATCGTGGCTTTCGCAATGTCGCTTTTCAAAACCTTGAAGGCCAATTGGGCCTCCGGCGTAAGTGGGAAGGTCGTGGACTTAATGAGCGGACGAGCTTTGTCCGCATAGTTGGGGACCCACTGTGCATAGTACGAAAAGAAGCCGAGGCATCTCCTCAGTGCTTTCGTGCTAGCGGGCAAGGGAAGTTCAGTAAGGGGGCGCATACGGTCTGGATCAGGGCCGATGACCCCGTTTTCCACCACGTATCCAAGGATAGCTAACCTGCGCGTACGGAATACACACTTCTCCCTGTTATAGGTCAGATTCAGGTGAGATGCAGTGCGCAGAAAGTGTTGGAGATTTGTGTCATGGTCCTGCTGGTCATGGCCGCAGATGGTGACGTTATCCAGGTACGGGAAGGTAGCCCGCAACCCGTTCTGGTCCACCATTCGGTCCATAGCACGCTGGAAGACCGAGACCCCATTGGTGACACCAAATGGAACCCTGAGGAATTGGTATAGACGACCATCCGCCTCAAAAGCCGTATATTGTCGGTCCTCTGGGCGGATGGGGAGTTGATGGTAGGCGGACTTAAGGTCTATGGTAGAAAACACTCGGTACTGCGCAATCTGATTGACCATATCAGAAATGCGCGGGAGAGGATACGCATCCAGCTGCGTATAACGATTAATGGTCTGACTATAGTCGATGACCATCCGAGGTTTGTTCCCGCTTTTGACTACCACGACCTGCGCTCTCCACGGACTAGCACTGGCCTGTATGATCCCTTCCTTGAGGAGCCGCTGAACCTCAGATCTAATAAAGATCCGGTCCTCAGCGCTGTAACGCCTACTTTTAGTAGCGATGGGCTTGCAGCCAGGTACCAGATTCTTAAAGAGGGATGGTGTAGTGATTTTCAGGGTGGATAGATTGCATGCGGGGCGCTTTGGGCAATTTGGAGGCTGCGGCTGATTCCCTACTGCCAGTGAAGGGAGTGGCCCACCGTACTGTAGGATCACACTCCTCATGTGGGCCATAAAGTTTAGTCCGAGGAGAATTGGCGCGCAAAGGTGAGGTAACACAAGGAGCCTGTATTGCTCGTAAATTGTGCCCTGTACCTCAAGAGTTACCATACATTGTCCTTGGATCGGTACAGACCGGGACTGTGATGCCATGGAAATTGTCTGTTTGGCAGGGAGAATCCGGAGTCCACACCTTTTAGCAGTTTCAGGGTGTATGAAACTTTCGGTGCTTCCGCTGTCAAACAGACAATTCACAGTTCTGCCACTAACCTTTACCTCCATCATGGAATGTTCCAGCCTGAAATGCCTGGTCTGATCCAGAGAGATCGACGCCACCGTTGGCCCCTGGGCGTCACTGCATGCTGCCGATGTGGATGCTGAGGACCCCTGCTGGTCGCTGCTGCATGCTGCCGATGTGGATGCTGAGGACCCCTGCTGGTCGCTTCTAGTCGTCGTGGACCATGATGGCCGCCCCCATGGATAGCATGTGGCCGAGGGCTCCAAGCGCAGCGACTCCTGGTGGTCTTCCTCCTCCTCTGTTTGCCACGATGGCGCCGTCCTGAGATCGCACGTGGTCGGACCTCGTGGGTACTGCGGCGTCGAAAGAGACGGTCTCCGTTCTGGAGGGTTACAAGCTGCACTGCCGTTTTTAGGTTTGGACCTGCAGACTTTGCTGTAGTGGCCTTTTTTACCGCACTGGCTGCAGATTGCCGTTCTTGCCGGGCACTGTTGCCGTGGATGCTTGGCCCCACCGCAAAAATAGCATCGCTGGCCACCTGGAGCTGCCGCCGTCGTCGAATCGATCTGGGAGCGCGGGTTCGCGGGGCGAGGAGGGAGCAGAGATTGTTCCAACCACGTTGACTGCACGTGGTCCTCGGGGTACAGCGCCAAGCTCTTCGACGCCGCCTCCAACCTCACGGCCATCCCCATTGCCTGGGTCAAATTGAGTTTCCCCTTTTCTAATAATTTTAATCTGATGTATGAGGACCCTACCCCTGCTACGAACGCGTCTCGGGCGAGGTCGTGCATGTACTGCTCGGCGGAGACGTCCTTACAGTCACAAGCCCTGGCAAGCTGCAGGAGTTCATTGGCGTAGTCTTCTATGGTCTCGCCCGACTGCCGACGTCGTGTAGCGAGGAGATAACGAGCGTGAATCTCGTTGGGTGGCGTAATGTACCTATTCTTTAGGAGCTCGACGGCACCCTGGTAAGTGGAAGCTGCACGAATGGCTAGGTAAATCGTGTCGCTTACCCTAGCGTGGAGGACTTGGAGTCTATCACTGTCCGTAGTGATAGCTACCGAGGCTGCCAGGTCGTCCTCGAAGCACTTCCACCAATGGTCGAATGTGTTAGCTGCACCGACCGCACGTGGGTCCAGTGTCAGACGATCCGGTTTTAGAATCTGTTCCATGTTCTAAGTTATCTGATTAAATTGATGCACCTCAATGAGCACCCGGAAACAAGGCTTTAGAACTGAAGGCTTTAATCAGATAACAATGAAACTACTAACACTAATACAACCGTTCAGACTGAAGGGGTCCTGCCGGAGCAGGGGGTCTTATACCCTGCCACCGGAGGCGGGGCCCCACTGGAGTGTGCCAAGACAGCACTTAGAACAGGTAAACACCCTAACCCAACAACATAGTACAACCCCCATAACAACAACACCCTAGCCCAACAGTAACACAATAACAACCCCAGTGGTGAACCAACGATGGTTCACCACACCCACCATGGCAAGATGGTGAAATTTGAATTCAATAAAAAGGATGAGGAGCTTTGAGGCACTGGACAGAGGCACTAAATGTTTCCAGCATTTTCATTCTAAATTTTTAGAATCAAAAGAATTTTTGGCATTTGTATTTGAGCTAAATCGCGAGCTGGACAATTGGAAGAGAAAACAGAAAGAAATAGGTGCGCCATTTTGAAATATTTTGACTAAAGTTGCGAAGGGGGAATAGCATATTGCTGTGGCTCTGGAGTCACCTGTAGGCCAGACCAGGTAAGGATGGCAGGTTTCCTTCCCTAAACGACATTAGTGAACCAGATGGGTTTATATCATAGAAACCCTACAGTGCAGAAAGAGGCCATTTGGTCCATCGAGTCTGCACCGACCACAATCCCACCCAGGCCCTACCCCCATATCTCTACATATTTTACCCGCTAATCCCTCTAATCTACGCATCTCAGGACACTAAGGGGCAATTTTAGCACGGCCAATCAACCTAACCCGCACATCTTTGGACTGTGGGAGGAAACCGGAGCACCCGGAGGAAACCCACGCAGACACGAGGAGAATGTGCAAACTCCACACACAGACAGTGACCCAAGCCAGGAACCGAACCCAGGTCCCTGGAGCTGTGAAGCAGCAGTGCTAACCACTGTGCTACCGTGCTGCCCCTAGGGGTTTCTATGACAGACTTTTAGCAACATTGGAAGAAAATTCAATGTTAATGTAAGGGAATTGTGGGACACCTTCAGTGCAGATATACTGATCATAGAATCATAGAACCCCTCTATTGCAGAAAGAGGCCATTCAGCCCATCAAACCTGCACCAACAACAATCCCACCCAGGCCCTATTCCCGTATTTACCCTGCTAATTCCCCTGACGCTGGGGGAGAATTTAACATGGCCAATCAACCTAACCCGCACATCTTTCAGACTGTGGGAGGAAACCGGAGCACCTGGAGGAAACCCACGCAGACACGGAGAAAATGTGCAAACTTCACACAGACAGTGACACAAAGTGGGAATTGGACTCGAGTCCCTGGCGCCGTGAGGCAACAGTGCCAACCTCTGTGCCACTGTACCACCCACTGAACTGTTACTTACCAGAAACACAGGCAGAAAGAAAATCGATGTAATGTGATAGTCTGACAGATTGAATTGTGATCTCCTTTGCCCTGCTCGCCCTATTGGCTCCATGATGGGCCTTAATGTTTCCTCACTGTCCCTCTGACTTGGGAATGGAAACCTTTAGTGTCTGGTTATTACAGCTCTGGACTTCCTGCTATTTTTTTAATAGAGGGGCCAGAATTGCTGGCATTTAAATGAGCAGTTTTTTTGCCAAATTTACAATGTCACGATGACCTGATTTATGAGGTTGTGATGGTTACAGATCGACAGCCAGCTGCCCATGTTTTAAAAAGACAGCAGTGCCAAACAGGAAAGGCCGTTGTGAGTTCTGCAAAGGCAAAGACAGCAATAAACGCGTAATCCAGTAATTTGAGTTCAAATCCTACTGTGGCAGCTTGAGAATTTAAATTAAACAAATCTGGAATTAAAAGTTAAAGAAAAACTAGAATTACTATCACTAATGGAGCGGCATGATAGCACAGTGGTTAGCACTGCTGCTTCACAGCACCAGGGGCCTGGGTTCGATTCCTGGCTTGGATCAGTCTGTATGGAGTTTGCATGTTCTCCCCATGTCTGCGTGGGTTCCCTCCCACATTCTGAAAGACATGCTGGTTAGGTGCATTGAGCTGAACAGGCACCAGACTCTGGCGACTAGGGAATTTCACAGCAACTTCATTGTACTAATGACTAATAAATAAATAAAACTTTAATGGAGATCATGAAACTACTGGCTTGCCATAAAATTGGTTCACTAAGGTCCAATCAGGAAGGAATTAAAATCTTCTATGCTTTGCCAGATTGGCTATATGCAACTCCAAATACACTGCCTATGTAGTTGGCTCTGAAATGGCCTACCAAGCCACACAATTATACCAAACAGGCACAATAGGGAAAGTCTGGGCTGACCCACCTGGCATCGGCCTAGGGATTGGATTCAGACATAACAAAGGCACACCCAACCTAGTTGACCCTGCAAAGCCTTCCTCACGAACATCTGGGGACTTGTGCCAAAATCAGGAGAGCTGTTCCATAGATTAGTCAAGCAACAGACAGACTTGGCCCTACTGAATCACCTTACAGCCAATATTACTGACTCTTCCATCAAAGACTGGTGGGACAGACCTACCAAGGGTGTCAGCATAATGGGATACAAAGAGGAGGTAGTCAGCCTGGGCCTTCTCAACATTGACTCCAGACTCTCCTCCCCCCCCTAAGTCACATGGCAGCAGGTCAAATACACGAAACCTCCAGCTGATCACCACCTACGGTTGATGAATCGGTATTCCTCCATATTGAAGAAGCACTGAGGGTTACAAAGGCGCAGGTGGTGCTCAGGATGGGCATTGCCTCCCCATTATGAGGAATGTTGTGGTGAAGATAAGTAACTCTAAAGCATAGGCATGTATCTCAAATAAATCATGCTGTTTGAATCAAAGATTATGGCATTTTCATGTAATATGAAAGTGCAACTGAGGGAATCCATGTCAGTCTCCTACCTCAAATTACATTTTTACAATATTTAAGTTTTGTGTCATCCGCAAACTTTGAAATCATTCTCTGCAAACCCAGGATCAAGAGGATTCATATACCAGGAAAAGCAAGGAACCCAGTACATACCCCCGGGAACACCACTACAAACCTTCCTCCAGCCATCGGTCATTACTGTTTCCTATTATTCACCCAATTTTGTATCCACGTTGCTACTGTCCCTTTTATTCTACAAGCCATAATTTCTCAGAAGGCTGTTGTGTGGCACTGTTTCAAACGTCATCCTAAATTCTATGTACACATCAACTGCATTACCCTCATTGACCCCGTTATTCTAATTCAGGTCTGACAAAAAGTCACCAACCTGAAGCATCGACTGTGTTTCTCTCTCCACAGGAGTTGTCTAACCTGCTGAGCATTCCCCGCATCTTGTACTTTTATTTCTAATTTAGTAACTGGTCAGTAAAAAATGGTCCTGAACCTCTGGGTGGGGCTGGTGATTTTCCCAGGAAGCAACAGACATTTTATATTTAGCCAAATCTCAAAACATTTGCTACTGATATCTAATTGAGCTAAACTTTAATCTTTTGGATTTTTAGTCAATAATTAATTTTTGTCCCACAGAATCCCTAATGCAGAAGGAGGCCATTCAACCCATCAAGTCAGCACCGGCCACAATGCAACCCAGGCCCTATCCCCATAACCCCATGCATTTTACCCTGACACCAAGGGACAATCTTAGCATGGCCAATCCACCTAACCAGCACATCTTTGGACTGTGGGAGGAATTCAGAGGAAACCCACGCAGACATGTGGAGAATGCGCAAACTCCACACAGTGCATTGTAGCGAGACTTCCTTGTGCTCTAATCCTTTTGCAATAAAGGCCAATGTACCATTTGCTTTCCAAATGCTTACTCTATCTGTTTGCCAACAGTGTGTTCCTGGAATGAGGACACCCAAAGATAACATTTAATTTAAAATTTATTTTAAAAACTGCACTTTTCTGT
Organism: Mustelus asterias; assembly: GCF_964213995.1. Lineage (NCBI taxonomy): Eukaryota > Metazoa > Chordata > Chondrichthyes > Carcharhiniformes > Triakidae > Mustelus > Mustelus asterias. The sequence continues at coordinate 20,358,818 of NC_135823.1, forward strand.
TCTTACCACAATGAATTAATTCACACTTTCCCACATTATACTTCATCAGCCTCCTTTTGCCCACTCATTCAATCTGTCTATATCTCTTTGCAGCCTGTATCCTCCTCTCAACTTGCACTCCCACCTGGTTTTGTATCATCAGCAAACTTGTATTAAGTTGAATTATTAGAGTCAAATTGGCTTACATTAACACTGCAATGAAGTTACTGTGAAAATCCCCCAATCGCCACACTCCGGCACCTGTTCCGATACATAGAGGGAGAATTTAGCATGGCCAATGCACCTAACCAGCACGTCTTTCGGACTATGGGAAGAAACTGGAGACCCAGAGGAAACCCACAGAGGCACGGGGAGAACGTGCAGATTCTGCACTAACGGTAACCCAAGCCAGGAATCGAACCCAGGTCCTTGGCGCTGTGCTAACCATTGTGCCACCATGTATTACTCTTTGTCTCTTCACCCAAGTCATTAATATAGATTGCAAATAGCTGAAGCCCAGCACTGATCATTATGACTCTCCACTAGTTACAACCTGCCAACTTGACCATGCTCTATTTGCCCCAATTGGTTTTCCTCCCCAACATTTTATCTGGCATAGTAACCTTTCATGTGGCACCTCACTGAATGCCTTCTGGAAATTCAAGCATTGTACATCTACTGCTTCCCCTTTATCTGTCTTGTTACATCAAATAACTAATGTTTGTCAAACAGTATTTTCACTGTTACTGGATTCTGAAGCCCCTTCTGCAATGAATATGGAAAACTTTATGATGCACACAAATCTTGGATCAAGTGGGAGAAAGCAATAGAGCTCATTATCTGATTGCTTGCAGCTTAGAGGGAAGAATACACATTAGGGCAACGCTCAAGAGTAAAAGCAAAATTCTTAATTTGATGGCACTTAATGCAGGAAGCAGCAGTAATTTACAAAGGCATTATAATAAATGCAATTATTGTTGCCAGTGATTATAAATAAATTCCGTAAGCCACACTGGTTTCAGGTTTGCGTGTGGCATCCTTTATAATGTTTGAAATGCACCTTTTAAAATGTGATCAGTGTAAAAATGCAGCATTGATCAAACACTGCTTTTATTGCATAAAGTTTTTATTGGCACCCTTCAAGAATTCCAGGATATACTGAATATGATTCTTCTGAGGCAAACTTACTCCATTGTTAGTGCTCAGCCAAACATTCATTGAATGCAGGAATTGCATGGGTATAAATATTTTGGTGATACAAATGCAGAACCAAATGTAACAAACGTACAGGTGTTGCATGTTCCAGTAACTGTAGCATAGCATGGTTTCAATCCATTAAAGTAATGATGCCAAGTACAATCCTGCACCATTTCTCAGTTTGGACGCCACGTACAGAATTTCTCTTTTTAAACAAGAGCACCACAAATTGAAATTGATTATGGAACAGAAAACAGATAACCAAATTAGGTTGCTTTCCTTTTGAAATAAAAAAAATTGGAACTGTACCAAAAAGTCACGAATATACCATGTCCTCAAGATGTTATAAGCCGCAATCCAAGCTCCAGAAACTGCTTAGAATGTGCCTCAACATCTGTGCTATTGCAGCCAAAATTCAAAGCAGAAATGTGGTGATCAACACCAATTAATTTTCATCCCCTCCCATCACATGTATCCTACTTAGAATCTTATAGGTCACATATATGCTTTTAAAGTTTTTACATTAGCCTGTGTTGTAATTTACTTAGCATTCCCAGAATATAAAAATTCAAAATTGGATCTCCAAGGTTCATGTTAAAACAGTATTTGTTCAAGATGACATTGATCTGTTCTGACCCAAAGTCACGCTAATAGTATTGAATATTCAGACAGAAGTATATTTAGTTGTTCTTTAAATATTTGTTCCATTCGACTTGGGACATTCATTTTTATTCAGCACCATTTTGTGCTCAACGCAAGTATACACAGGTAATGACAGGATAAGCAATAATCAGTTAAGATTTATCAATTCAGTTGACTTATTGTGGCGCCATTTTATTACTGCTGGTTACATCCAGTGACTCAGACCACTACTAAAGTGGTTACAACTCATTGTATGTACGCACGTACAGGTTACTTTACTTGAATAGCCTACTCCAGTTAAGTGCTTCCTTTTTAAAAAGACTCCCAAATTAATGCACAGGACAATCACTCATGCAAAATATTTTACCCTCTGCCCCCAGTCTCATTATTGCACTTGCTATCTTGTTAACTGCTCATTTTGATTTAAGTGTTACAGAATATAGGCAAAGCTTTGTAGACAGTCCCAACTTTAAAAACCATTTCTATATTGCAGCATACTTATCCTTTTCAACTTGTGTTGAACATAAGTGAATTAAAAAAAGTGTTGAATATATACTCTTGAAGTGAACAAAAAATGAATCCAATCCATCATGGGAGTGTATTGTATCACCGTCATTATGGGAACAGTGGTAAGATTGACAGAAGAGAATATAGTCCAGTCAATAATGGCCAATGAACTACCAAACCAGTATCTATTCTCACCGAAGCCCAGGGAAATTTTGATCCTTGGAAATATTCTTCTACCCAACTAAGTATTAGAATAAACGACTTGGAAGTGAATGGTAATGTGGGCAATGAAAAAGTTTATCTGATGGGCAGCTGGTTTCCCTGTAATCATCATGCAAACCTAGGCAGCTCAAGTAGTTTTGGGTGAAGTAAACCAATCTCAGTCAGACCAGCAGTAAGGGGGTCACAGTTGTTCTCAGGATGCCACAATAGAGGGGGAAATAGCTAGAACCTGATCACTTGTTTAGCAACCATGGCTAGGCATGCAAGCACAATGGAGAAAAAGGATTGGACTATGCAGTAATGCCCCATAGTTCAACTGCCTGCTGGCACTCCAACTCAGTAAGATAGTACAGAGCAGGTAATGTTCATGGAACTTGAATTTAGAAAAGTGGGTGGGGTGAAGGGAAAATTGATAAGTAGCTAAGGGCACTAGTGGATGTTAACAGGTATACAGTATCTTAAACATCAATTTAAAATCAACCTCTGCACCAACATCTTTTTGGTGATACTACATTAATGCCATCACCGATCAAATCTTTTTCTGTAACAATACAATGTGCTACAAGAAAAATAAACCCACACCACTATCATGGATATCAGAAAACAGGACAATTACTATATTCCAGGTCAGGCTGCCTACATCACTTATTCTTCAATTATAACCTTTTCCAGCCACATTAATAGGACTTCATCTCTCAGCTGTTTAAATAAAGTAAGATCACAAGAGCAACAATGGTACATTAATAATTTTGTTTTACAACACCTCTCATTAACAGTCACTGCAATTTTTTAAAACTCTTGGAACTCCACAACTGAGTGAAGATGTGATGAAATTTAATAAGGCCTGTGGGCTTCAATATTGCCATTTCAGGGTGCAACTTACAGCAATAGAGTCAAAATTTTAATTCACTGTTTGGTGGTATGATCTGCTATTTTAGCAATCAGTAGGGCTGGCTTGTGAGCTACCAATTTTACACACTCAAGAATGAGAAACTGGACTATAGCGATACAATATCCTGCATTTAATTCTCATTTCTAAATCTTCGTATTTTATCCTGGACTTCACATTTTAACAACTGTCAAATGAGAAATTTAGTGCATTAGTAGCTACAAGAGATAGAAAAGATGCTGCAATGTGCTGCATGCAAATCAAACTATTTGAAATATGGTATTTTACATGACAGGGCCATTCGAGCCATTTTAGGGACTCTTTTCTGATGTGCACATGTACATCAATGCATATCGTTTATGCAAAACATCTGCACACAGGTTTGATGCTTTAACAGTCAATTTCAAATGCAACATCTTTGAATTGAGTGACATCTTTTGTTAAATTCTTATTTCTGTACTGATTTTTGCAAATGGGTAGTTTCAAAAACATCAAAAAAGTATAATGATGCACCACCTTTTACTTTCTACAGTAATATAGCAGCAGGTTTAGATACTGTGTCAACACTTCTCTAACACAGATTATCACTTCCTCCTACATACTATTTCTCCCAGGTTTCCCCTTAAAACCAATCCACATTTGTAAATAGCAACTGCACACCTTCGACGTGCATCATTACTCTACAAGGTCAAATAAATCTTTCCTTGAGACTGCAGAATGAGGTCCGATTATTAACTGATGATTCTGCTCACAGACTGTAGAGTGGGAAACTCATCATCTTCAAAATGTGACATTTTGTGGGTGACAAAGTCTTTTTGGGTCAGCACCTGTTGGCACGTGGGACAGACCTGGCAGTCAAACTCCGAGTTAACAGTGGTTTGCCAGGCATTTTTCTTGTTCTTTTTCGATTTGTTTGTCCCTTGTTTCTCTCTCAAGTCCTTATGAGCAGAGAGGAGCTCCTGTTGCTTGGCTGTATCCGGCAGCAAAACCAGTAGTTCGTTGAATATTTTCAAGAAATTTTCTCCCAGAAGTTCCCTGCAACTCTTATAATAGTCTGCAGCAGAAATCCTACCCTACGAACATAAAAACAGGGTGATATGATAGCAACCATAATCCATCAGGTTCTAAATAGCTTGATTATAATTTATAGGTCATTGTTTCAAGGGCAGAAACGTTATTTTAGGAATCAAGTTTTTATTTAGCTGACAGAATGGAGTAATCAATACTTTTCATGCAAAGACAACCCAGTAGCCAGGGGACCACAACGCTAAAGCTACCACAATTCTACTGGACATTTCATTCATATGACAAAGGCGGCATGGTGGCACAGTGGTTAGCACTGCTGCCTTTAAGCGCCAGGGACCTGGGTTCGATTCCTGGCTTGGGACTCTGTCTGTGTGGAGTTTGCACGTTCTCCATGTGTCTGCGTGGGTTTTCTCCGGGTGCTCCAGTTTCCTTCCAGTCTGAAAGACGTACTGGTTAGGTGCATTGGCCATGCTGAATTCTCCCTCAGTGTACCCGAACAGGCACTGGAGTGTGGTCACTAGGGGATTTTTACAGTAACTTAACTGCAGTGCAATGTAAGCCTAATTGTGAATAATAAGTAAAATAAACTTTAAACTAATTACTATAGTGGATTAGATGTTCTGAAATGGCATCAGAGGAAGCCCTACTCTTGACTTGCTTGCACTACACTTGGTCTGAAAGGGCTTCCAGGTGATTCAGGATACAACCATGGAAGATTTCAGCCATTGCCCAGTTTGGATATTAATGCACAAAAATTAACTCAAGTTTAAAAAAACATTTTAAAAAAGATACTGGGCTAGGATTTGAATTTGCTGCCTGGACATAAAACAGGCACCAGGGGTTCAGCTGCCAGTTGGGTGGCACAGTGGTTTACTGCTGCCTCACAGCGCCAGGGACCTGGGTTCAATTCCAGCCTTGGGTGACTGTCTTTGTGGAGTTTGCACGTTCTCCCCGTGCCTGCGTGGGTTTCCTCCGGGTGCACTGGTTTCCTCTCTCAGTCCAAAGATGTGTGGGTTAGGTGGATTAGCCAGGCTAAATTTCCCCTTAGTGTCAGGGCGATGAGCAGGGTAAATGTGGGGTTACAGGGTTAGAGTCTGGGTGGGATTGTTGTTGGTGCAGGCTTGATGGGTCGAATGGCCTCCTTCTGCACTATAGTGATTCTATGATTCTCATTTATTTGATTACCAGGGTTTCATTTTTTTTTTGCAGTTAGGAGCCTTTTAAAATTAAAGAAAAATCCAGTTAGATGGAAACGTCCATGCTGAACACTTCTTCCAAGGGTAGGCCAAGAAAAAGAAACATAAGCAATCCATCAACAGTATTCCACGTTTTGTCAGTGCATCTTACCTGTCTGAATTGCCCAGACTGAGTCTTAAATTTGTTGAACTTTGTTTCGTCGTTGTGCAAAAGTGAATTTATTGACTGGATTAGCTCAACATTCCTCTGCTTAAAGTTTTCAGGAAGGAGGTAAATGTTTGATGGTAGAGATCTACATGAAAACAAATTTGGAATTATTTTTAATGTCGGATCAAAAGAGAAGAAAGAAATTCAGCAGCAGTCATTCCTCGTCTATTTCCCCATTCCCGTCCTTCCCCACAGCCACACATTGGGCATTAGATACATCAGCCTTGCGTCGATGCTATTACGAAGTGGGAACCCAGGGATAGAGCGCATGCTAGAAAGGCACAAACTTTAATGAGGACATCGATTTCTTTTACATTTACAGAAGGTACCTTTAAATTGGTACTACAACTTAAATCAGTGTACAAGCCTTACAAGTGCAGAGCTGGTAAAACTGCAGAAAATAGCACATATCAGATTCTATTATCCAATAAATGTGAATAACCTATTCTATAACCTAGAACTTAAAGCCATGACAAATACCCGTAATACAGGCAAAATAAAATTCTGACCATTCATGGAAAAATGGAAATTTTACTTCAAAACACATCAATTAGGACAACTAAAAATGTCCATGATATGTTTCATAATATACATGAACTGTGGCACTCAATTTATGGTTTATAAAAATACTGAAGTATTTATGAAGCACCCAACAATACCAAATGGTTTTCAATTATACTTGTACATCCACTAAATGCTCCGTCTCACATTGCTAAGTTCGCGCAATAACGTGGACACATGGACCTGTTTCACCAACAAAAACTTATTACAAATTGAAGAATAATGGGCACCTAAAAATCACTGTCAGTACTTTCATTCAGGGTTTCTGTTGCCAGAAGCTCCAGTATTTTATGCACTATTTCCCTCCTGATGGTAATTACACAGATATTCAAGATCCCAAGTATTGACAAACTACTTAGCAGTTGAGGGCACCCAACTAATTCAGATTCTAGAAAATGCTGGAGAAACTCAGCAGGTCGGACATCTGTGGAGAGAGAATAGAGCTAATGTTTGACAAAGGGTCATCTAGACTCGAAATGTTGACTATTTTCTCTCCCCAAATGCTGTCAGAGCTGCTGAGTTTCTCCAGCATTTTCTGTTTATTTCAGATTCCATCATCTGCAATACTTTGCCTTTAATTCCGCAATAGCAAAACTCGCATCGATACTTCCTGGCGGATGTCATCAGTTAAAGAGCCATGAATGTTAACACTCCAGTAACCAGATATAAATGTTCTCCTGACTAGATCAGTTAACACCTCAGCAGAGCCGAGGGATTAAACCTGAGACACCCACATGACTCAGTTGCATAGTGAGCAATGAATTTACTATATTAACCAGTGACACCGAGGGCCTTTCATTCAACTGAAACATACCAGTGCTTCCGGTCAGAATAATTCCAGTTAGACATGTCATATTCCTATTATAAGATTCCAGGCTCTGTTTTTTTCCATGGCTCTGACCTAGGGACAAGCAGGAGGCTTCTCAATACTGACCTGGGATAGCACTGGTTCACACATTTAGGGGAGGCGATGGCTAAGTGGTATTATCACGAGACTACGAATCAAGAAACTCAGCTAATGTGCTGGAGACCCAGGTTCGAATCCCGTCACGGCAGATGGTGGAATTTGAATTCAATAAAAATATCTGGAATTAAGAATCTACCGATGACCTAAAACCATTGCCGATTGTCAGAAAAACCCATCTGGTTCACTAATGTACTTTAGGGAAGGATATCTGCCATCCTTACCTGGTCTGGCCTACATGTAACTCCAGAGCTGCAGCAATGTGATTGACTCTCAACTACCCTCTGAACAAGGGTAACTAGGGATGGGCAATGAATGCTGGTCAGCCAGCGACGCCCAGATCCCACGAATGAATTAAAGAAAACATGAAATGCAGCTGGGTGAATCTCCTTCAAACTACTTGGCCTCATTCAAAAACTCAGTTCATGAAACAGTAGCAGAGATCAGGAATGCACCAACTGGTTAGGGAACCCAAATGCAAACTTGTGCCCCAACTTGCAGTGAAGTGGACTCTGAGTCATCAACAACTTATACCAATATAGCATCTATGATGCGATGAAACATCCAAAGTTGCTTCACGGGAACATTAGAAAAGTATGCCACGTAATGAAATATTAGGATAGCTGGCGAAAAGCTTGGTCAAAAAGTCAGCTTTTAGGAAGCCTCTTAAAGGGCAAAGGCTAGGTAGAGAGGCTGAGCAATGAAGGGAGAGAATTCCAAAGCTTAATGCAGAGCTAATCAAGAGATAGCCGCAACAGGTTGAGAAATTAAAATCAGGGATGCTCAAGTGCAGATAACTGAGGGTTGTGGGCCAGAGGAGATTAGAGACAGGAAGGGGCATGGCGTGGGGGGTATTTAAAAACAAGGATGCAAATTTTAAAATCAAGATGTTGCTTTAGGTCCGTGAACATAGGGATAATAGGCAAACAGACATGGGCAGAGTTTTGAATGATCTCAAATTTATGAAGGGTTTCAGTAGCAGATAATGAGACAGATTGAAGCTGATGTCATGGGAAAATAGGCCATCTTAATGATGGCAAAAGTTCAACTTGGTCAAACATGATAGCAAGATTGTGGACACGGGCTTAATCTCAGGCTGTTGCTAGAATGGGACCGAGTAGGTACTTAAGGAATGAAGTTTGGAGGTGGGACCAAAAACAATGGCTTCAGTTTTCCCAATATTTAATTGGAAAAAAATTCTGCTCATCCAGTACTGGGTATCGGGTACACTGTGCTGCCTACTGCCAACCAAAAAGGCCTCAGTAACAGTTGCACATGTGCACTTGGCTGCTAGCACATGTGAAACTGATCCTGAAGCTTTGCCAGCCGGTGGCAGGAGCAGTGTTTCAGCAAATCCCAATTCCTGCACAGCTCTGTCAGCTCATTCAACTCATTCAAAAGTTAAGGGGGGTCTTAAGTCCTGAATCATCATCTCAAGACAAACATTGGCCTACATTTGTTAATTTCATATTTTTTATTTTTAAAGAACACTGAACAACTATGAATAAGGGCTCTTATTGCAGCTACAAGAATTATAAAGAGTGGACAAATATGAGGTTATCCACTTGGGTAGCAAAAATAGGAAGGCAGATTATTTGAATGGATATAAATTGAGAGTGGTGGATACTCAGTGGGACCTTGGTGTCCTCGTGCATCAGTCGCTGAAAGTAAGCAGGCAGTAAAGAAAGCAAATGGTATGTTGGTCATCATAGCGAGAGGATTGAGTATAGGGATATTTTACTGCAATTGTATAGAGTTGGTGGGGCTACACCTTGGGTATTGTGTGCAGTTTTGGTGTCCTTATCTGAGGACGGTGTTCTTGCTATAGGGGGAATACAGCAAATGTTTAACAGGCAGATTCATGGGATGGCAGCAGTGTCATGAGGTGAGAATAAATGTGGTTAGGATAATATTCATTGGAGTTTAGAAGAGCGAGAGGGGATCCCTTCGAAAATTGTTAGAATTAGACAGGGCAGATTCAGAAAGAAGGTTCCTGGTGGTGGGGGAGTCCAGAACTAGGGATGATAGTTTAAGGAATCATAGAATCCTACAGTGCAGAGGGAGACCATTCAGTCCATCGACTCCTACCCAGGCTTACCCTATGTATTTACCCCAATAATCCCCTTAAGCTTGGGACATTAAGGGGCAATTGTGCATGGCCAATCCACCTAACCTGCACATCTTTGGACTGTGGGAGGAAACCAGAGCACCCAGAGGAAATCCACGCAGATATGGGGAGAACGTGCAAACTCCACAAAGACAGCCACTCAAGGCTGGAATCAAACCCAGGTCCCTGGCACTGAGGCAGCATTACTAACCACTGTGCCACCAAGCTGCTGCTAAATGGGTGAGAAATTTCTTCAATCAGGGGTAGTGGAATTCATCACCAAAGAAAGTAGTTGAGGCAAAAAAGTTGAGATTTCAAGAAGGAATTAGATACAACTCTTGGGGCTGAAGGTACCAAGGATATTGGGGAGGTGGGAGAGGAGAGGCAGGATCAGGGTATTGAATTTGATGATCAGCCATGATCATGTTTCTATGTTTGAACAGGAATTTCCTGGACAGCCCAGCTACTGAAAATACATTCACTTGTAGAAAATAACAAATGTTAATAAATAATGCAGGACGCTTCTCAAAATCTTTTTCATAGCATCGTCAAAAATTCTATTAGAAGAGCAAGACCCCAATGAATTTCCAATAAGAATTTTCATAGTAACGACCGACAAATTAACAAAACATTTTGGGGAACAGTCTGATGATTGTTTTAATCTACTCTCCAATATCAGTTTTGAGCTTGCATCTCAATTAATTTAGGACACCTGGCCAGATGCAAATGATAATATTAATTACAAGACACCAGCCACAGTTAAAAGCTTCTCACACTCTGACTGATACTGCATCTGTGCATGGGCAGCCAGTGTTCCCCTAGTGTTGGAGGACAAATAAATGCTGCCCCCCTCGGTTTGATAATTCAGCAACTGTGGGGCCATCAAGAGAGGTGAGGCAAGGTGGAGCTGGGGGTCTTGGGCATTTGTGAAAACAAATGCTGTGTTTTTAAAAAGATGTCACCGAGGGTCAGCATGTAGATGAGAAATAGGAGGTGATCATGGATTGATCCTTGGCAGACACCAGAAATAATGGTATGGGAGCAGGAGAAACTATCGCAAGTGATTTCTATAGCTAGAGATCAAAATGGAACCAGGTGAGAGCAGTCACTCTCAGCTGGACGATAGTGGAGAGCTTTTGGAGGAGGGTGTGTTTAACCACGTTAAACCAGGCTGCAGATGGGCTAAGGACAAGAAAGGAAATTCTGTCTTCGTAACAGCCACAGAATGTCATTTGTGATTTTTAGAAGAGCTATTTTGGCATGGTGGCAGGGGCAGAAGCCTGATGGAGGATTCAAACATGGAGTTCCTGGAAAAATGGAAACATATTTGGGAGGTGATAAAACGTTCAAGAACTGGAGAGGCAAGGGAGGCTGGAGATGGGATGGCGGTTTGTGAAAATGGTGGGATCAAGTGTTTGTTTTAGAGAAATGTTGTTGAGAGACTTAAAGGAGAGAGAGAGACAACATTTGAAGTGAGAGAACTTGGAATTGTTGTTGGTGCAGGCTCAATGGGCCGACCAGCCTCCTCCTGCACTGTAAGGGTTCTATAATTCTAACTTAACAAGGCCAGAAGGGGGAGCTGGTGATCAGCAAGGTGGATCTCATGGTAATGGTCTCATCTCAGACAGGGCATTGAGAATGAGAAGAAAGTTTAGGAGTGAGGGTGCACGAATCTTGGTGAGTGGAAAAGAAATTCACGGCAGAGGTAGTGGAAAGGAGTGTGGCCAGAGAGGCAGCTGATCAGATGCCTTGTTCGTCGTGACAAAAATTCCCGAGCACCTTGCTTAGAGGCAAGGGTGGAGTTTGCAGTAGAGAAGAGCAGCCAGGGGTAACCACTGCATTCCAGAGTGATCCTGGAATAGTGAGCAGTTTAGTAGACAAGGGAAGGACTCAGCAGTATTTTAAATCCAGCCAAATCTGGTCATGTATGACTACAGAATCCCATAGTGCAGAAGGAGCCCATTTGGCCCATCAAGCCTGCACCTGACAATAATCCCATCCAGGACAATCCCTGTAACCCCACATATTTACCCTGCTAATCCTCCTCACACAGGCAATTTAGCCTGGCCAATCAACCTAACCCGCACATCTTTAGTGTGGGAGGAAACCAGAGACCCGGAGGGAACCCACGCAGACATGGAGACCACGTGCAAACCCCACAGTCATCCAAGGCCAGAATTGAACCCGGGTCCCTGGTGCTTTAGGGCAGCAGTGCTAACCACTGTGCCACCCACTAAAGCAACTATCTGCCATATCCTTTCAAGTCTGCATCCTTGAGATGACAACTGTACCAGGAGGAATGGCTGGGCTGAGAGTGTGTAATGGTTTTATTGGGGATTTGGGAGAGGTCATGGTGAGGATGTGATTGAGCAAATCAGTAGCTGAGAGAACAGGGAGCCTGAATTGTGATGTTGAAAGTGCACTTGTAAGTGAATTGGGGGGATAGTTTTTTTCAAGGGGTGGATATAGCAGGAAGTGGGGCTGGGAATGGAAAGGGGATGAGGGGAATAAAGCAATCAGAAATGGCCTCATCTGTAACTGATATGTTCGTACTAGTAAGATCATGAGATGGCAAGGTCAAGTAAATGGCAGTGAATAATTACATGGAGGGAGAGATTTGAGAAAAAGAGGGCAGTGAACTCAGACGAGAGAGAACATAGAATTGAGGCAGAGGTTGAAATCACTGAGAGTAAGAAGTCATTCAATGCTGAGGGAGGAATGCAGTAAAAATGTCAGAGTAAGAAATGTTGAGAGAGAGGCGAGAGGAGTGGGATAAGGATCAAAGGAGGACACAGCGAAGGACTAGGGGTTAGGACAAGGTGTGACCAGTGATGGTTTTGGCAAGTGTGGAAAATGCAGCCAGGTTGGAAAATGCAGCCAGGTTGGAAGGGATCATGTGACACGGTGTCATTGTTACCCCTCAGCCAGGTTTCTGTTAAAGCTATAATGTTGCTGCAATCATCCACAATTAGCTCACAGCTGGCCAGGGCTCTGTTCACAAGTGAAGACATTCTGGAGAGAGATGGATAGAAGGATGGTGGGAGCTGATCTATTGGCAGAGACCACAGGGAACAAGATCAGCCCCATCAGGTGCCGGAAGATAAGTAGGAGATGAGGCAATTAAGATTGCTGCTCATAATGGGCCAGCACCAAAGACCTCAACAAGCCCACTTGAGGATGCCACGGGATGCACAAAAGGAAAACATCAGTTTAGTAAGGATTAAAGCCTTTGGCAGCAAGACAGCAGGAAAGTTGAGGAGTACTGAAGAGTTGGGGTAGGAAATTAAGACACAGGACAGAAGAGTGGAGAAGTGGAAGGTGACAAGATGATAGGAGAGGTCTCGGAGGGATAAAGAATGGAAATAAGTTGATGGGTTTGGGTCCAAAGCAGCAGCCAAAATGGACTCAGACTGAAAGTTATGTGGGCCTGGTTAAATAAAAACCCAATACCATAGAGTCATAGAGGTTTACAGCATGGAAACAGGCCCTTCGGCCCAACTTGTTCATGCCACTTTTTTTTTTAAAACCCCAAAGCTAGTCCCAATTGCCCACGTTTAGCCCCATATCCCTCTTATACACATCTTATCCATGTAACTGTCTAAATGCATTTTAAAAGACAAAAGTGTAGCCGCCTCTACTACCATCTCTGGCAGCTTGCTCCAGACACTCACCACCCTCCGAAAAAATTGCTCCTCTGGACACTTGTATCTCTCCCCACTCACCTTAAACCTATGCCTTCGAGTTTTAAACTCCCCCACCTTTGGGAAAAGATATTGACCATCTAGTTGATCTATGCTCCTCTATTTTATAGACCTCTACAAGATCACCCCCTCAGCCTTCTATGCTCCAGAGAAAAAAGTCCTAGTCCATCCAGCCTCTCCTTATAACTCAAACCATCAAGTCCCGGTAGCATCCTAGTAAATCTTTTCTGCACTCTTTCTAGTTTAATAATATCTTTTCTATAATAGGGTGACCAGAACTGTACACAGTTTTCCAAGTGTGGCCGTACCAATGTCTTATACAACTTGACCAAGATGTCCCAACTCCTGTGTTCAATGTTCTGACCAATTAAACCAAGCATGCCGAACACCTTCTTCACCACCCTCTCCACCTGTGACTCCACTTTCAAGGAGTATGAACCTGTACCCCTAGATCTCTTTGCTCTGTCCATCTCCCCAACACCCTACCAGTAACTGAGTAAGTCCTGGCCTGGTTCAATCTACCAAAATGCATCCCCTCGCATTTATCTAAATTAAACTCCATCTGCCATTCGTCAGCCCACTGACCCAATTGATCAAGATCCCATTGCAATCGGAGATAACCTTCTTCACTGTCCACTATGCCAGCAATCTTGGTGTCATCTGCAAACTTACTAACCACGCCTCCTATATCCTCATCTAATCATTAATATAAATGACAACTAACAGTGGACCCAGCACTGATCCCTGAGCACACCGCTGGTCACAAGTCTCCAGTTTGAAAAACAACCCTCTACAACCATTGGCTTCTGTCATCAAGCCAATTTTGTATCCATTTAACTACCTCACCCTGGATCCTGAGAAATTTAACCTTATGCAACAACCTATCATGTGGTACCTTGTCAATGGCCTTGCTAAAGTCCATGCAGATATCAACTGCACTGCCCTCATCTACCTTCTTGGTTCCCCTTAAAAAACTCAAATTTGAGACATAATTTTCCATTCAAAGCCATGCTGACTGTCCTTAATCAGTCTTTGCGTCTCTAAATGCCTGTAGATCCTGTCTCTCAAAATACCTTCCAACAACTTACCCACCACAGATGTGAGGCTCACTGACCTGTAGTTCCCAGGCTTTTCCATGTAGCCCTTTTTAAACAAAGGCACAACATTTGCCACCCCCCCAATCTTCAGGCATCTCACCCGTGACTATCGATGATTCAAATATCTCGGCTAGGACCCGCAATTTCCTCCCTAGCCTCCCACAGTGTCCTGGGATACACTTCATCAGGTCCCAGGGATTTATCCATCTTGATGCACTTTAAGACTTCCAACACCACCTCCTGTGTAATATGTACACTCCTCAAGACATCATTATTTATTTCCCCAAGTTCCCTAACATCCATGCTTTTCTGAACAGTAAATATGGAGGAGAAATATTCATTCAGGATCTCACCCATCTCGTGGATCCGCACATAGATGACCTTGTTGATCCTTAAGGGGCCCTACTCTCTCCCTAGTTACTCTTTCGGCCTTTGTGTTTGTAGAAGCTCTTTGGATTCTCCTTTGCCTTATCTGCCAAAACAATCTCGTGTCCCCTTTTTGCCCTCCTGATTTCTCTCTCAACTCTACTCCTACACCCCCTATACTCAAGGGATTCACTTGATCCCAGCTGCCTATGCATGTCATGTGCCTCCTTCTTCTTGACCAGGACATCAATATCTCAGGTCATCCAGGGTTCCCTACTTTTACCAGCCTTGCCCTTCACTCTAAGAGGAATGTGCTTACCCTGAACCCTGGTTAACACACTTTTGAAAGTCTCCCACTTACCAGATGTCCCTTTGCCTTCCCAGACTCCCTAATTAACTTTTGAAAGTTCCTGCCCGATACCATCAAAATTGGCCTTGCCCCTATTTAGAATTTTAACTTTTGGGCCAGAGCCATCATTCTCCATAGCTATCTTAAAACCAGGTGGCACAGTGGTTAGTGGTATGGTGGCAGTGGCTAGCACTGCTGCCTCACAGCGCCAGGGACCCAGGGTTCAATTCTGGCCTCGGGTCACTGTATGGAGTTTGCACGTTCTCCCCATGTCTGCGTGGATTTCCTCTGGGTGCCCCAGTTTCCTCCCACAGTCCAAAGATGTCCAGGTTAGGTGGATTGGCCATGCTAAATTGTCCCTTAGTCTCAGGGGGATTAGCTGGGTAACTACACGGGGTTATGGGGATAGGGCCTGGGTGGGATTGTTGTTGGTGCAGACTCGATGGGCTGAATGGCCTCCTTCTGCACTGTAGGGATTCTATGATTCTAAAACTGAATTGTTGATGAGCTGTCTGTTATGTTTCCTTTAGTAGTTAAGATACTGAAGACTATTGCAGTGTCTTAGCTTAAACAAGTGGAGAAAATTCTATTGCCATAGATATTTTGAGGCACAGTAAGAAGTCTCACAACACCAGGTTAAGTCCAACAGGTTTATTTGGTAGCACGAGCTTTCGGAGCGCTGCTCCTTCATCAGGTGAGTATTTTGAAATAGCATGATCACTGGACAACTCCATGTGCTGCTGGATTTCACTAACCTGTGTAATCTCCAGTGGAGTTAGAAATAAAGCACTTGGCTAGTCAAGCCATGCCAATATCCCAATATAAAACAGCGCGTGCTAGAAATTGATTTCCAGCAACTGCAGTATTTTGCTTTTATTACACTGCAATGTCCTGTTCCAGTGATGTTGCGAGAGTAGTGCTCTCCACATAAATAGAGGCAGTACAGTAAAGTCTTCGCAAAAGCAAAGGTTCCAGGCTGGGCTTTGTGGTAGAACAGCTCAGTACATGCAACAGGAATTCACTATTCAAGAGTTTGCCCAAAATTATCAGACATACACCTCATAAAAATAGAGTTTGATACTTTGAAGCAGTGCAAGCTGCAGTAGAGATTCTTTAAATTAAAAAATTTCAAACAAGTTGAAGCACCCTTAAAGTACATGCTAAGGAAATAGAAATTAACTGCTCTGTTTTGACAGGGAGATCCACCAGTACTGAACCCCTGGTTTTTAAAGTGGATAACAAAAGAAGAATTGCCTCACAGTGGAAAGTAATTTACATACTGTTTTGGTGCTGGAATCATAGGCTCGCTGATGTTTGAATTCAGAGGGACACCAGTAAAGCCAGGAGGGGGTTTACTAACAGGGGCAGTCAATCCTGGTGGAGGAGGAAGGTTGGATGGTGGGCTCTTCACTTGTAATAAGTTGTTAAAACCTGGATAAAAAATAAATTCAGAATTAAAGGTCTGAAATTCGCTAAAACTTTAAATTGCTTATTAAAAAAAGAGGAAAATCCAGATATTTTAGCTGTCATTACAGTAGATTAGCACTGTCAAAGCAAAGCATTCACTGCACTGAACCACTAACATTAAGCCTCTGATCTCACATTTACCTAGACACAGGGTTTAAGCCCCACCTGCCTTTTCAGAAACTCTTATCTCCATGCATTTCTTTAGCCGGCAAGTATTGATACAAGCACTTACCCGTTTTCCAGTACACAATCCAAAGAACCTCTCCTCCATAAAGAGATGGCTCCAATTTTGACTAGGAGCATTTAGTTCTTACAAATAAAATTTCAGTGACCCAAGTTTTAAAATGGCTGAAGGTTACATACAGTGTCAGGAATATCCATGTCAAACCTGAAACACATTTTAAAACAACGCAGTGCATTGTTCAAATGATGGCAGACTGGAAGCCTGGAAATCTCTTGTGATAACTTGTCTATGTAGAGCTATCAACAGCAAGGTAGACAATTTAATCATCTACTGCTAAAGATTTGCAAAGTTTTTAGCATTACTACGCAACGGTTTGGCCACAAATACAGGTTATCTTAAGCCTGACAGTGGCAAAGAGAGCTAACTTCTGACTCCCATGACAGTTAATTTGAATTAAACATAGAGTTTTGTTGTTGAATGTATAACCACCTTGTTACATTTTAACAAGCACATATAATGTTTATCATTTTCCCAAAAACAACCCAAAGTGCTTAATTTTTAATGAATTAGTCTGAAGTGCCAGTATGTAGGCAAACGCAGCAGCCATTTTAACAACAAGTCCCACACTAATGACAAGTTAGCTTTTTACATTTGGTGGTGTTAATATGGGGCATGTGGAGGGGGAAAATTGACCAGCATACAGGAGAACTCCCAACTGAAGATCATGGGGGGGGGGGGGGTAGGTGGGGAAGGCAGATTTACTGCAATGAACAGCATCTCTAACAGTAAAACATTTACTTGGTACCCCCACTAAAATGGCAGCCTACATCATATACCAAAATCCTGATCTAGGGTTCAAATGCAGAACCATTAAACTCAAAACAAAGCTGCATCCAAATCAAAGTACACAGTTTAACCAGTTAACCAATCATCTCACTATAGTACAAAAAATAAAGTGCTGGAAAACCTCAGCATTTTCTATTTTTGTTTCAGATTCCAGCATCCGCAGTATTTTGCTTTCATCTTACTATAGTAGCTCATTCATTTAAAAAGCTTTTCCCAGACGGTTGCAGAAACTCCATGTTCACTTACTACTACAGGTCATAGGAACATAGGAATTAGGAGCAGTAGTAGGCAACTGGAGCCTGCTCCACAGTCAAAAAGCACGTCCTTGCTCCGGCCCTAGGCAGCAAGGTCATTTGGTTATGTGGCCAGTCCAAAATACAATCACAGAAAAGGTTTTCCTAGTCATAAAGTCTACCGCTTTTTTCAATATTCCCTTGAAGCTCTGAAATGTCACCACACCAGTAATCCAGAGAATAAGAGTTCAAATATCACTATGGTTGTTTGAGAATGTGTGTTTTGTACAGGTACAGTGTCTCAAAACTGGCAACCCCGGGAGCAAGGCCATGAAGGATTTCAGATCTTGCTGGATTTTGGGTTGGCTGGGGTCAAAGGTTGGTGAGAGCACAGGAATAGACCAGCGTGCTAACAGCGTTGGGGATAACTAGTCAAGCGCCACACCACATCAATGCACTGCCTAGCCAAATTGTCTAATTGATTTAAAAAAAAATTTTACTCCATTAAAATTGATGCATTCTAAAAACATCCAGTTTTCAGATAACCCCGGTTCTTGGACAGCCACATTCAAGACACTATTGTGTTAAAAATACCTTAAAATAAAGTTAAAATCAAGGAAACTGAAGCCATTAGATGGTCAGTAAAAACAACTAGTGGATCACTAATATCTTAGGGAAGGAAACCCACTGTCCTTAACTTTTTTGACCAAGTGACTTATTAGTCGACTTATAACTGTCCTCTCAAGTGGCCTAGCAAGTCGTAGGTTAGTTCTATTGGGATGGGTAATCAAAACCAGTCTTGCTCAGGTCCAGAAAACATTTTTTAAAGAGTCACTTAAAATTTTGATTGGGTGAAAGCCCTGAAGGTTCACCACTCAGGATCCTCAATAACAGAACATGTAGTTGCTTGTTAGTACAGAACTTGAGTACTGCTGAATATAGAGAAATGCCGTTGAAGCTTTTCATCTTGCGCTGATCAGGACAGATTCACAAGAATACCAAATCTCAAAGGGCACAACAATTTGTTGTTGAGGTGGTGGTGTTTGACAAGTAGACTGCTGGAGGCATTGCCATACAGAATGCACTAGGGAACAGTTAACTGCTAAACTTTAAAACAAAATTCAAACCAGGCAAATGGACTCATAGGTCAAGATATTGCCATGGTGAATGAATCAGGGAATGGCTGTCCCCAAAGTTGTTTAGTCGAAAAAGACACAATGCGTGGGGATGTTCCTTTTGTATGCAAACGACATATGAATATATATAGTCTCTGGCACGCATAAGTGAGCAACACTGCAAGCCCAATTGATAATCTTAAATTGGGTGTTAGTGCAATTCTTAGCACAATTGTCCAGCAAGTGCTGTCCAATCTTAGAATCACATTTAACATTACAAGCATGGCCTGATTGAATATGGTCAGTACTTTATTACTTTGAGATTTGGTATTCTTGCATCTGTCCTGATCAGTGCAAGATGGAAAGCTTGGACATGTTGTCTCATTTTTCAGCAATGCAAAAGGACAGGTCTTATGAAAAGTAACTAAATCAAATGAACACATTTAAATCCTTTGCTAGAAATTAGCAAATTTTAAAACTACGAATTCTTTAAAAACAAGTCCACGTATAGAAACACAAAAGCGAGACTGACCAAGGAGTAAATAAAAATAGATGATGCGCTAAAAATTCTTCTCTCTCTGGGATTAGAGTAAAACAAAAACACGCCAGGTCCCTAGACCTGAAAACACCTGTTCTGCTTATTGCGTGGGAGAATCGATGCAGTGCCTCCATACAATATATATTACAACTTGTATTAATAACTTAGACTTTGAAATCAAAAGCAATTTACAAATTTGAACGATTGGGGATAGTCAGTGCTGATCAGGACTCCAACGAATTAAACTTCTAGAATGGGCATATAGTTGGCAACTGAGGTTCAACATAAATCTAAGGTACTATATTTTGGTAGAAGAATAGGAAGGTCATCTATTACTAGGTTGCATAGAGGAGCAAAGAGATCTTGGAGTACAAATACACTGAACACTAAGATTGTGCGACAGGTTAGCAAGGCTATAAAAGCAAGCAAGCCAAGCATTAAGCTTTAATCCTAGAGATGGGGAAGGTGTACTATACCTTGGTTAGACCACATTATTGCATGCAGTTTTGGTTGCCATATTATTAAAATGATAGAGGCATTGGAGAGGATACAGAAAAGATTTGCAAGGATGACACCAGAAATGCATGGGTACACATTCAAGAAAGGATAGAGAGACTGGGTTTCTTCTGTCCGAAGGTTGAGGGGTGACCATTTATGAAAGGTTTGGGTACTGTGAATACAGAGAGAATGTTTCCTCTTGTGGGGAATATCATAAACTTAGAGGCCATCAATAAGACCAAGGAATCCATTAGGGGATGCAGGAGAAACCTCTTCACCCAAAAAGCGGTGAGAATGTTGAACTCATTACCAGAGAGTGAAAGTGAAGCTATAAGAGTATGAGGGAGAAGCGAATAAAGAATTACAATTATAGATTTAGATGAGGGAAGATGGAAAGAGGCTCCAGTGGAGCATAAACATTGGAATGGACTGGCTGGGCCAAATAGCTTGTTTCTGTAAATATATCCTATACAATACCATCCACAAGTTCTGTTTAACTACCACACATCAATTGTCACATGCCTGACCAGTATATCCCCAGAAAAGGCTGTCATCTTTGACAGAGGTTGTCATTTTGTAATATTGGGAAGAGATTCGATAATTCAAGAACGCTAGCCATTTTCTCAAGCTCCCTTCTGTCCCAAGTTTGAAAAACATGCCCAAGAATAATAATTCTAGGCAGTACCAAAGATAGATCATTTCAGCTCCAATACATTTCCAACTTCATTTATATACTGGGACATGTTGACATAGCACAGCACCATCATTCCTAGAACTCTTACCCGGAGGTGGCATTTTTGGTACAACTGGATTCCCTAGCGCAGGAAAATCTTCTTCTGGTAAAGGACTTGGAGCATCTTCAGATTTCTTGAAACCTGGTGGTTCCTTTAACGTACATACATTTGCACTTTCAGTGCATAGTTTGTCAGTGTGGCCATTCAACACACTAGTGACTGGTATACTTTGTTTAATTTCTGGAACATTCTCTTTTTGGGCTTTATTTGTTATAGTATCACTCTCTGGAGCTGGCGACGAACTTTGCTTTTCACCGCCTATCTTTTTCTTCTTACCAACTTTAGAGACAGTCTGTGAAGTAGTTAACAAAGAAGAGATATCCAACATTGTTGGCGTACTTCTGAACTCCTGAGCTGTCAACCCTCCACCATCATCCTCTTCTTCCTCATCAGATTTTAAAGCAACTTTATTTTTTGCCTTTGCTTTGGTACTGTGAGTTGGTAAAGATTTAGTAGCTTGATTAGAATTGTTGCTGCTGGAATGGACAGTTTTCAAAACACTTTTGCCAGGAACAGTAGTCCATGCAGATCCAGATGTAGACATTGAGGGTTTTTGCTGTTTAATTTTAGACACGAGGGCAGGAAAGTCCTCCTCTTGAAAAGTTGTCTTTTTCTTGGCTGCAGAATTATAAGTTGGCGCAAGGCCTGTGGTACTGCCATGTGCTGAAGCAGATAGGCTGGGAAACTCCTCTTCATTTAAGCGAACAGGAACCGAATGATTAGAACTGCCAAAAGAGAAAGAACATTTGTCAACAAATACATACATAGAAAAAGCTACATAGCCAGATTCCTTTAACACGTACTGTCAAAGCATTATTCATATCTTAAAAGAGTTAATTGATTTGAAGGACTTAAAATATGACACTGGAGTGTATCAGTGGTTTTGTGCTACAATGAGGAGGAGATTGCACCATGAAATGAAAAGTAGCACACAGTAATGAAGTCAGCACCATTCATAGAAGCTCAAATTAAATTCTCCACCCTCGTTACCTATCTACTCGATATAGTTTCCTATCTGAAATGCCTTAGCTAGGCGGGGATCAACTTCTGGCCCGTAATGACTTCCAGCCAGTATTATCAAGAGAAAAACTGCCCAACTTAAGAACCTGAATTACAAAGTTGATAAATCAGTTTGGACCTCTACCTAATCAACCTAATCCAAAAGGAACTTGTTCTGGTACTACACTTTAATAAAAACTCTCATTCTGTACCATCTTTCCCTCTTGAAATGCCATAAATGCTCATGTCTCATTGTTGCTAAGCTACAACAGAAATGTTTTTCTTATTCATTCTAGGGATATGGGCATCACTGGTTAGGCCAATGTTTGTTGCCCATTACTTAATGCCTGAGGTGGTGGTGGTGAACTATCTTCTTAAATCACTGTAGTCCACGTGGTGTACGTACACCCACAGTAATTTGGGAGGAAGTTCCCAGATTTTGACCCAGCAATAGTGAAGGAACGGTGATATATTTCCAAGTGAGGATGCTGCGCAGCTTGGAGGGAAACTTACAGGTTATGTTGTCAAAGTTAAATCAGAATAAAACCATTGCGGCGTCTTCACAGAAGGAATTTGAATTAAATACAATATCAAAAAGAAACTGCAGAACAACTTCAATTATATACCTTGGGTTAGGTGGAGCAGTTGCACCCTGTACTTGAAAATTCTCTTGCTTTGAAGAACCTTTAACAGACTCTTTGGTACCTTTAAAGAAAGGCAAATTAAATCTAATTTATTCACACACCTCCACAGTTACATAGTAAACTTCAAATGAAATAAATCCAAAAATGATTGAAACGTAAATCTATTTGGTCATAATTTACAATTTTCAAAAGCCATATTTGTTGATCATGTTCCAAGCTTACAAAAGCATGTTTCCCCCCCCAAATAAAAAAAACACCTCATCAAGGTTGAGAAATGCAAAGTAGATGAAATAAAGCATTTTCCTGCCTGGACTCAATTCCACAAGCTAGGTAAAGCACACTTCTGAAGAAATATAAAACTTCCTCCACAACTGAACAAGTGCATCCCAACTACAATGCCCATCCATTTTCTGATACCCAATGACAGATAGTGAGACTCGTTTAGCATCAACTCGTAAGCGATTCTGTGAAATTTACACACTCACTAGAAAGCTGAGGTTATAGCAGAGGGAAATTCTTCCACTTAAATCTAAATTCTCAAAGTGCAAAAGCAATTCTCCAACAATGTCTGTTAAATTTTACTTCCACACATATACATCACTAGATGCAAGGAATTAAATCTATAGGAATGCTACTAGCATTGCACCAATCATTTTAAATAGTGGATAACCAAAAAAATACAAATGAACATAAACCTAATCAGCTTTCAAGCTAGAATTTTTATCTTCCTCTACAGAATTTTCAATTTTCCTGTATATGTTGACCAACATATAGCATCATCCACCCCTTAGGTTGCTACCTACTTTGTAATGATTAGACTTTCCTTTCTGCAGCCAGCATGTGGTTTTTATTTGCAAGTAGGACATGGGTTGCCCAGGAATATCTCAATAATTGCAGGCCGACCCCTAAACAGAAAATCACTGGACTAAAGTACCAGTGAGCAGGAGGAAAGAGATATACTGATAGTTCAAGAAATTGAGACAATAAGTACTCAATTGTTCCTGCCTTTCAGGAAGGACCCGAGATCCAAAGCATCAAAACCCAGTCAGAACATGCCACTGCTGACACATGCAACAACTTTGTTACTGGCTTTCTTTTCAACAGATGTTAATAATCCCACAATTCTAACAGCATGAGTAAAACAATGGCTCTAGTTGGACTCCAATCTTTCCCCAGTATAGCAAAATAAGAACATGACAGTGGCAGCTATTTGTCTCATAAAATGATGGTTATGTACCATAATGGCCAACTCTTAAGCATCACCTAGTGTGGTTCAGGAGCCACACTCAGCATGGCAGTCTCAACCTTACTTGCTGCAGAGGAAGACAGTGGGCTGAGAACCTTCTGTAGAAACATCCAACTTGCAAAAAGCCACTGTGGTCCACCTGATTCTCCTACATTTCTGAACTTTCCCCTTGTATCTCAGGTTCAAATTCAATTTAGCCTCCCTGCACCATATGCTCTTCCATTCCAGGATGCAGCCATTCAAGCAGGTAATCAGAACGGGCCAGAGAACTCCACGTGTGGTCAGACTAATGTTTTACATAGGCTTATCATCAATTCCAGCATATGTATGCTCTCTAGTCACAAGCTATACGCAATGAGCTGATTGATTTTCTTTACTGTGGTAGCAATATACTGACAGTATCAGTCATCTTTCAGCAAGTAACCAAGTCCTTGTTTATTAGCTTGCATCCCAGCTGTCAATTTTCTTTCCCCAGGGTGGCAGAGTGGTTAGCCAGAGCCCCAGGTTCAATTCTGGTCTTGGGTGACTTGTATGGAATTTGCACGTCCGCCCCATGCCTGTGTGGGCTTCCTCTCGGTGCTCCGGTTTCCTCCCACAGTCCAAAGAAGTGCAGGCTAGGTGGATTGGCCATGCTAAATTGCCCCTTACTGTCCAAAGATGTATAGAGTAGATGGATTAACCATGGTTAGTGTGTGAGGTTATGGGGATAGAGCAGGAGGAAGAGGGCCTAGGTAAGTTACTCTGTCAGAGAATTGGCATAGGCTCGATGGGCCAAATGGCTTCCTTCTGCATTGTAAGGATTCTGTGAACATTATTACCTTGCGTTATTCCACTTTAAGACCAGTACTAACTACCTTCTTTATCCAGAACCCCTGGATATTGTCCCACATTTCCATTTCATTTGCCAGTGAAGGAATAGCAATATAGTTCCAATGGCGATGACATGTCACTTGGAGGGAAGCTTGGTGGTGGTGCTCCATGCACACTTCCTTGTCCTTCTCTGGGATAGAGGTCGCAGGTTTAAAAGGCGCTAATGAAGGAGCCTTGGTTTGTTACTGCAGTGCTTCTTGCATATGGTATACATTGTGTTTGTGGTGGAGGGGGTAGATAGCGTGCCAATCAAACAGGCTGCTGTATCTTGGATGATGCCAAGCTTAGGGTGTGGTTGGAGCTGCACTCATCCAGGCAAGTGGAGATATTCCATCACACTCCTGACATGTGCCTTGTAAATGGCAGACAGGCACTGGGAAGTCAGGAGGTGAGTTGCTGCAGAATTTTCACCCTCTGGCCTGTCATTATTGTTGCATTCCTGTCATTATCCCTATTCAGCATGACCCCAGTTGACAGGATCACTAACAGTGGCAGAATCTGTACATGGTACTGGCAAATTAAAACCAGACATACACTATCTTTGTCCTACAGTAAATAGGAGTAAAACTAATACAAACCTATAGTTTCACTAGATGCTCGAACCGTATTCTTGGTATTATTTGCATCGTCCATCTCCTTTTCACTCTGGCTATTTTTGCCATCATCAGTTTCTTTTTTTGAAGCAGCTTGCTTCTTTTCCTCTTGCCTTCGTGCTGCTATTGATGCTCGAACGGCCGCAGCAACATCCCGATCTTCCTCCTCTCTACAAAACCAAAGGATCATTGTTTAGTCACAAAACAGATGAATTAACAAAATATTTGAGACACCCAACCGCTTCATCTGGGTTTTAGAACAATTTACATTTCATGGGGAACAATGCACCTAACTATTTCGTGCATTATCTTCGCGGTTATGACTTTTGAGGTGCTAAGAATCTCTCCAAGTTTTATCGCGGAGGTCACTGGTTCTCGTTTAAAGGAGGAATTCAAGATTCTACCCCCACCCACTTATATTTTCAATGATAAGAGATTGCTTCAACTTTCCACAATTCAAACCAGCATACATTCAAAATTATTCACTGCTGGTCTGTGCAAGCTTGAATTAATGCCTCAGTGGGCATACACAAATGAGGGTGGCATAGAAAAGATTCCATCCATTTCCGATTACCAATCCAATTTCAATTCTGAAGGATTCTCTACATGGCAACAGACAAGAATGTAAAGCTGGTAGTTACAGATCCCATTATTTTATAAATAAACCATGTTATTTGGTTTAAAGGGAAAGGATACGGCCAAACAGCAAGGATGCCTGAACCTGGAGAGGGTCTCTCTTGTTCTCACCAGAGGTCTGTACAACTAAACTTTGCACTGAAGCACCTCACAGGTCCAGCCATAGTCTCAAGGACCATGGCTGGACAAACATTTTGACCCAGAGGAAGAATCAACATGTAAAATGAAGACAAATAGGCAACTGCAGATGCGTAGCATCCGCAGAAAGAATGGTCTGGAAGAGTGGAACAACTGAGCTATTTGATGATGATTTAGAACCAAAAGTGAAATAGATCCCAGCTGGTACAGTGAACACCATTGAACAATAACTGGCTAAATTAAAAGATCTGAGTCAACACTTCACAATTTGGATCATTTATTCAAGGAGCTTAGTGCAGCAGTTAACTATTGAGTAAATGCGGGTTTCTGTCCACAATGTCAGTTATTAGAATGAGATGTGAATGGTAGTATTCGGAGATTACAGTATGTCAGGCATGGATTTTTGAACGATAATTAGTCCAGTCTCGTAAGACTGGAACAAAAGAACTGGCTATGCATCTCACTATTAACACCAAGAGAATTAAAACTAATGACTTCACTTCATGTGTTGGTATAACTAAACAGATGATTCAAGAGCACAGAAACAAAGGTCTTAAAAAGACGCAACATATTGAAGGTACTCAATGCAGCAACTGTTTGAAATTAGAGCAATAAATTGTGCAGTTACTGAGATCTTCATAAATGTTGATTTTAATCACAAATGGTTTCTAGTCACCATATATCCCATTACCGATTATATTTCCATCTGCCTCTGCGGTTTTGTCCTCGGCTTTGGCCTCCTCTTCTATTAAATCTTTCCACTTCTTCATAATCATCTCCACTCACCATGCCTGAAATAAAAGGCGGAATGTAATTGTGCATAAATGTCACTGCCCACTATTCAAAATCCTAGAGCTGCAATATTTCAAACAAAGTGCCAGTCCATAACTTGAAAATAAAAAGTTACTTCAGGTCCAAATAGACACTAGGGTAAAGGCCTAAAAAATGCTGGACCAATGCATCTTGCAGTGAGCGCCATGGTCATAATTTCGAGGTACAAATGTGAACCCATGGCACACAGACATCCTCATGAACGTTGGGTCCAAAAGCCTATTGCCTGAACCCACATCATTTTAGAATAGAGAAAAAAACAAGATCACAATGACAGAAGGAAATTGGGTGAACTTGAAGTGAAATCCAAGAGAACAAAAGCTATTGGACTGAGGGAGGGAAAAGTGACAGGAAAAGAACACACAACTAGTTACAATTTACAACCTGCAGAAATTATATTCCAGTTACATTGTTCCTTTTTGGACTTCCAAGAGAAAGAAGCATGTCAGAGCCATAAATTTAAAGTTTACTTATTAGTGTGACAAGTAGACTTACATCAACACTGCAATGAAGTTACTGTGAAAATCACCTAGTCGCCACACTCTGGCACCTATTCAGATACACTGAGGGAGAATTTAGCATGGCCAATGCACCTAACCAGCACATCTTTTGGACTGTGGGAGGAAACCGGAGCACCTGGAGGAAACCCACGCAGACACGGGGAGAATGTGCAGACTCCGCACAGACAGTGACCCAAGCCGGAAATCGAACCGGGTCCCTGGCACAGTGAGGCAGCAGTGCTAACCACTGTGCCACCGTGCTGCACTTGCTCACACCATTAGCAGGGTCTTCGTTACAAAAACTAGCCTTAAATGGCTGCAGACCGATTCATCAGCAGTAATGGTGCAAATCCAGAAACTCCATGACACGAAATGGTCTTTCAGCCCCAACCCCCGCCAACACCACTACCAAGTTTTGTTGGGGTTTATGGTGGAGTGATGCAAGTCACCTAGCAATTTGTGGAAAATCAGAACTCAGTGTTTCTCTTGTCTTCCAAAAATCATTGGGTTTTTGCTCACTAATAATGGCATTTGTCGTGAATATACCATTACTTTCCTAGCAACTTCTAGGCCAATGTTAGCTCACACTTATCTGGAGACAGCTGAACAGAGAAACTGTTCACAAAAGACCTTTTGATTTTACACAATCTATTGCAGCGGTGACAGCTACAACAAAGGTTGGAATTTAACCGGTGGGATGCAAAATTGCAGGTGGGAGGAAACAAAAGGGTTATGAAAGATTTTGGATCCTATAAATGGCTTCCGAATATAAATCTATGTGGTAAATGATGAATCCATGCAAGTCATTAAGTTGTAGTTGGTTAAGCTGGAGCTGTGAGCAGTTTGCTCTCTTTTAGGCACTCCATTACAAAACAATCACCGGTGCATGGAAAGGTTTCATGCAGATTCACTTGGGCAATAACCAGGAATGATCAATTGAGACTCAATAGAACTAGAATTGTATTAAATGGGAAGAGAGAAAATTAAGTGGAGATCTAACAGTTATAAGTCCTGAAAGGATACTGGAGAATAGAGAAAAATTATTTCCAGTGTTTGACAAATTGCCAAAAGGGACATTAACTCGGAGTGCTGGAAGCATAAATAGGAAGATTAGAAGGAATTTTTCCACACAAGCTCCCCCCTCGCCTATACATACACACAAGAGAGTTATCAGAATATGAAGCATTTGGCCACAGATGGCTATTAAAGCCAGTCAATGCCATTTAAGAGGAAATTAGATAAAACATTTTTAGAAAGATAATGATGGGTATAAGGAGAGCGCAGGAAAGAAGGGATTAGATGGCCTCTGCGGTGAATCTGCCACCTGCACAGGGATAATGGCCAAATAGCTTTCACTTGTCGCAAAATTTCTGCAATTTCCCAAATTTCCAGGATGTCAGTTCCTTTTGCAGGACTAAAAATGCAACTTTCTAGCACAGAAAGAGGTGAGAAAACAGTCGATTTCTGAAGCAGCCAGGCAAGTTGAGACAACTGATATTTCCCAGGCAGCTAAAGCACATTCTAACATTTCATGTATTCAACTCCAGAACTTCATCTTGTACACGACAACATGAAAATTCAAGGTGCACCTAGTTCAGAAGTCAGCATAATTATTACCTTCATTCCGCCTTTGGTGCCGAGGAACATAGTTAAACTGCAGGTCGATCTGTCTATTCTGTCGGGCCTCTGCTCTGCTTTTGCTGTGAGAGGCAGCTTTATGCGCTTTGTAGTCGATTTCTGAGCGAAAGGCATGAGTAAACTGCTCAGTGTTACACCGTCCTTCCTCACATAGATAGTGCTTCTCACGGAAATGATCACGAAGATAATCATAATCGCTGCAATAAAGGAAAACAAGTCACAATTTTAGTAAATGTTTCCAATAACTCAAAAAAGTGACCAAGGAGGTGGATGGGGGCAAGGCAGTGGACGTGGTATATATGGATTTTAGTAAGGCGTTTGATAAGGTTCACCATGGTAGGCTTCTGCAGAAAATGCAGATGTATGGGATTGGGGGTGATCTAGGAAATTGGATCAGGAATTGGCTAGCGGATAGGAAACAGAGGGTGGTGGTTGATAGTAAATATTCATCATGGAGTGCGGTTACAAGTGGTGTACCTCAGGGATCTGTTTTGGGGCCACTGCTGTTTGTAATATTTATTAATGATCTGGATGAGGGTATAGTTGGGTGGATTAGCAAATTTGCTGATGACACCAAAGTCGGTGGTGTGGTAGACAGTGAGGAAGGGTGTCGTAGTTTGCAGGAAGACTTAGACAGGTTGCAAAGTTGGGCCGAGAGGTGGCGGATGGAGTTTAATGCGGAGAAGTGTGAGGTAATTCACTTTGGTAGGAATAACAGATGTGTTGAGTATAGGGCTAACGGGAGGACTTTGAATAGTGTGGAGGAGCAGAGGGATCTAGGTGTATGTGTGCATAGATCCCTGAAAGTTGGGAATCAAGTAGATAAGGTTGTTAAGAAGGCATATGGTGTCTTGGCGTTTATTGGTAGGGGGATTGAATTTAGGAGTCGTAGCGTTATGTTGCAACTGTACACAACTCTGGTGCGGCCGCACTTGGAGTACTGTGTGCAGTTCTGGTCCCCACATTACAGGAAGGATGTGGAGGCTTTGGAGAGGGTGCAGAGGAGGTTTACCAGGATGTTGCCTGGTATGGAGGGGAGATCCTATGAGGAGAGGCTGAGGGATTTGGGATTGTTTTCGCTGGAAAGGCGGCGGCTAAGAGGGGATCTTATTGAAACATATAAGATGATTAGAGGTTTAGATAGGGTGGATAGTGATAGCCTTTTTCCTCTGATGGAGAAATCCAGCACGAGGGGGCATGGCTTTAAATTGAGGGGGGGTAGTTATAGAACCGATGTCAGGGGTAGGTTCTTTACCCAGAGGGTGGTGAGGGATTGGAATGCCCTGCCAGCATCAGTAGTAAATGCGCCTAGTTTGGGGGCGTTTAAGAGATCCGTAGATAGGTTCATGGACGAAAAGAAATTGGTTTAGGTTGGAGGGTCACAGTTTTTTTTTAACTGGTCGGTGCAACATCGTGGGCCGAAGGGCCTGTTCTGCGCTGTAATGTTCTATGTTCTATGTTCTATGTTCTATAAACGCTAAAGTCATACAGATCACAAATGTCCAATCTTATTGAACAGGGTAATAGCAAAGGATTCTGCAATTAGCCTTCTGGGACTAGCAGATCAAACATAACAGGACACAAACAGAACTAGCCATGGTCTCTGATACGGATTGCTAATCAGAGAGCCATATTGGAAAGTTCCTCACATAAGCACAGGTTTGAATTTAGTTGTGATGCCCCCTGCCCCCTCCACCCCCGTTCACCCTTTACTTAAGTCAATTTTCAGTGAAGGGAGAAAATTAGCGGAAAAAACCATTGAAATGTACAATGTCAAGGTTTGAAGTTTAATGTAATATTTGTGTCAACTACAATTGATGGATAGGCGATATTTCTTTTATTAAACAGCCCGGTGACTTTGGATTTCAATAAGGAAACCAGCTTGATAGAAGATTTATTTTTGATTTGATGTAATCCATGTCAGCATCAAACATTACGTTCTGGGTAAAAGTTCCTTCCACACAGCTCAACAGGAATTTCAAATTATTGATATGACACTTCTATTTCCCATTAGTCACCTTTGTGGTGATAGAATCCTACAGTGCAGAAGGAGGCCATTTGATCCACCAACCACAATCCCACCCAGGCCCCATCCCTATAACCTCCTGCATTTACCCAAGCTAGCCAGTCCCTCTGACACTAAGTGGCAATTTAGCATGGCCAATCCACCTAACCTGCACATCTTTGGACTATGGGAACAAACTGGAGTACTCGGAGGAAACCCACACAGACACGGGGAGAATGTGCAAACTCCACAGAGTGACCCAAGCCGAGAATTGAACCTCGGTCCCTGGAGCTGCGAGGCAGCAGTGCTAACTACTGTGCCCCCCCCCCCCCCCCCCCCCCAAAATCAAAGTGAAGAATGTGGGGACCTTGAATTAGGCTGCTGAGCTACAGACAGTTTTGAGCTGGGAACGTCTTTCTGCTATTAACTGGATCAAAACGACTCAATTTTATTTAGGACACTCGCATCCTTTTAGTCTGACATGAATTTTAGCCCAGATTACCAAAGGTAAAGCGTATTAAATTAATGCATCACATGCCCATTGCTGCCTCCACAATTTATAGCAAAGTTCTTTTGTCAATAAACTGATTCACTGTTACTCTCCATTATACGTTTACGAATCGTGGAACAGCATCCAAAACCCGCAGGTTTTTCCCCTACTCACCTATAATATTCTTGAGCACCATCTGAATCACAGAAGTGACAGAAATAGTGGTCCCTTCTTAAATGTTTTAGCAGTTCATCATTATCCAAATAACGGTCATCACAGAATTTACATAAAGGATGCCCACGATGTGAAGTGTCGTCCGGGTCACCATGAATTCGATGGCGTGCAAGATCTTTCCGGCTGTACCATTTGCGTTCGTAAGTAAAAATCTGAAAAAGGAGAAAAACATTTTATCCCAATCATCTAATTTTGTTTGATATATTACAGCAATAGAAAGCAGCCGCTTTATTCAGTATACTCTTGTACCAGCCATGTACAACCACAGTAATAATCCAGCCACTTCAGGGGATTCCTTAATGAACCAGTGTTCCTCCATACGCATCCAAGCAATGTATCTGACTTTATAGAGAAACCACAGAGCTTATACCACCCAAGTACCTCAACACTGAGCAGTCTGGGACTACAGCCCAATAAATTAATACAGCTTTCTGCTGAGAATGGAATGTATCTGAGAGGATCCAAGTCAAGGACATCTTCACAGATGCGAAAGTGATTCACCCATGTCTATTATATTCTGGAATATATTATCTTGGTAACTACCGGTTACGGGGAATGCAATTGAGTTTATGGAGGGCAATATAACCATGGTGGCAGGGTATGTGGAAAACAGAGAAGGGCTAAATAATTTGTTGGGTCCATGTTATTTTCCCTTGTCTCTTGTATATATGTTTTACTATGATTATTGATGGTATGAATGGAATGTAGAGATTAAAGGTTAAATGGTACATCACTGTTAGTGAATCACTCAAACGGCTATAAGTACAATATCTCGATAACGGCCAGATTTGACGCTGTTAGACAGGCTTACGGTTACAAGACAAATTTGAAAGGGAAAGCTGTCCAACAATAGTAGTTTAATTTTAGCATTTGTGAAGGAAGTGTCAAAAGGAATTGTACATTCCACTATGACGGACGACACTCAAGAACATAGACACAACACAAGTCAAAAACACATCTGAGCACTGAACTTCAGGCCAATAAAATGCCAAAAATATCTTACAGGAAAGGTACCAAAGTCAAAGCTTTGCAGATTTTCTTGTCAAAAAATATCAGCAAAGCAATGATTTGATAGTTTTAAAAACAAAACCTGGTCAGCATATTTCAGTACTTTACAAAATTTGTTCATGGAATGTGGGCGATGCTAGCTATGCCAACATTTATTGCCCGTTGCTAAATGCACTCAAGAAGGTGGTGGTGAGTTGCCTTCTTGGATCGTTGCAGTCAAGTGGTGCAGATACACCCACAGTGGTGTTAGAGGGAGTTCTAGGATTCTGACCCAGCAACAATGAAGGAATGACAATATGTTTCCAAGTCAGAATGGTGTGTGATTTGGAGGGGAACTTAACAGGCTGTGATGTTCCCATGCATCTGCTACTCTAGGTGCTAGGAGTTACAGATTTGGAGCTGCAAAAGGAGCCATGGTGAGCTGCTGCAGCGCACACTGTCAATGGTACACAGAGGAAGTAAATGTTTAATGGGGTGGAGGGGTGCCAGTCAAGTCGGCTGCTTTATCCTGGATGGTGTCGAGCTTCTTGTGTGTTGTTTGCACTATACTCATCCAGGCAAGTGGAGAGTATTCCATCACACCCTTGATTTATGTTTCGTAGATAGTGGACAGACTGTGGGAAGTCAGGAGGAGAGTCGCTCGCCAAAAAATACCCAGAGTATTTAACAACTATACTTTTTAGAACTGGTTTCCATTGCAAGACAAATTTCCAAAATGTTTCTTGCATAGTCAAGCTGAACATTGGCATCCAGAAGTTATACAAAGCTTTAGGAGAATGTTTAGTTTTGCAATTTTGGATAATGATACTAAAAATAAATTGTTATACCGCAATCTGAAAATATATTAACAAAGTCTGCTATATCCTGCTGGGTAAAAGTTAATTTTTCAAAATATATTGCGCATTTTGTTTTGCAAACTGATACCTACTGAATAAAATACAATATACATAAAAGAAATATGACCAATACACAGAGCTATACAAATGATTATTACCAGAGAACTAATTTTGAGAGGCACAAAACTTACCTGGAGGTGTCTTACACAAAGCTTACAGCTGAACATCTCATGTTGCTTCCTCATGTGATGTTCTAGGTCCTCAAAAGTATTAAATGGTCTTGACTCAGCACATACCGGGCAGTCATGTTGCAAAAGTTTCCTTAAAAAAAAATCAAATTATTAAGACTCAAAGCGAGTTTATAATTTAATCTTATTTTTGTTTCCTGAAATGCATAGAAGGTTAGTATTAAATTACAGAAAGGAACAGCAGCAAAACCTAAACTTTGGAAAGCCCTCCCTAAACCCCTCTGCCTTAAAGCCAACCTCTTTGACCAAGCTTTTGGTCACCTGCACAAATGTTGTCTGATGTGGATTGGTGTCAAATTCTGCTTTATAGCATTTTTGTAGTCTTGTAGTCTCAATTACATTAAAGGCACTACATGAGTTGAAGTTCATAGAAACCCGACAGTGCAGAAGGAGGCCATTCGGCCCATCGAGTCTGCACCGACCACAATCCCACCCAGGCCCTACCCGCTAATCCCTTTTTTTTTTACCCGCTAATCCCTCTAACCTACGCATCCCAGGACTCTAAGGGGCAATTTTTAACCTGGCCAATCAACCTAACCCGCACACCTTTGGACTGTGGGAGGAAACCGGAGCACCCGGAGGAAACCCACGCAGACACGAGGAGAATGTGCAAACTCCACACAGACAGTGACCCGAGCCGGGAATCGAACCCGGGACCCTGGAGCTGTGAAGCAGCAGTGCTAACCACTGTGCTACCGTGCCGCCCTGTTGTAAATGCCATTGTTGTAAATGCAATAAGCTGATTTATTCAGCTTAATGTTCTCCAAACAATAAAGCTGTAAAATATGTTCAATCATTGAGTTTGTGATATATCATAATCATAGTGACACAAGTACAACATTCAGGTGAACTAGGGGAAATGTTTTGTGTTTTTTTTTAAATGACCAACTTTGAAATCCCACATTGACTTCCTAATTCTGTAGAAAAACCTACAAGTTGCAATGCATTTTGTTTTACGTCCAAGTCTTAACATAGAAATACAGAAAATAGGAGCAGAAGGCCGTTCGGTAAACCTTCACTGCACTCCCTGTAGAGCAAGAACATCGTTGCTCAGATAAGACCAAAATTGCACACAATAATCCGTGTGTGGCCTCAC
This sequence comes from Mustelus asterias, assembly GCF_964213995.1. Taxonomy (NCBI): domain Eukaryota; kingdom Metazoa; phylum Chordata; class Chondrichthyes; order Carcharhiniformes; family Triakidae; genus Mustelus; species Mustelus asterias. The sequence goes on from NC_135823.1 coordinate 20,393,516, forward strand.
CAAGGTCTTGTATAATTTTATCAAGACATGTGCAACACGGTGGCACAGTGGTTAGCAATGCTACCTCAGCGTCAGGGATTCGGGTTCGATTCCAGCCTCAGGTGACTGTCAGTGTGGAGTTTGCACATTCTACCCACGTCTGCATGGGTTTCCTCCCACAGTCCAAAAGATGTGTGGGTTAGATTGATTGGCCATGCTAACTTGCTCCTTAGTGCCAGGGGGATGAGTGGGGTAAATACGTTGGGTTGCAGGGATAGAGCCTGGTGGTTTGTTGTCATAGTAGGTTTGATGGGTCGAATGGCCTCCTTCTGTACTGTAGGGAATTGTATATCCTGCACTCTAATCCTCTCGCTATGAAGGGCAACATGCCTTTGTTTACTCCTGCTGCACCAACATGCTTACCCTCAGTGACTGGTGTAAAAGGACTTCCAGGTCTCGTTCCACATTCCCTCTCAATTTATGGCCAGATGGTGATCTGCCTTCCCGTTTTTGCTACCAAAGTGGATAATTTCACCTTTAACAAAATTGTACTGCTTCTGCCATTCATTTGCCCACTCACTCAACTTGTCCAAATCACACTGAAGGATCTCTGCATCCTCCTCGCAGCTCACCCAGCTTTTTGTATGCAAATTTGGAGTTATTACATTTAGCTCCCTCATCTAAATCATTAACATGCATAGTGAACAGCTGGGGTCCCAGCACTGATCCCTGCAGCATCCCACTAGTCACTGCCTGCCATTTAGAAAAAGACCCATTTATTCCTACTTTGTCTGCCAGTTTTCTCTCCATCTCAACACACTACCCAACCCGATACTCTTTAATTTTACATGCTAATCTCTTATGGGACTTTGTCGAAAGCCTTCTGAATGCATTTAACATCCATTTAGTCTTTATGATCCTTTTGCAACAGATTGAAAATCTGGATAATAGCAATAAAATTCCTAAAGCATTTTAAGTTGTAGAAAATTAGGTATTGAGTTACCCAGTATCACAAATTTAGTGATCACTAAAAAGGCAGGTGAGGAGATTTTAAGGTTTTTCCCTTACTAGAAACTGGCGGCACAGTGGTTAGCACTGCGGTCTCAGTGCCAAGGAGCCGGGTTCCATTCCTGTCCAGTCTTGGTGACTGTTTTATGTGGAGTTTGCTCATTCTCCCCATGTCTGTGTGGGTTTCCTCTGGGTGCTCCAGTTTCCTCCCACAGTCCAAAGATGTGGTTAGATGGATTGGCAATGCTAAATGAGCAGGGTTACAGGGAGAGGGCAGGGACTGGGTGGGGTGCTCTTTCGGTGAGTGATTGCCGGATAGACTTTTTCTACACAGTAGATTCTATGGCTCCATAGCAGTCCACAATTATATTTAAGATGGAAATAAATAAATTTTCCAAATGGAAAATAAATTTCAAAATATGTAGGGAAAGTGAAAGCTTTCAGATAGCCAGGACTGTGATTCAGAGAGACGTGTGGGTCCTTGGTCACGAATCACAGAAACTTTCAATGTAGAGCAGGCAATTAGGAAGACATATGGCACATTAGCCTTTATTGCCAGAGGGTTGGAGTATGGTCATTTTGCTGCAATTATATTTGGAGTTTAGAAGGATGAGGGGGGATCTTATGGAGACTTATAAGATAATGCGGGGGCTGGATAGGGTGGAGGCGGAGAGATTCTTTCCACTTAGTAAGGAAGTTAAAACTAGAGGACACAGCCTCAAAATAAAGGGGGGTCGGTTTAAGACAGAGTTGAGGAGGAACTTCTTCTCCCAGAGGGTGGTGAATCTCTGGAATTCTCTGCCCATTGAGGTGGTGGAGGCTACCTCGCTGAATATGTTTAAAGCGCGGATGGATGGATTCCTGATCGGTAAGGGAATTAAGGGTTATGGGGATCAGGCGGGTAAGTGGTACTGATCCACGTCAGATCAGCCATGATCTTATTGAATGGCGGGGCAGGCTCGAGGGGCTAGATGGCCTACTCCTGCTCCTATTTCTTATGTTCTTATATGTGGCTTTGGCCAAATCGCATCTAGAAAACTATGCAGTTTTGGTCCCCTCTCCCAAGGAAAGCTGTACTTTCCTGACAGGTGGGGCAACAAAGGTTGACTGGATTGATCCCTAGGATGTGGGGGCTATCCTACAAGAAAAGATTGAGCAGAATGGTCCTATATTCTCTGCAGCTTAGAAGAATCGAGTGGTTGAAGTAAATAATATGGATGGATTTAAAGGGAAGGCAATTACATGAAGAATGGAATAGATGGTTAGGATTATAAATTTAGATGAGGAAAGATAGGAGGCCCAAGTGGAGATAGACTGTTAGGGCCAAATGGCCTATTTCTGTGCAACATTCACTATAAAATTCATGGGGAACACTTTTCTATTCTTGTTCAGACTAGGGTATAGGGTGCAGAAACCAGGCAGTGCAGATTGGAAATCATTAATTCAAGGTACGCAATTTTCTATCCACTTTATATGGGATGGAAAAATTCTTCCCTGTCCCATTAAATTTTCCTCTGCATTTGATCCAATGTGCCCAGGAAGGAGAAAATATCCAAGCTTCTGACCTGGGGATAAAAATTCACGTGGTTCTCTTTTAACTTCCCTCATAGTTCTTTAAACTTAGCAAATAAGGTTTTTATATAGACAAAACAGGACTAATATTTGAACTGCATGTGTGTTGTCCGGTATGTTACCATTCCATATTTAGAAATAAGAAAAAAATACCTAAACTGGGCATGAATCCTCCCATCGGCAATATAAATATCAAATTTCTTTTCATGATGGAACTGATGAGTTGCTATGGTTGAAAATGGGGCAATTTTCTTCATAAACACAACCTGCACGGAACAAAGGTAAAACAAAGGTATTAAGTATTCACATTAGCAAAATTTACATTCAATGGTGTATGCAGCAGCTAAGGTTCTGTAATAAAGATAACAGTGAGCTCATCAGCAATCGCTGTTATCAGATTAAATTGAACAGCAACTTCTGGCAACCAAACATGCAGTTAAACACAAATCAGGGTTTGCTCTGAGTTGCCCTGCTTCTCCAGAAGTTTCACAATGCTAATATCTCAGTGTCAGTATTCAAGTCCAGTGAAAAGGCACAATGTTAAGACAATTTCTAATCATTGCAAGTTCCCATGAGAAACCTCAACACAAGCCTGTGGGCAAATACAAATCAGCTGATATTGTGTTTGCCACCAATGCAAAAACTGGGCCAAAACATGTTCACAGAACAATCCATAAATTCAGACACTGGTTATTAAGCCTTGGAGGCCAACTATGATTTCTGAACTAATAAAAGCCAAAATAATCGAAATGCAAAAGAGAAAATTAGACCAGTGGGGTTTTGTTTTGACTGAATTCTAACAAAGAGCCCCACCCAAACATCAATCTTCCAGATCGATTGCCCTCCTATACAGTTTCAACATCCTGTGATTTCAAATCAAAACACACAATTTTGATTCCAGTTTCGATAATGAGAAACAGAAAGTGCATTTTGAAAGTCCATCCTGGTTAATATGACACTGCACTCCAGTAATGCTGAACCATTGCCAAGCTAACTTCCACACACACAGCAAAGAAAAAGGGCTGCAGGGTCACAGTAACAAGTCACAGGTAAAGCACATCATGCACCCCCAGTTAAGATCCCGATGGTAGGAGAGACTGGCAATCTCAGAGCAAAACAAGCCTGGCGGCAAGAGGAATGCTCACTCCCCCTTTGACTGCCTCCTCCCTAATGTACAGCACCGCCTTTGGGAAACAGTGACAGCACAAAGAGAGAGAGTGATCTCCATTTAGAGAGCTCAGAGTGTGGCAACAATCGCAACGCCAACATGGAGACTTCAATTGACTAGGCGCAGCTCAGGCCCTGGGGCTGGAGGAAGAGAAGAACAGAGTGGAAGCCAGGGCTGGGAGACTGTGGAGTGGAGAGGGACCCTGGGTGGCAGGGGGATGTGGAGGTGGACCCTGGGGCTGCAGGGGGAGGGAGGTGTGGAGAGGGACCCTCAGGGGGAGGGAGGTGTGGAGAGGGACCCTAGGGTGGCAGGGGGAGGTGGGGGTGTGGAGGGGGACCCTAGGGTGGCAGGGGGAGTGTGGAGAGGGCCCCTGGGATGGCGGGGGGGGGGGGGGGGGGGGTGTGGAGAAGGCCCATTGGGGGGGGGGGGGGCAGGGGGGTGTGGAGAGGGCCCATGGGGGGGGGGGGGCAGGGGGGTGTGGAGAGGGCCCCTGGGGGGGGGGGGGAGAGAGATGTGGAAGGGGCCCCTGGGATGGCAGGAGGAGTGTGGAGAGTGCCCGTGGGATGGTAGGAGGGTGTAGAGAGGGCCCCTGGGGTGGCAGGGGGAGGGGGGGTGTGGAGAGGGACCCTGGGGAGGGATGTGGAGGGGGCCCCTGGGGTGGCAGGGGGCAGGAGGTATAGAGGGGGACCCTAGGGTGGCAGGGGGGTGTGGAGAGGGCCCCTTGGAGGGGGGAGCAGGTGTGGAGAGGGCCCCTGGGGTGGCAGGGGGAGGGGGGTTGTGGAGAGGGCCCCTGGGGTGGCAGGGGGAGGGGGGGTGTGGAGAGGGACCCTGGGGAGGGATGTGGAGGGGGCCCCTGGGGTGGCAGGGGGCAGGAGGTATAGAGGGGGACCGTAGGGTGGCAGGGGGGTGTGGAGAGGGCCCCTTGGAGGGGGGGGGGGCAGGTGTGGAGAGGGCCCCTGGGGTGGCAGGGGGAGGGGGGTTGTGGAGAGGGCCCCTGGGGTGGCAGGGGGAGGGGGGTTGTGGAGAGGGCCCCTGGGGTGGCAGGGGGAGGGGGGTTGTGGAGAGGGCCCCTGGGGTGGCAGGGGGAGGGGGGTTGTGGAGAGGGCCCCTGGGGTGGCAGGGGGAGGGGGGTTGTGGAGAGGGCCCCTGGGGTGGCAGGGGGAGGGGGGTTGTGGAGAGGGCCCCTGGGTTGGGAGGCGCCTCCTGATTACGGCCCGCGGACTCTGACCTCTCCTCCGGCCCACACACACAGTGCAGAGGAGGCCTGAAACTCTGCCCGAGACCGGGGCCTGCTCTCTCTCTCTCTGCTCACCCACCCGCCCGCCCATCCATCCATCCGGTCCTCCCCCGGCGGCCTCTTTACCTGGTCGAGCTCCAGGCGGCACACGGCGCAGTAGCGCTGGCCGCACAGGGCCCGCATCTTGGTGGAGCAGCGGAAACACACCGGGTGGTCGCACTTGCCCACGGCGAAGATCTCCAGCTCCTGGCAGCACAGCACGCAGCTCCTGTCGGCGCCGGGGCCTGGGCGGGTGCCGCTGGGGCCTGGGCCGGTACCGGGGCGGGTGCCACTGCTGGAGGCCATGCCGCTGCCCGCTCCCTCTGTGTGTGTGTCTCTCTCTCCACCCGGAGGCCCCGCCCCCTGAACACGTCACCGCACGCGCGTCGGAAGTGGCGTCACGTGAGTTGTGAGGCAGCGCGCGCTCGGTGGGGAACGGTTGAGATTTGAAGCAGGCGACCGTTGGGGGGGGTGAGGGCGGGGAGAGCCCACACACATGTACACAGACACACATGTACACACACAGACACACATGTACACTCACACACATGTACACTCACAGACACACATGTACACTCACACACACATGTACACAGACACACATGTACACACACAGACACACATGTACACACACACATGTACACTCACAGACACACATGTACACTCACACACACATGTACACAGACAGACACACATGTACACAGACAGACACACATGTACACACAGCTCAGAATGCTTTCTGTTTGTTCAGGAAACTTGTCTGGGAGCCCAAGGGTTTGTCAAAGAGAGGATAACTTTTCATAGGAACAGACAACACAAGCAGCAGCAGTGGACCATTCAGCCCATCGAGCGTGCTGCGCCATTCATGACTGACTCTTCATTGCAGTGGATTGTAATAAAAGAGGCCATTCAGCCCATTGAGCCCACGTCGACATCTATCCCCATAACTCCAATTTTACCCTGTTAATCCCCTGACACTAAGGGGTAATTTAGCATGGCCAATCCACCTAACCGGCAGCAGTAGACCTTTCAGCCCTTCGAGTCTGCCATTCATTATGACTTTACATTGAATTTTTACAGTGCAGAATGAGGCCATTCCGCCCATGGAGCCTGCACCGACATCAATCCCACCTATCCCCACAACCCCACATACCCTGTTAATCCCCTGACTCTAAGGGGCAATTTAGCATGGCCAATCCACCTAACCCACACATCATTGGAGGGGGAGAGCCTGTCAAGACTGCCCACACGTACACACCTCAGAATGCTTTCTATTAATTCAGAGAACTTGTCTGGGAGTCCCAAGGCTTGTCAACAAGCAGATAACTTTTCATAAAAACATATAAATTAGAAGCAACAGTAGGCCATTCAGCCCTTTGAGCCAGCTCTGCCATTCATAGCTGATCATCAAAATCAATATCCTGATTTCACCCCCCCCCCCCATTATCTTAGCTCTTCTATTTATCTATAGAACTTGTCTGGGAGCTGAAAAGTTTGTCAACGAACTTAACTTTTTAAATTGAATTCTTACAGTGCAGAAAGAGGCCATCCAGATCATTGAGCCTGCACCAGCATCAGTCCCACCTATCCCCACAACCCCATGTATTGACCATGTTAATCCCACTGACACTAAGGGGCAATCTACCAGAGCTAATCCATCTAATCTGCACATCTTTGGACACTAAGGGGCAATTTAGTATGGCCAATCCACCCAACCTGCATATCTTTGGACTGTATTTAAAGTTTATTTATTAGTACCACAAGTAGCCTTACATTAACACCGCAATGAAGTTACTGTGAAAATCCCCTAGTCACCACACTCCGGCACCTGGCCGGGTACAGTGAGGGAGAATTTAGCATAGCCAATGCACATAACTAGCACATCTTTCAGACTGTGGGAGGAAACCAGATCACCGGAGGAAACCCATGCAGACACAGGGAGAATGTGCAGACTCCACACAGACAGTCACCCAAGGCTGGAATCGAACCCGGGTCCCTGGCGCTCTGCCACCGTGCCGCCCCGTAAGAACACATGGAAAACATACTGTACTGCAAATAGGACAGACAGTCATTCTGTCCCTCTAGACTGCGCTGCCACTCAATAAGATCATGGCTTATCTTTGACCTCATCGACACCCTCCTGTCTGATGCCTATACCCTCTGAAGTCCGCAATTTTATCGATTTCACTCTTGAATATGCTCACCAATTGAGTATCCTCAAGCAAAAGAAAGTGGGAATGTCGAAGTGGAAGAATGACAAACTCCCCAGGAATCTTACACAGAGTTTACAATGTTTTGTCCAACTGGTTGGACAGTATTTATGATCCCTACACACTTCATTGCACCCTAGATCATCTCACTCCATCAGCATAACCTTCTATTCCAAACTCCCTCATGAGTTTAATCTTCCCTTTAATTCATCTATGTTATTCCAGGTGGTAGAAAGAATAACATTATAATTACTGGATAAAGAAATTCCTACCGAATTCCCTATTGCATTTATTAATGATTATCTTCTACTCATGGCCTCTAGTCTTGGTCTCCCCTGCAAAATCTTTTCATATCTTAAAGACCTCTACCACGTCACCCCTCAGCTTTCTCAGGATCATGAATTCTCCTAAAGAAGTTGGAAATTCAGGCAAGGCTTTCCAAAGTCTAACCTTTGGACTTTATCCAAGAATTATGTTAGGGTCGAATGCAAGCTAACAAAGAGAATGGTTTGTTCCACTGAGAATGATAATTTGCAGCATTCCTTTGATTCTTGAATGAACATTAATATGCATTAATATGACCTCATTAACATAGAAAGACATTCCCAGGTGCCTCACAGAGGCGTAAACAAAAAAAAAGGAAACTTGGCAAGAATCAGGAGAATGTCAGCAAAAGTTGGTCGAAGAGGTAATTTTAAGATAGTCTTAAGGGAGGATATTGAGATGGAAGGGCAATTTGGAAGTGTAGAGCTCAAGCAGCCGATTACATGAGCTCCTACTTTTCAACTTGTCCTGTCACCTTCAGTTATTTGTGTCCGCGTATCCTCTCTGTTTTTGCACCGGCTTAAAAATTGTACCATAGTTTTTACATTGCCTTTCTCATTCTTCCAACTAAATGTATACGAAGGGATATGGAGGAAGCTGAGGAATGGAGTTCAGAAACAAATCAACCACAATCTTCTGAATGATACAATAGATTCACGAGGCTCCCGTTTCCAGGCATGTTAAGTTCACTGAGACACAAAAGTCTCTTTCAACTGCATCAGCATTTCAAAAGCATGATTCTGTAATTTCTAAACTCCATATGATGTCCCTGTCTTTTCCCCTCTTTATTTTAGCCTCATCTGCACATGTACCAATTGGTGTTAGTGTTGTGAGTCCAAGCCATTAATGTGAATTGAAAACACCTCTCCCTTCTTCCCCCTACACCCCTAACATGGCAATTCCTTTAATACATACCAATTGTTTTCCACCCATCAGCCAATTTTGTACCAAAAACACGATTTCATGAATTTTCATAACTTTGAGCTAATCAAACAGCCATTGATGTGGAACATTGTCAAATGACCTCTGGAAGTCTACTGCTTGTCATAAGGCTCACCACAGTCAGTTTGGGACATCATTTTGTTGTACCTGTTAATCCTCAGATACTTTCGACCAGTTTGCTTACTCCAAGGTTTTACCCCAGTGCCCTTATTTGCAAGATGGACAAAGGACAAACACAAGTAAAGGTTCAATAGGTTTAATAATAACACTATTAACCCTTAAATTACCCACATAAAACAAGAGGATACTCCAGATTCAAATATACTACCCGCAAAGATGGTTTGGTTAAACTGCAGGCTCAATTCTCTGAGTCCCTCAGGTCTGTCGTCACGAAGGTGAGTCTCAATGGCAGCTTCTTCCTGCCTTCCTTCTCTGGTCAGTCTTCCGGATGGTCAAGGTCACCTCCCTTGTCGAGTCTTCGCTGCTGGTGTGTCTGAATTGTGTACCTTTATCCCCCTGCCTTTCCAGAAACTTCTCTGGTTTCTGGCCAATGAAGTCCCAGGAGGGGGGTCCCAATACCCAGTGGGTTTCTTGATGTCTGCCTGACAGGACGCTGGGGTCCACTCCCAGGTCTCCATCTCCATGGTGTTGCTTATATGTAACCTGTTGCTAGATAACTGCAGGAACTCTAGGTGACAGAAAGTCTGGCCCGTCCTGGGCTTCAAACAATAGGCCGGTGCATTTCAATGGAGTGCAATGATCTCCTGCTGGGTCTCAGTAGAGTGCAATGATCTTTGATAGGTGATTGATGGGCCAGGTCCAGACATGTTCCTGTGTCTTTGTATATTTGACTTTCATCAAGTCTGGCCTGCCTGATGTTTGACTGTGTTTGATTTTAATATACCCAATTCTTTAATTTAGGATATCCAATTTAATCAGCCTTAAAACTAGGCTCTGATTATATTACCACACTCCCTCCTCTTGATCCAGTGAGCATCAGCGAACCGGATCACACAATCCTTACCAAAGCATCTCAATGAGCAAGTACCCTGAATCTGGGGTTGATGGTATCATCCCTAACCTACAATAGTAATAACAAATTTAAATGAAGTAAAATAATAAAAGAAGCAATATAGAAACAATACATCAATAGGACATATACAAAACAAAGCAATAAACAGTACAAAATGGCAAGTGACTGTACATATTACAATTTAGATGGGAGAGTATCAAGGTTCTTGATGTTAGAGCCTTTCTCGATGTCGGATGGCCCTTGCCGAGTCCAAGTGTTGCAGAAATTCCTTCTTCCATCGGACGAATTTAAACGTGAGGATGGTTAGGTACACTGCCATAAGTAGGACTCCTATTACGGCCAGATGTGACAGAATGCGGACCCATGGGTGGATTTGGACATTTGAATCCCAATCTCAGAGGTCCTCCCACCATGTAGTGACTCTAATTTCACTAATGTTCTTTTTTATTTCCCCTGTTTGTTGCACCACTTTGACAAAGGTCTTGTGTGTTGCGATCAATTGTGTCTGAATTTGTTGAAGTTTCTCGGGTAGAAGTGTTATCCTGGTATCAAATTTTTCAAAATAGTCCCCCAAGCTTTGTCTCCATTCCTCGCTAGCATTTATTAGTGTTTTCTCTCTTCTGTATATGTCCACCATCTCAATTAATCCTATCCTAGCGGGAATGTGTGGTTTAATGCAAAAGGTAGTGTTGTGGATGTTACAAATGGCTGCCCCATACTGGTAATTTTCTAGTGAGGTTGTAATACAATATTCTCTCTCCCCCCTGTAAGCCATCCGGGTGACATCCCTTTCCAAATTTCGAATTTCCAGTGTACAATTTAGGTCCGTGGTTGTTCTGAATCCACACAGGGCATGTTCATTTTCATACACCGGATATAGGCACACGACCAATACATCCCTCCTTTAATGATCCCTACATTTTCAGCTTCAAAAAGTCTCAACCCGACCTTATCTTTTAATATTACTGGGATCCCCAACATCATTCCTCGTGCGGTCCCCGGGGTTCCTCTACAGCTATCGTTAGACCAGACCTTGGTCAGTTGCCGTAGTTGACAGTTAGTGACATTGGGGTGTCTTTTTCCCCGGTTATAGGTGTTCAATCTGTTCATTACTGATCCAGGATGGAACTTTCCCCCTGCTAACCTGGTCGAGATTCTCTCTTAACTGCTCGACCATCCATTGCCCATAGATGCTACACAAGGTTCGATTCTGTTGCCTGGCATCATCTTCCACCCTCCCTCGGGCGATCTGATTAATAGTTTGGGCATGTCCTTCTAGTACAGTAACCATAAGGCTACTGGCCCTGTTCTCAGCCAAATCTCCCTTGGCATCTTGCCGAGCGTTTTTATTTAAGCTGTCCAAGGTCTGTTTAACTTGTCGGGTTAGAACTCTGAGCTTATTATCCAAATCAGCCAGATCCAGTGCGTTAATGGTGGATACCCCTGCTCCGTATGCAGTTGCCAGATCATTCAGGATTTCCCTTCTCTCGCGCCCCTTTGACCTGGACGTCTCTTCGTGTGTCACAGTCTTTCGGCTTAGCAGCCTCTGAGTCAAGTGGAGGTACAATTTTCTAAGTGGGGAGGGACACCAATCTGGTAATTGTGTTCCAGCTAAATCTACCACTACTGGTACCAATTCGTAGTGTGAGTTGTCGAATAATATTTTCCCTGTATATTTTAGTATCAACCCATTTTGGGGCCTTGGGGTGGTTTCGGGACAAGTGGGGATGAGTGTGCTAACAGTTGGTCTTAACCCATTCTTAGTTCCATAGTATATGTACTCGTTCTGAATAACCTTACCGGGGCACTTCTTTTCTAATTCCAGCCCTTTTTCTGGGCCATGGGTTAGACAGGCTAGCTCCATGCACCCATGGTTAGTGTACGCCCACCAATCACTAGTGAGGATTGTCCTTAGGGAGCAGTAATCAGAGTTCCCATTATCTTTCCTGTACACCATTCTTTGGTTATTACACCCATAGGTGATACTCTTATTGGGGTGTACCCATGCCATCCTCACATTTGCCTGCATCTGGTGGGGTGAACCACATATATCCGGGGTATCGTAGGCTGATCTGCTGGTCTTCAGTTGGTGTGGTGTCTGCGGTTTGGTCTGCGATGAGGAGTCCCAGATAACAGGGAGGTATGTAGTTCATTCTGGGGGAGATCAAGGTCGCACCTGTTAATTCTTATTAATACCTGATTCTCTTTTCCTTTTCTTTACTAGTATGTCATATGACTCCCCTCTTCTTTTTTAAAAAAACAAAGAAATAAGTAAATGAATAATAAAGGCCCAATGGTGTCATACGAAGAGTTGGTCGGCAATCTGTGTTTAATGGGGTAAGGAGTTTGCAGAGTGAGGAAATAAAATGTTGGGTATGTGGCATGTGTCCTTGTTGTCGGAGGACTATGACACAGTGTAACAATAGATTCTTCATCCCACAACCAAACTGTGGTGTGTCGGAAGATTATGATGCAGTATAATGTGGGCAGATAAGAAGCCCTTTTCAATTGGGTGATGCGTGGAGTGGACGGATAAAGCTATTTACAATTTGGACTGTGATGTCCTGATTCTTCCTTATTGGAGGGAACCTATGTGGGCGGGCTTTGGCTGCTTTGTACCCACTGCATTACTATCTCTGGTAGTGAGTGCTGGGTCAAACGGTTCTGGGAGTCCCGGTACCATGGGCACCATAGAGGGTAAGGTTTGCGGGTTCCCCATCCTTTCCGTCGGGGCCCCCTGGCCCCGGGGTTTTATCCCTGAAGCCCTGTAAATTGGGGAGGGAACCGAGGGTGCATGTGCTGGTCCTGGGGATACCGGGTGGGGGTCGATAACCTGGGGTACAGGTTGTGGGCCGTGGTTTGGGTCCAGTGGTATGGGGTGAGGGTTGGGGCTTCCTTGTGGCTCAAAGACTCCTTCCAGGGTGACATGGTATTGGTGAAAATTTTGCTGGGAGCCAAATGCCTTCATTTGGTTCACATGATACCACCTGGCTTTCTTGTGGTCTACCATGACCTTGTATACTGAGGGGCTGGCCGTATCTACCATTGGATAGGGTCCGGCATATTTGGGGGACAAGAATGTACCAGGCTGGAAGATTCTGAGCATTATCTGTTGCCCAACCTCATATTCGATGGGTTTTACGTTACCATCAAAATAGGCCTTACTTTGCTGCTTCCGTTTGCCTATCTTAATGGCTGCAGCCTATTGTGCGGCCTGTATGTTTTCCAGGATGGCTCTCACGGCATTCTCATGGGTGAGGGCCATGACTTCAGGCCCGGACAGATCCAGCCCGAGTAATGGTTCAATTCCTCACATAGGTCACCCGGTCATGAGGACATTGGGGGGGGGGTGAATCTGGTGGAACTAGATACGGAATTGCGCACTATCATTAATATGAAGGGGAGGACTTTGTTCCAGGAGTGATTTATCTGCTGAATGGTCTTACGGGTCACATCTTTGAGAGTACGGTTCATCCTCTCTACTACACTGCTAGATTGGGGGTGGTAAGCAACGTGGAATTGTTGCTTTATCCCGAACAATTCCATTACCTGTTATATTACCTGGGCAGTGAAGTGAGTGCCCTGGTCCGAGTCGATGCTGTGGAGAAGGCCCCACTTAGTGAATATGGGCTGCACTAGGATGTCAGCCGTGGTCAGTGCTCTGGGCTTGTTTTAGGTCTTCGACCTAAAACAAGCCCAGCTTCAATTCACTCTGTAACTATTGGCTGCCAAAATTTCCCCTCTCGAGCACCTTGTTTGGCTAATTCATCTGCCCTTATGTTCCCAATTGGGGAGGTGCGGTGGTGGGCCATTACTTTAATTATGCCATACTCCCGATCTTGGGCAGCCTGGAAAATAGATCTTAACAGTGGAGCTGATGGCAGAGGTTTCCCATCTGCTGATATGAATCCCCTTGCTTCCCATAGGGGCATGAAGTCTGTTAAACTATTGCAGACATACATACTATCGGAGTGTATGTCTGCGGGTGTGGGGAACAGGTCAGGGTGGCTGACTACGTATGCTATCACTGCCAGTTCTGCAGCTTGTGCACTCGTGTGCTGGAAGTTTTAAGGCTATCTCCCTCAGGGGCTTGCCTTCTTGGTCTTCCACGTATATCCCACATCCTGTCCTCCTGTTTCCCTCTTCCACCATGGATGACCCATCTACAAAAATTTTTAAACTGTCCTGAGCCTGGGTTTGGCCAATTCCCCTGGCTCCTCTCCCCTTTTGTTTTGGCAAAAATGGCCCCTTGGGGTCTTTTATTGCCAGAACCTGGCATTCATGGGGTACCCCGTAGGTTAGGTTGTCTGCCAGGAATGTGGGGACCCGGGTGTGTTTGACCGCAATGTCTCGACCCTGGACCCTGTAACATGAGTGTCCACCGTGCTATACGGTTTTGACTAACCGTCCCATCTTTAATTCGGCCGTTCAGCAGTAGTTGTATGGGGGCATGTTCTGTAAGTATAGTGAGAGGGTTCAAGCCGACTATGTAGTTAAAGCGGTGCGCTGCCCAGAAAACTGATAATAAGTGGGCTTCGCACTCCGAAAAACTTTGTTCAACTGGAGTTAGTATTCGGGAAGTGTAAGCAATTGGGCCAAGTCACCCGTGCCGTTCTTGGAGGAGCACGGCAGCTAGTGTGCTGTCAGTGGCCGCTACTTCAAGGGCAAAAGGGAGTTCAGGGTTGGGTACCTGTAAGGCAGGGGCTTGTGCAAGGGATTGTTTGAGGTCTGAGACTGTAAGTGTGTGTCGCGCAGTCCAGACCCACGGGGTGTTTTTTCGTAAAGGTTCGGACAGGGGAGCGGCTTTAGTGGCGAAACCGTCTATGTGGTTGCGGCAGTACCCCACTGAGCCCAGAAAGGAGCGCAGGGAGCTCACGTCCTTTGGTAAGGGGAGGCGTGTTACAGACTCGATTAGCTTCCTTTCTATCTCATGCTTTCCCTCAGTCACTACTGTACCCAAGTAAGAGACCTGTCGCCTCATGATCTGGACTTTCTTGGGATTTACCTTTAACCCTAATGTAGTGAGGAGGTTCAGCAGTTCATCCAATAACTTTAGATGTTCCCCTCTTATTTCAGCCTGTAAGAAGAGGTCATCTACGTATTGTACCAAACATTCTGGTTTGGAGAATCCCTCCAAGCCCCTTGCTAAGCGCTGGTGAAATATGGAGGGGGGGTTATGAAAACCTTGTGGTAAACACGTCCAGGTGTACTGTTGTCCCTGGAACGTGAAGGCAAATTTGTATTGACAGTGGTGATCTAAGGGAATTGACCAGAAGCCGTTCCTGATGTCCAACACTGTAAAAGATTTTGCGTGTGGGGCTTGTTTCATCATGGGCTAGTTGCCACTGTAGAGGCTATGATGGGGGTGGTCTAATTTAAGGCTTGATAATCAATAGTGAGCCTCCAGGAACCGTCCGGTTTCCTTACCGCCATATGGGGGAGTTGTTAGTGGAAGCAACAGGGCACAGGACTCCTTGTTTTAATAAACTGCTAATCACCTTGGCCACTTCCCCTTCAGCTTGCTTAGGGAAGCCTTACTGTCTTTGGGGGCTAGGGCCAGGACCTTCAATGATTACCTCCCCTATTATTCGGCCGCAGTCATGCTTGTGACTGGCGAAAGCTGTATGTGTTTGGCTAATGAACCCTGTGCTTCAGGGTCCTCCGTCATGTCTGTGGGCCTGATCCACAATTCTCCAAAAGTAGAGATTCGGTCTACATATCTGCCGGCGGCCACCTCGACTGGGGATTGACAGGTGGTTGGCATTAACGGGGTTGCATTTCCTCATCAGATCGGACCTTGGAATGTGCTCTGCCTCTGGGTGGAGTTTAATCAAGATAGCTGGGTGATGACATAATATATTACCCAGTCGAAATTCCAATGGGTCTGTTTCTAAGCCCTCCTGTAAATGTCCCGTAAAGCCACTTAACATTTTTGTTTCCCTGGTAGGCCAAGTACAGCCGAGGTCATGGGATGTGTTAAGAGTGGTACTGAAGCCCCCTGCGTCCCATAGGAACTTGACGGGGCGGTCTCCTACTTTGCCTTTTACAAGGGGTCTCCCTACACTATCCCATTCAATGTTGCAAACCCAAGTTGGGGAGGTCTGGCACAGTCATGCTTCCAGTCCGGATTCTAATTGCGGGTAGAGGTTGAAAGGGCTGTCAGAGGCATCCACCGGGGTTGTGGTCTGGCAGGTCCTTCTAATTACATAGATCGGAGTTCTCCTCCATGAAACTGTTGGGGTGATCGTGGGGTCTGGCTGGGCGGGGCTCTACATACCCTGGCAAAATGGGCGATCTGGCCACAGTTGTAACACTGCGCTTGTGGGGGTGGATATTTGGGAGTGGTTTTGTTTTGTTCCCTGTACCTGGGGTTGGGAATATATTGGGGTCTGCGCGGGGCTGCGGTTTTCTGTATTGATGATTGGCAGGGGTATATGGAGATGGATGCCCTGAGTTTCCCTGTCCACTGTTTCCACTTCGTTACGCCAAACTGGGGCCAGGTCTGTGTGGATCGGGTTCATCTTTCCGTGTTTCGTGGGCTTGGGGGTGTCTGTTTGTCTGACTTCCCGTTCCCACACGCGAGTCATTTTGAGGATGGCCCAGGCTTCTGTATGTGCATTATCATCAGGGTCAAAATTCTCACAGGCTTTCTGACTCCCCTCAGTGGAGTGTACTATCAGGGTCCAGATCCATGAGAACCGGTGGAACGGATGGCAGGACTTAAACATAGCAAAATAAGTTTAACCTCTTCTGTCTCCTCTAGGCCATTTAAAACACGATATCGGGTGACCTGGTCAAAAAGAGCATGTGGATCCCCGGAGGGTTCAAATACTCCAATTGCTTTAGCTATGTCAGTGAGTTGAGTCATGGTGTATGGAGTTACATAAGTCACGTTGTGGTTCTGTCCGTCCTGTCGTTGGATGGTGACTGGATTCACCGGTACGGGAACTGGATTAGTGACTGGATTTATCGGGATGGGAATAGGACTTGGAGCTGAGACTGAGTTTTCCGAGATGGGGGCTGGATTAGGTGGTGCCATTGGTTCCATTACCGGGAACAGAGGTGGGGATCCCTAGTCGGCAGTGACGCTAGCTGTTGCACAATGGCAGGCATCCTCTTCTAAATCCCCCCACTCTACCCCTGGGTCACTGTCCCTGGTTTCGGTGGTGTATGCACACATTACAACCCTTTTTATGACTAGTTGTGATTTTAAATCTTCAATCTCGCACAGGCATTTGGAGTGGTATGTTGCACGGGCAGTATTTTCTTTTCCTACTTGGTGCAAAACTTTTACTGCAACCTGCAAGTTGCTGCATTTATGTTTAACTTCCTCTACCTGTTGCAGCGCAGCCTCTCTCTCACTGACAGCACGCTGTGCCTTTTGGTAGGGTTTATCACATCGAGCCTGGAATTGGCTCATGTATATCATATTAATCTGGTTCCTTTCCTCTCGTGTGCCTACCACTGCTTCCAATTGTTGTATGCGGTGGTAGCACTCATTAAGTCCTACTTTACTTGTATTACCTGGGCTTCTCTGTCCCGTTTAACTCGGATAATCTCTGCTTCTCTACCATGGAGCTGTTCTAGGCAACTGGCGATCGCAATCGCCTTCCTAAGCTTGGGAGCCCTTTTACCCACTTCCTTATGGGCACAACTCCAACAATTCTCTCCCTCGGATCCCAGATCTGGTTTTGGGGCGTCACCCCACTGTACCCATTTGGGCCACTTCTGGTTCAAATATAAAAGGAGGACTTCCTCCCATTTGGCATGACTGGCCATAATTATTTCCTTTTAGGATCCGTCACGTGGGTATGGGTAAGGGATCGGGGTAAGGGTCCAGTTTACACTAAATTCCCTCCCGTAGATTTTACCCAAATTCCCTTGACTATCCTAGTTCTACTACAGTTTGTCCACCTCATGTTACAGACATTAAGTTTATGGCCCAATTTACTGATCAAATCTGTATTAGTCCTTCACTCACTTAAGACTGGCCGTCACGTGAGGCAACCTGCCCTCTTAATTCAGGCTCAGACGGAGTGTTGGAGAATACTGGGTTGCAGGTTCGACTTCGGAGCAACATATCACTTCTTATCGAAGGACCGTCTGGGGTGCCAAATGTTGTACCTGTTAATCCTCAGATACTTTCGACCAGTTTGCTTACTCCAAAGTTTTACCCCGGTGCCCTTATTTGCAAGATGGACAAAGGACAAACACAAGTAAAGGTTCAATAAGTTTATTAATAACAACACTATTAACCCTTAAATTACCCACATAAAACAAGAAGATACACCAGATTCAAGTATACTACCTGCAAAGATGGTTTGGTTGAACTGCAGGCTCGATTCTCTGAGTCCCTCAGGTCTGTCGTCACGAAGGTCAGTGTCAATGGCAGCTTCTTCCTGCCTTCCTTCTCTGGTCAGTCTTCCGGATGGTCAAGGTCACCTCCCTTGTCGAGTCTTCGCTGCTGGTGTGTCTGAATTGTGTACCTTTATCCCCCTGCCTTTCCAGAAACTTCTCTGGTTTCCGGCCAATGAGGTCCCAGGAGGGGGAATCCCAATATCCAGTGGGTTCTTGATGTCTGCCTGACAGGACACTGGGGTCCACCCCCAGGTGTCCATCTCCATGGTGTTGCTTACATGTAACCTGTTGTCAGATAAGGTAACTGCAGCAACTCTAGGTGACAGAAAGTCTGGCCCGATCTGAGCGTCTAACAATAGGCCGGTGCATTTCAATGGAGTGCGATGATCTCCTGCTGGGTCTCAGAGTGCAATGGTCTTTGATGGGTGATTGATGGTAGTCATGATGTGGAGATGCCGGCGTTGGACTGGGGTAAACACAGTAAGAACACCAGGTTAAAGTCCACACAAGCTTTCGGAGCTCCAAGCCCCTTCCTCAGGTGAGTGGGAATTGGTGGGCCAGGCTCAGACATGTTCCTGTGTCTTTGCATATTTGACTTTCATCAAGTCTGGCCTGCATGAGGTTTGACTGTGTTTGATTTTAATATACCCAATTCTTTAATTTAGGATATCCGATGTAATCAGCCTTAAAACTAGGCCCTGATTATATTACCACAATTTAATCAAAGAAATTGAGATTACTCATGTAGATCAGATGAGGGAGGATAGGACATTTCCATTCTTTTCCCATTTCTCATTTAAACTCTGATGGAGGTGACTGGTGCTATAAAAAGTTCATCAGGGCAGGAGCTGGAATCTTGAACCACATGGACTGCAGCTGTTCAAAAAGGTGGCTCAATACTACCTTCGCAAGGGAAATTAGGGATGGGGAATAAATGCTGGATGAGCCAGCAATGCCCACACCTCATGAATGAATACATTTGAAAAAAAAAATAGGTCTAGTCGAAGTTCAGTAGAAGGTAGTCAGGATAATGTTGTAATGATGGTAATCAGGTTAATTAGGTGGCGTTCCCTTCAATTGGGATTATATGTGAGGGGAAGTTTGAACAAATATATTCCTCACCCAAGTGTATAAGTAGGGCTGGCAGGACAGAAGCAAGTCTGTATATTGATTTAGCATAACAGTAGCACCCAATGTAGGAATGTTAAGATATAGCTAGCATGAGGAGGTGGAAGGGAGCAGGGGCAGATATTTCAGACAGTGATTGACCACCACATGAACTGAGCTGCGAACAAACAAAGGAACTTTATTGAGCCAATAAAGCATAATTATGACAAACTAACATCACTAAAAGTTGACAGAAATAGAAAAGTCTAGAATAAATGGAGCTTGGTAAAATGCTGGCAAATGCAAGATTCAGCAATCTGTCAATTAACTTTTAACAAAAGAGTAAACCATTTATTAAACATGAAACAATTGACTATAATACAATACTCCTTCACCCCTCCTAAATATTCACAGATGTACATCGAATTTTAAGGATAACTCAAGTTACAAAATATATCTTACCCAGTGTTCTCAGTAAGTACACAGTCCATGTAAACCAACAGGTAAAATGTGGTCAGACACACCACACTCTGAAATGGCAGATGCCACCCAACACTCATGAAATCCCCCCAGATGCTTATCACACTGTGAGCCAAGTGGTCTCACTGGAACTCTGACTTTCACACAAGTGTTTCCAAACTCCACTGTTGAAGAAACACGCCTTGGAATCTTCTCCCAAACTACACTTTATTTCAGATGCCTTCACCAAGGATCCACTTCCAGGATTTCAATCTCTCCTTTCAGTATTCCTCTGCCGTGGATTGCCATGTGGATTCATGTTTCGGCACAATTTCTCAGGCACACCAGCAGAACACTACTGTCTCACAGGCTGTATTAAGGTGTCACCAACCTTTGGATTACTTCACATGTCCATCTTCTTGCTAGCCAGCTTCACCAGGTCTGCATCTTTCAGCTCTGTCTTTAACGGAGAACCTCTCTCTTTATCCCGTTCTTTAACTTCAGTGACAGTACCTTGTTCAGATTCCAGTACTATGTTCCTTTGACTTCAGTCTTCCTGGAACCTCTCTTTCATTCTCTGGTTTCTAAAACTATCTGCTCTTTAGCTTCTGGGACTTGCTTTCTGCCCCTTACTCCATTGTCCTGCCTCTGTGTTGGCAGTTTCTGTGAAAGCTGTTTTCTTCTTAAATGCCTGATGCTCTCTGAACCACAAGTGCTTCTGAAATTTGAAGTTTATTTATTAGTATCACAAGTAGGCTTACATTAACACTGCAATGAAGTTACTGTAAAATGTGCTTTTCAGTATGGGCCCTTGGTTGCTGAGCAACATCCTAGTCATTCTTTAAACCCTGTTTGTGGAATGCTGTCAACAGATTGGTCGATGTGAAAACAGACCGACAGCGCCTTCTGGATAATTACAAGAATGTATGCAAAGAAACTCTTAGTTCAATGAAGGGAGTTCAAGTGGAACTCAAGATAAAGCCTAATAGTCAACCAAAAGTCTCAAAGCAAGAGTAGTGCCATATGCAACTTGTCCCAAGGGCAAAGAAGAATTAGTATGATTTGTTAACATTGGTGTGATAGAGCCGGTGACAATGAGTGATTGGGCTACCCCTGTCGTCCCTGTCATGAAACCAGATGGCTCAATTAATATTTGTGGTGATTTTAAAACAACCATAAATCCAGTGTTGTGTGCTGATCAATGTCTGCTTCCATTAATTAGAGATTTGTTTGCTGGGTTATCAGGTGGACAGAAATTCAGCAAGATTGATCTTTCACAATCATATTTACAGATGAATGTAGCTGCTGAATCTCAACCATTGCTTACCATTATTAATCATAAAGGTCTTTTTGTTATAAAAGATTGTCTTTTGGAATAACGTCTGCAGCAGCCCTATTCCAAAGATCAATCGATCAGATTTTAAGTGCTCGCTTTGGTGTACAATGTTACCTGGATGATATTCTAATTACAGGGTCCAGTGAACAGGAGCACTTGAATAATTTAGAAGCAACATTGGAACATTCTCAAGCACATGGTCTGCATATCCAGAAGAAAAGTGTGACTTTTTCCAGACATCAGTCCAGTATTTAGGTCATAGTAAGAGCCTACATAAAGCACCCAAAAAGATGGACACTATTTTAGGAACACCGCATTCAACTAATGTGATGCAATTTAGTCCTTTCTGGGGTAAATACATGGGGTTACCAGGATAGGGCCTGGGTAAGATGCTCTGTCTGAGAGTCAGTGCAGACTCAGTAGGCTGAATGGCCTCCTTCTGTGCTGTAGAGATTCTATAATTCTATGCTCCTTTCTAGGATTAATAAATTATTATGGCAAATTTGTTCCTAACTTGGCTACATTATTGAAGCCATTGCATAATTTACTATATGTGAAACAGTCAAGGGATTGGACAACAGAATGTGAGAAATCATACAAGGATTTCAAAGATGCTTTGTAGAAATCTGAAGGATCGGTTCATTTTAATCTGAAGCTACCATTAATATTTGGCTGTGATGCTTCACCTCATGGAGTGGGGCAACCGTTTCACACATTATGCTTTCGGGAGAACAATGACCAATAGCTTTTGTTTTGTATAGAAAAAGAAGCATTGAGTATAATTTTTGGTGCAAGAAGGTTTCATCATTATTTAAATGGTCGTCATTTCAGATTATTGACTGATCATTGACCCTTAACTACTACTTTTGGACCGTACAAAGGCATAACATTGTTAGCTGCTAGCCGTTTGCAAAGCTGGTCATTGATCTAATCTGCATATTCCTATGACATAAAGTATCATCAGTCCAAGTGCCATGCTAATGCTAATGCATTTTTACACTTAACTTTACCTATTGTGCAGATGCCACCAACTAGTTTTGCTAATATTCTTTATTTTTCGCCAGTAGATCATTTGTCTGTGACCACTTCTCAAGTTCAGAGATACACCAGTAATGGTCCCGTGATGGGGAAGGCAATAGATCTGGTATTAAAAGGAAGGATAGCTGGAACGCATCGCACCCATCCTGATTTGAAACCATATGGGTGGGATTTTCCAGCCGCGCTTGCCCTAAGATCGGAAAATCCCGCTCGAGAACAACAGGCATTTGCATGGTCCTGTCCTGTCCACGACAATTCCCGCGGCAGGCAGGATGGGAAAATTCCGCCCTATGTGTCAAGAAAGCTTGAGTTGACTATCCAAAATGGATGTCTATTGTGGGGAATCCGAGTAATCACTCCTCCTCGTCTGCATGGAAGAGTTCTTAAACAATTACATGAAGGAGTTCCTGGTATAGTGCGGATGAAGAAATTACCAAGAGGTTATTTTTAGTGGCTCGGTCTGGATGCCCAGATTGAAGAAGAAGAGGGACAGTATCAAGCCTGTGCATAAATAAGAAATAACCACTGTTGTCTGCTTTACACCCTAGGGAGTGGCCTAACTGCCAGAGCAATTATGGACTTTGCTGGTCCATTTGGGGGTGGATTTTATATGCTGAATACCATTTACTTTGAGATAATCCTCAAATTCTTATGAAGTAAACAGTGAACCATTATCGCTAACTATCTATTCCAGTTTACCAAATCTTGCAAAAATGTTGTCAAGTTTTTTAATGGTTTGTTCATTTGTAGTAGATCTCATGATTACCATTTCTGGCCACTTTGAGTGTGCATCAATTATAACCAAAAACATGTAACCCTCAAATGGACCAGCAAAGTCCGTAATTGCCAATGGGTCCATAGAATCCCGACAATGCAGAAGGTGGCCATTTGGCCTATCAAGACTGCACTGACTATCCAACAGAACATCTTACTCAGGCCCTATTCCCGTAACCCGTAGATAGCCCGACTAGAGAGGGGGCTATACTGGACCTCGTACTGGGGAATGAGCCCGGTCAGGTCTTCAAAGTTTCGGTAGGGGAACATGTGGCAAATAGTGACCACAATTCTGTTAGCTTTAGGATAGTGATGGAAAAGGATGAGTGGTGTCCCAAGGGTAAGGTGTTGGATTGGGGGAAGGCTAACTTTAGTGGCATTAGGCAGAAATTGGCAGCTCTTGATTGGGAGAGGCTGTTTGAGGGTAAATCCACATCTGGCATGTGGGAGTCTTTTAAGGAACAGTTGTTAGGGCTGCAGGACAGGCATGTGCCTGTAAAAAAGAAGGATAGGAAGGGTAGGATTCGAGAACCGTGGATAACCAGGGAAATTGAGGGACTGGTCAAAAAGAAAAGAGAGGCGTATGTTAGGTCCAGGCAGCTAAAAACGGAGGGAGCTCTGGAGGAGTACAAAGAAAGTAGGAAAGAACTCAAATGGGGAATTAGAAGAGCAAAAAGGGGTCACGAAATGTTCTTGGCAGACAGGATTAAGGAGAATCCCAAGGCATTTTATTCATACGTTAGGAACAAAAGGGTTGTCAGGGAAAAAATCGGACCTCTCAGGGACAAAAGTGGGGAATTATGCTTGGAGCCCAAAGAATAGGGGAGATCCTAAATGAATACTTTGCGTCGGTATTCACAAAGGAGAGGGATGTGTTGACTGGGAGTGTCTCGGAGGGGAGTGTTGAACCGTTGGAGAAGATCTCCATTACAAAGGAGGAAGTGTTAGGTTTGTTAGAGAATATAAAGACTGACAAATCCCCAGGGCCTGATGGAATCTATCCAAGGCTGCTCAGGGAGACGAGAGATGAAATCGCTGGGCCTCTGACGCAAATCTTTGTCTCGTCACTGGACGCAGGTGAGGTCCCAGAGGATTGGAGGATAGCTAATGTGGTCCCGTTATTTAAGAAGGGTAGGAAGGATAACCCGGGTAATTATAGGCCGGTGAGCTTGACGTCCGTGGTGGGGAAGTTGTTGGAGAAGATCCTTAGAGATAGAATATATGCGCATTTAGAAAGGAATAAACTCATTAACGATAGTCAGTATGGTTTTGTGAGAGGGAGGTCATGCCTCACTAACCTGGTGGAGTTTTTTGAAGAAGTGACCAAAATGGTTGACGAGGGAAGGGCCTTGGATGTCGTCTATATGGACTTTAGTAAAGCATTTGACAAAGTCCCTCATGGTAGGCTGGTGAAAAAGGTTGGATCTCATGGGATAAAGGGGGAGGTGGCTAGATGGGTGGAGAACTGGCTTGGTCACAGAAGACAGAGGGTGGTAGTGGAAGGATCTTTTTCCGGCTGGAGGCCTGTGACTAGTGGTGTTCCGCAGGGCTCTGTATTGGGACCTCTGCTGTTTGTGATTTATATAAACGATCTGGAAGAAGGTGTAACTGGGGTGATCAGTAAGTTTGCGGACGACACAAAATTGGCAGGACTTGCAGATAGTGAGGAGCATTGTCAGAAGCTACAGAAGGATATAGATAGGCTGGAAATTTGGGCAAAGAAATGGCAGATGGAGTTCAATCCTGATAAATGCGAAGTGATGCATTTTGGTAGAAATAATGTAGGGAGGAGCTATACGATAAATGGCAGAACCATAAAGGGTGTCGATACGCAGAGGGACTTGGGTGTGCAAGTCCACAGATCCTTGAAAGTGACGACACAGATGGAGAAGGTGGTGAAGAAGGCATATGGCATGCTTGCCTTTATAGGACGGGGCATAGAGTATAAAAGTTGGGGTCTGATGTTGCAGATGTATAGAACGTTGGTTCGGCCGCATTTGGAATACTGCGTCCAGTCCTGGTCGCCACACTACCAGAAGGACGTGGAGGCTTTGGAGAGAGTACAGAGGAGGTTTACCAGGATGTTGCCTGGTATGGAGGGGCTTAGTTATGAGGAGAGATTGGGGAAACTGGGGTTGTTCTCACTGGAAAGACGGAGGATGAGGGGAGACTTGATAGAGGTGTATAAAATTATGAAAGGCATAGATAGGGTGAACGGTGGGAAGCTTTTCCCCAGGTCGGTGGTGACGTTCACGAGGAGTCATAGGTTCAAGGTGAAGGGGGGGAGGTTTAACACAGATATCAGAAGGACATATTTTACACAGAGGGTGGTGGGGGCCTGGAATGCGCTGCCAGGCAAGGTGGTGGAGGCGGACACACTGGGAACGTTTAAGACTTATCTAGACAGCCATATGAACGGAGTGGGAATGGAGGGATACAAAAGAATGGTCTAGTTTGGACCAGGGAGCGGCGTGGGCTTGGAGGGCCGAAGGGCCTGTTCCTGTGCTGTATTGTTCTTTGTTCTTTGTTCTAACCCCACCTATTTAGCATACTAATTCCCCTAACCTACACGTCTTGGTAGATTATGGGACAATTTAGCATGGCCATTCCACCTAATCTGCACATGTTTGGACTGTGGCTGAAACTGGAGCACCCAGAGGAAACCATGCAGACACGGGGAGAACATACAAACTTCACATTGTCATCCAAGGCTGGAATTGAACCCAGGTCCCTGGCACTGCAAGGCAGCAGTGCTAACCACTGCCCCACCATCCCACCCAGTATTAGGTGAAAGATTCGTATACTCCTCGAAACATTCTTTAAAAGCTTCAAAAGATCAATATTCATTATCCCGTTGTGTGAAAAGCTTTTTGTCATCTTATCGAAATACTACTCATGCGACTACCTAAAGTTCACCTGCATTGCTACTCTTAAAGAGAAAGTTGAGAACTATGTTTGATTTTGTTATAACCTCCAGAAACTTCAGAGATAGTAGAGCGTCAACGACAATCTCAATTTGCGAGATGAGAAGTGAGGCAAAACAACATTCATTTCAACAAGGAGATCGAGTGTTAGCACATAATTATGCCATGAGTGAGAAATGCGTAGCAGCCATAGTTTTAGCAAAAGTTTAGCATAGTTTTACATGGTTCAAATTGAAGATGAACTAGTTTGGCAACACCATGCTGACCAATTATTGTCATCTCAAAATGATTTCAAAGAATCATCTCTAGAAGTGCCAATTTCTTTCGTCCCCAATGTTGTGAATGCTATTACAGAAAACTTAGCTGAATCTGAGTTGCCGAAGGACCTTGTCTCTGCTACTATACCACTTGAGAATGATGCAGAATTAATTCCAAGAGAAAAAACGTCCACTGAAGTTTGAAATCATACTCCTAGTGTCAAGGACAGCCAAATTCCAGAATGTCATATACAACCAAAGAGGAATATCCTCCTGATTGATCTTTTTATTTACTGTGTACAATGATTAATGGTGCATAGTACTGGGTCTAGAATATTATTGATCCTGTGTATAAAAGGGCAGCACAATGGCACAGTGGTTAGCTCTGCTGCCTCACAGCTCCAGGTACTTGAGTTCAATTCTGGCCTTGGGTGACTGTCTATGTGGAGTTTGCACATTCTCCCCTTGTCTGTGTGGGTTTCCTCCGGGTGCTCCGGTTTCCTCCCATAGTCCAAAAATGTCTGCATAACAAAGGTTGATTGGCCATGCAAATTTGGCCCTTAGGATCAGGGGGATTAGCAGGGTAAATACGTGGGGTTACAGGGATAGGGCCCGGGTGGGATTGTTGTCGGCGTAGGCTTGATGGGTCAAATGGTCTCCTTCTGCACTGTAGGGATTCTATGAATATTGTAGTAATTTGTTATTATGACCCCCTGTGCCCGGTGGGCAGTACAAATCTGCCCAGTGGGTACTGCCAGGGTACCAAGCTGGCACTGCCCGCCTCTGCCCCAGACCATCCGGAGAGTCTCAGTGGCGTCCGGTCCCCATTGGTGGGGACCCAAAAGTGATCCTAGCCATTGAGGCCCTCCACCAGTGAGCAGGTAAGGAGAAGTGAGCCCTCATGATTGCGCCTAGGACTCACTAATTACATTGAAATGAACTATTGAATATTTAAATTATCCTTGTGCCCTTCCCAGGCGCGAGGCTGATTTTGCCAGCAGAATGGGCCGGTAACATCTCGAGAGCCCGATTTGTCGCCTTTCGTCCGATCTTACTGGCTCACAATGCTGATCGACCAGCGTGGTGAGGCGGTAAGATCACCCCCCAGGGTTTTCAGCATTTATTCATGGAGTATGGAACAGATATCTCCCCAGTGTCTCCCTCAAAATAACTGTCAATGCCTCACAAATTTCCTCCCTGTAATCTCGATTAACATTTTGGGGATACATATTTTACATTTTTATACATATTTTATACATTTTTTAACAATCTATCGATAACTTTAGTCACCTTTGTATTGCAGTCATTAACGTTTCCTGGGTTAATTCTGTTTGAGAAGGGCAGGTTACTCATGAGACACTCAGACACTGGTATCATTTTGAAAGAGGAGTGAAGCCATACCCCCATGTTATCTTTATCAATAGTCCATTGAAAGACATCAGGTGGGATGGCTTGATTTTTGATTTTGATTTGATTTGATTTATTATTGTCACATGTATCAGTATACAGTGAAAAGTATTGTTTCTTGCGCGCTATACAAAGCATACCGAACATAGAGAAGGAAAGGAGAGAGTGCGAATCTCGTGTTACAGTCATAGCTAGGGTGTAGAGAAAAATCAACTTAATATAAGGTAGGTCCATTCAAAAGTTTGATGGCAGCAGGGAAGAAGCTGCTCTTGAGTCGGTTGGCGCATGACCTCAGACTTTTGTATCTTTTTCCCGATGGAAGAAGGTGGAAGAGAGAATGTCCGGGGTGCATGGGGTCCTTGATTATGCTGGCTGCTTTTCTGAGGCAGCAGGAACTGTAGACAGAGTCAATGGATGGGAGGCTGGTTTACGAGATGGACTGGACTTCATTCACGACCCTTTGTAGTTTCTTGCAGCCTTGGTCAGAACAGGAGCCATACCAAGCTCTGATACATCTGGAAGGGATGCTTTCTATGGGGCATCTGTAAAAGTTGCTGAGAGTTGTAGTGAACATGCCAAATTTCCCTAGCCTCCTGAGCAAGTAGAGGCATTGGTGCCTATTATTTGCATTTTGAAAGATGTAAATTGGTGTTTTTCCTTAACTGTTGTGTTTCAGCTTTGCATAGTTCAATAGGACCACAAAGTCATCTTTTCTAACAGTTTCATATCAGTACCTGAAAGTCTGAATGGATATCATGCTCAGCCTGAATGCAGCACTCGGGACCACACCAAGAAGCAATGGCGGGAACTGCGATCTTTCTATTTCTTCAGCGGTAGCTTAAGCTTGCTGACATATGTGACATGTCCAAATAGTCCTTCATGGTTTGGAACACCTCGACCGCAGATTAGCTTCCTCTGGCCGTGTAATCCCAACCAAACTATTGAGCGGACTTGTGGCATAAAGCAAACAGCTTCAGGGAGGGAAGAGGTTATTTGACAAGAGCCAGTCATTGACTACCCATGAAGGAGAATCAGACTTCCTCTTTACTAAAGCCTCATATGCAAGGAGTTAGCATGTTGAGTCACACTGGACTTATTCTGGTATGATGTAAGCAACCCTGGTAGGTTCTTCCACCACACTGAAAGCAAATTTAGTCTTAAGAACATAGAAAATAGGTGCAGGAGGAGGCCATTTCGCCACTTGAGTCAAAGCTGATCGCTTACCTCAACTCCACCTTTCCACACTGCTCCCATAGTCCCTTAATTAATTCCCTTAATATCCAAAAATCTATCAACCTCTGTTTTTACTGATTGTCCACATATCATACTAGGTAACAAATTCCAAAAAGTCACAACCCATTGAGTCAAGAAACCTTTCCTCTTCTCAGTCCTAAAAGACACAGACCCCCTATTCTGAGACTGTGACTCCATGTTGTAGACTCCCCAGCATCTACCCTGTTGAGCTCCTTAAGAATTTATTGGTCAATTGTCACAGCCCGTGAAGATTTCTGCAATCCGATATTTTTGCCATTTTTTCTTTTAGCCACGATTTCTAATCCTGACAACAGCAGGGATGCATCAATATACTCCCTATAGACGACTGTCATGCATAGAAAAGGATGAGCAAAGAGAGGGCACATCCCCTTTTTACAATGCTAGCTGTTGTATTCAGATAAGTCTTTAGAGATCTCAAGTCTTTCAGTGGGTTAGTGAGTGGGATAGTGAATGAGTGGGACACTGAATTTAGATGCAGGTTAATTCAAATTCAGATTCAGAATGATTCCCATTTGGATGTAGATTGATTCAGATTCACAGGGATTCAGATTCAAATTCAGAATGATTCAGATACAGTTTCCAAATGATTCATATTCACAATTGTCGTAAACTTTGGGTACTAATAACACTTAAACTACAATCAACCTGACAACACTTAAACCCAGAGTACTCAATTTCCAAGCTTTAATAACTTGTGCACAGGTGAGAACACTATGCAGCGCCCAGCATTGCAGGGTGTTCTGCTGATTCAAACAGAAAATACAATAGTTATAGTTAATGACAGCAAATGAGAAATGAGCAACTTTCTAATCCTTCATTTGCATATACAATCACCAATCATAGCATATTCTTTTGCTCTTTTTGCTCTAGAAAACTCTCCTGCCAACCCTTCATGAGCAAATTATGTCCCCATATCTTGCTATTTGGTAATTATCATAGTAACTTGTTCTTTGTTTTCATCCTGCGTCCTAGCCTGGAATGCAGTGTTTATGGAACAAGGTTTTAGATTTAGTCACTTATCCTGAGTGCGTAAGGCCTGACCTAAAGCCTTGTTTGGCTAATAATCATTTTCCATTACTTGACAGAGTTGTTTGTCATAACTTAAGTAGCACAGTGGTTAGCACTGCTGCTTCACAGCTCCAGGGTCCCGGGTTCGATTCCCGGCTCAGGTCACTGTCTGTGTGGAGTTTGCACATTCTCTTCGTGTCTGCGTGGGTTTCCTCCGGGTGCTCCGGTTTCCTCCCACAGTCCAAAGATGTGCGGGTTAGGTTGATTGGCCAGGTTAAAAATTGCCCCTTAGAGTCCTGAGATGCGTAGGTTAGTGGGTAAATATGTGGGGGTAGGACCTGGGTGGGATTGTGGTCGGTGCAGACTCGATGGGCCGAATGGCCTCCTTCTGCACTGTAGGGTTTCTATGATTCTATGATTTCCACAATTGTTGTAACTTAAATTTTTCCATACCAGCTTCTGCATTTTGTAACTGCTTTTAACTATAGTTTAACTATATTTATTGCTTTATTTGAAGTGGGCATCCTTAATGTGAATTAACTACTTGGCCATAGCTGGAATTACAACCTAATTTCCGCACATTCAGACTATTTCACAATCAGCCTCAGAGTGATTCAGATTCAGATTCAGGCTGATTCTGATTCTGAATGATTAAGTTTCAGATCAAATTGATTCAGATTCAGAATTATTCAGATTCAAAGTCAGGTTGCTTCAGATTAATTCAGATTTGGATTCAGATTGATTTAAATTCAGATTCATATTGATACTGATTCGGATACAGAATAGTTTAGATTCAGAATGATTCAGATCCAGATAGAGGCTTTTTTATAAAGAGAGGAACATGTTATATTTTATTATAATTCAAAGGGTGGCTGTGGCTTAGTGGTATTTTCGCTGGACTAGTAATCCAGAGACCCCGGGTAATGGTCTGGGAACCTGGGTTTGAATCCCACCAGGGCAGATAGTGAAATTTGAATTTAATAAAATATCTGGAATTAAAAGTCTAATGATGACCATGAAACCATTGTCAATTGTCGTTAAAACCCATCTGGTTCACTCATACCCTTTAGGGAAGGAAATCTGCCATCCTTACCTGGAGTGGCCTACATGTGACACTAGATCCACAGCAATGTGGTTAACTCTCAAATGCCCTCAGGGATGGGCAACAAATGCTGGCCCAGCCAGTGACACCCACACCCCATGAACAAATAAAATAAGAGTGTTGGGAACTCTATTGTTATGCACAGGTATACTTGCAGAGTGTTACACCAAACTATATTCAGTTTACCAAAGCAACAGTAATTCTGCAGTACTGAGTGAGAGCTGATGAAAGTTCCAGAGTTTGTACCTAATAGAGTGATTATTTTGAACACCTGGGAATGACAAATAACAACAGGGATTGATTTTTGGTAGATGTATTTTTTTGTCAGAAATTTGCTCTTTCCTTCAGTTGCCTCTTTCATATCTTTTCAATTTGCTTTCCTTACCTCTTAAGGTAGCATTCTTATGGTCCTAAATAAAAGCTTAAGTTGCTTTCTTGGTGTTACTTTGAGAGTGTGATATCCCACCTGCAAGAGAAGCTGGTGCCCTTGTTATTGTTTTATTTTTTGAATGGTGTCTGAATGTGCATTTTCATGGTACTTATATCCACAATTGTTTTGCATGTTTAGTGTATCTGTACATCTGTTAAAATACAGGCAGATGAAAATGCTTCCCTGCGATGATGCACAACTCGCATTTCTGTCCTGGCTACTTGACTGTGCCCCTGGTTTTGGTTTAAATATGGTCATGCTATCATAAGGCATAGGTGTTGTGGTTTCCCACTTGAGAATGGGAGCTGGAATTTGAAGACACTCAGGGAGTTGTGTTGGGGCAGGAGAACTTGCATATTTACTGAACTAGATAAAGAAAAGCAGAGATAAAATAGTATAGCCCTGAGAATGGAGCAAAAGTAATGCTGAAACATTTAAAAGATGGCGCAGTCTATGTGGTTGGAAATAGTGCAAATCAGCTCGATGATCTTCATCCGTGGAAGCATTTGATTTTGAATGTGTTACACCATAAATTCTATTGCTTCGGGGAATGCCCTTCAAGAGTTAAGCCAATCACTAAAGGGAATTTGAGAAAATGTTTTGAACAAAATAAAAACAGAAAATCCAGCAGGCCAGGCAGCATCTGCGGAGAGAGAAACAGTTAACATTTCGAGTCCAATGTTCTTCAGAACTCTTCTTGCCTCCTGAGCTGCTGACTTTATTCAGCATTTTCTGTTTGTTATGATGGCCATGGGGCATCGTCAATAGATCATCCCGTGGGCCTCATGGATTACGAGCTTCCCTATTAGGTGAGTGGAGATTGCCCAATAGGGAAGGAGAAATGAGGAGTTTAAAACCAGCTGGCTCCACTCAGGCCAGCAGTCGAGGGACCGTGGAGCTTGACATGCGCACTGTAGCCGCTGAACGGTGACTTTATGGACATTGTAAATATAGGGTAATGGTGACAGAAGACTGGCCTTGGCAAAATTATTACATTGCGATGAGGATTAAAACGAGCTTTTTCTTCCCTCCGGACAATCTTTACTGTCGAGACAAGTAATTCTCCAGAAAGAAAAATGGTAATCCTGAAGCCTACAATGCAAGCATAGAAGACTGGGCCCAACATGCAGAACACATGCGTTACTTTTTCGTGCCGACAGTATTGAGGGAGACAAGAAGCAGAAAGTAGTCCTGTTGACAGCATGCAGGGTCCCAACCTTCAGTGTAATTAAAGCCTGACCCACTTGGATGCCTCTGACGCCAAAGCCTTTAATGAATTGGTAGATTTGGTTAAAGGCTATTATGACTCAAAACCTTCCATAATTCTCCAGCAATACTGCTTTAACACAGCAAGGCGAACCCCTGGGGCATCTGTCAATTTCTGACCAGGCTACAAAAATTGGCAGAGCGCTGTGAATTCGGGCCACCCTTGAACGACATGTTGCAAGGTAGACTGGTCGGTAGAATTAACAATGTGAAAGTCCAAAAGAAATTATTGTCAGAACCCAATTTAAATTTGAAGAAGGACATTAAGATAGCTCTATCATCGGAGAAGGCAGAGAATGGAGCTCAGGAACTACGTGGAACATCAGACAGCAGTATCCTCTGATTGGGGGGAGGGGCCTCATGCAACATCCATCCCTTAACTGAGAGCAATGATACCAGTAAAATATCACAGAATCCCTTACAACGGTGGGGTCCAAGTCACATCACCAGGCAATCAAGAAAGGGCAGAGACAGCCTTCAGACTCCTATGGAGCTTATTCCAGAAGGTTATAGATGCCAGATGGTGGACTATTGCAAGTGAGACAGAAGACTACAACTGAAGCAAAAATATAGGGACAGTCAAAATGGGTGCTATTTTGAAAAGAGGCCAAGACCAGTACCAGAGCGCACCTTGCAGGTATGCCCATTACCAGGAACAGGGACAACGCAATTAAATCGCATCTCCATGACAAAGGTTGCTCCCATAATGGTGGAGTTCTTAGTAAATGGGCATCCATTAAAAATGGAAATGGATACAAGGCTGCAGTCTCCATTATCAGGGAACAGACTTCTGATCACCTTCAGGCTAGTATTCAGCTCCTGAACTTAGAAAACACGAAGGCCAGGTTGGCCACCTACACGAAGGAATCATTACAGGAAAAGGGCACCATGGCGACCCTAGTGACTTACAGGCAGCAGGTAGCTTGACTTCCACCCATCATTTTATGGGGGGGCAAGGACCTAGCCTCATGGGTATCAATAAGTACCCCGAAGTCTTCCAAGAAGGGCTTGGAAAAATAAGGGGGTGCCAAAGCTAAAATCGATGCTACGGCTAAGTATTTTAGAGGCAACCCGTTTCATACGCCCTACTGGAAAAAGTAGAGTCAGAACTGGGACGTCTGGAAAAGCTGGGCATACCAAGACCCATACAATTTGTAGAGTGGGCCGTACCCGTTGTTCCTGTCCTTAAGCTGGATAAATCTGTCTGACTTTGTGGAGACTATAGTTTACTGTCAATAAGATTTCTAAACTTGACAGATACCCCATGCCCTGAATTGTAGACCTGTACGCCAGGTTAATTGGGGCCCAAAAATTTTCTAAGTTGGACATGAGCCATGCACATCTCCAACTTGAATTAGACGATCCTTCCTGGAAGTATGTAACAATTAATACACACAAAGACCTGTACGAGTACACTCACCTGCCCTTCGGGGTCTTGTCTGCATGCACCATTTTTCAACGGAACGTGGAGAACATACTCCAAGGGATACCTGAGATAGCGGTGTACCTGGACCATGTCTTGGTCACAGGAACCTCGGAACGCAAACACTTAGCAAATCTGGAAGAGTTCGTATGGCAATTCTCGGTGATCGGGAGTACGCCTCAAAAGGAAAAAATGTGTTTTCCAAGCAAATGCCGTGATCTATTCGGGCTATTGGGTGGATGGGAAGGGCCTTCATCTGGTGGAGGATAAGATGAGGGCCATTGAGGAGGCGCCAACTCCAGGGATCCTCACGGAATTGAAATCCTTCCTGGGGTTAGTGAGTTATTGTGGGAAGTTTATTTCGTATTTGACTTCTTTACCAACCCCCCTGCATGTGTTACTATGGAAACATCAAAGGTGTTGGGAGGCGCCGCAGCTGGAGGCTTTCAACAGCATTAATCATCATAGAAATCATAGAAACCCTACAGTGCAGAAGGAGGCCATTCGGCCCATCGAGTCTGCACCGACCACAATCCCACCCAGGCCCTATCCCCACATATTTACCCGCTAATCCCTCTAACCTACACATCTCAGGACTCTAAGGGGCAATTTTTAACCTGGCCAATCAACCTAACCCGCACATCTTTGGACTGTGGGAGGAAACCGGAGCACCCGGAGGAAACCCACGCAGACACGAGGAGAATGTGCAAACTCCACACAGGCAGTGACCCGAGCCGGGAATTGAACCCGGGACCCTGGAGCTGTGAAGCAGCAGTGCTAACCACTGCTGCTTCACAGCGGGTGCTCCGGTTTCCTCCCACACTCCAAAGATGTGCGGGTTAGGTGGATTGGCCATGCTAAATTGCTCCTTAGTGTCAGGGGGACTAGCTAGGGTAAATGTGTGGGGTTATGGGGATAGGGTCTGGGTGGGATTGTGGTCGGTGCAGACTCGATGGGCCGAATGGCCTCCTTCTGCACTGTAGGGATTCTATGATTCTATAAACCATTCCACACTGCATTAAGCAGCAACTTTTGCCTTCTTACTTATTGGCCCATTTTGAACCCTAAAAAGGATCTTATCCTGACATGCGATGCCTCCCCTTTTGAGGCCAGGGCGGTACTGGCCCATCACTGCAGAGATGGAACAGAGAAGCACATGGATCAAGGACCCTCTCAGACTCTGAGCAGAGTCCAGGCACTGCTGCCTCACAGTACCAGGGGTCCAGGTTCAATTCCGGGCTTGGGTCACTGTCTGTGCAGAGTCTGCACATTCTCTCTGTGTCTGCGTGGGTTTCCTCCGGGTGCTCCGGTTTCCTCCCACACTCCAAAGATGTGCGGGTTAGGTGGATTGGCCATGCTAAATTGCTCCTTAGTGTCAGGGGGACTAGCTAGGGTAAATGTGTGGGGTTATGGGGATAGGGTCTGGGTGGGATTGTGGTCGGTGCAGACTCGATGGGCCGAATGGCCTCCTTCTGCACTGTAGGGATTCTATGATTCTATAAACCATTCCTGGGACTTTTAAAAGAAGACTTTTTAAAGAAGGCCAGGCAATATCTTCCTTTGCCTCTGCGCGGATACAGCGTTGGGCACTGTTACTGGCAGCTTATGAATACTTCCTGGAGCACCATCCCGGGACCCGGATAGTTAACGCTGGTGCACTGAGTCACCTGCCGTTGCCCATAAGCCCGTCTTCAATACCAGTTGTGGAAGAGGTCATGATGACCCTCAATTCTTTGGATAGCTTTCTAGTTGATGTCTGCAAGGCAAATAAAGGCCTGGATGCAAAAGGACCCAGTCATATCTAAATTAAAACATATAATATTATATGGGGGATTCAGAGGACAGCCCTCAGATGAAATTAAACATTACTGGATGAAGAAAGAGTACCTCAGTGTTGAGGATGATATCATCATAGAATCCCCTACTGTGCATAAGATGGCCATTTGGCCCACCAAGCCTGCACCGACAACAATCCCACCCAGATCCTACCCCCATAACTCCAGTATTTACCCTGCTAATCCCCCTGACACTAAGGGAAATTTATCACGGCCAACCAACCTCACCTGCATATCTTTGGAGTGTTAGAGGAAACCAGAGCACCTGGAGGAAACCCATGCAGACACGGGGAGAAAGTGCAAACGCCACACAGACAGTCACCCAAAGCCAGAATTGAACCCAGGTCCCTGGTGCTTTGAGGCAGCAGTGATAACCACTGGGCCACCCAGGAACCTCTGGGGTTCCTGCGTAGTTGTCCCATGCCCAGGGTGATGTCCGATACTCATAGAATTATAGCCACTCTGGGATTTTGAAGATGAAATGCTAGCCAGGAACTATGTATGGTGGCCTAGTCTTGATGCAGACATTACAGAGTTAGTCAGACAGTGCAAGTCATGCCAAGAGAATCAAAAGCCTCTCCCCTCAGCCTCTCTACCTCCATGGGAGTGGCTGGTAGGCTCTGGGTTTGAGTGCATGTAGACTTAACTGGGCCTTTTATGGATTCCATGTTCTTAATTATAGTCGATGTGCACTCCAAGTTGTTGGAGATACATCGCATGAGCTCCACCAGTTCCCGTGCTACCATGGAGAAACCACGACACAGTTTCTGCACACACAGGATACCTGAAGCCCTGGCTTCTGATGATGGCGCTGTCTTTGCTAGCACTGAGTTTCAAACATCTATGCTTTCCAATGGAATCAAATACATTAGGACAGCACCCTATCAACCGTCATCGACTGGGTTGGCTGAACGAGAGGTGCAGACTTTTAAGCTCAGCATGAAGAAGCAACCCGCATTCATAGAGACCAAACTTGAGCAATTTTTATTCGACTACAGGAATACACCTCACACAATGACAGGAATCGCCCCAGCGGAATTGTTAATTGGACGGAGGCTCCGGACAAGATTAAGCTTACTGATCCCAAACCTGGTGGGGAGGGTGGAGTCTCAACAACAGAACCAGAAGAAGAATTATGATTCTTCAAGGACATAAGAACGTTCTAAACCGGCCAACAATCCAAGTGAGGAACTTTGGGAACGGCCTCAGTTGGGTCCCCAGGATCATAACAGAAAAAACGGGGCCCCTATCTTATAAGTCCAAGTGCAGGATAAAATTGTCAGGAAGCACCTGGACCATCTCAGGTCGGGAGGCCATAGAACCATAGAACCATAAAACATTACAGCTCAGAAACAGGCATTTTGGCCCTTCTTGTCTGTGCCGAACCATTTTATGCCTAGTCCCACTGACCTGCACTTGGACCATATCCCTCCACACCCGTCTCATCCATGAACCCATCCAAGTTTTACTTAAATGCATTTACCACTTTATCCGGCAGCTCATTCCACACTCCCACCACTCTCTGTGTGAAGAAGCCCCCCCTAATATTCCCTTTAAACTTTTCTCCTTTCACCCTTAACCCATGCCCTCTGGTTTTTTTCTCCCCTAGCCTCAGCGGAAAAAGCCTGCTTGCATTCACTCTATCTATACCCATCAAAATCTTATACACCTCTATCAAATCTCCCCTCAATCTGCTACGCTCCAGGGAATAAAGTCCCAACCTATTCAATCTCTCAGGCCATTCCAGTGCGGGCCTCATTACCAGCCATGGGGGCAATCACTGCCAGCATCGAGCCACGACTGGAGGTTGACCCCACACCTGATCCTTCGGGTGATAAGGACACAGGTTCTAAGGTAGAAACAGAAAAGACCAGCACCCCAACTGAAGCAACCTTAGGAAGAACTGGTGTCAGTGACCCTGGTTGCTCCCTTCAGAATCCGCTTCACATCCCCTGATCCAGCCGTGCCTTCAATCGACCCCAGGTTAATCGGAAAGTGGCAGAATAGTTCCTCCCATGATGGGGGTGCTGGGAAAGAAACACTTGAGGGGGAAGGGGTGTTATGATGGCCATGGGGGATCATCAACGGATCTTTCTGTGAGTCTCATAGAATACGGGCTTCCTTATTAGGTGAGTGGAGGCTCAGCCAATAGGGAAGGAGCAGCGGTGAGGGGTGGAGGGGGGGGGGGGGTTAAAATCAGCTGGCTCCACTCAGACCAGCAGTCAAAAGACTTTGGGACTGAGCTGTGCACTGCAGCTGCCGAGCAGCGCTTTATGCATGTTGATAAAGGGTAATGGCCTCAGCGAAGTTATTACGCTGTTTCTATTTCAGACTTCCAGCATCGGCAGAATTTTGCTTTTATTATATTTTGAACAAGGACAGCTTGGTGCTTGTTGGATGTCCTTTGGATGTTCTTATAAAGTTTGATGATAATTCTGGCAACTTTAAAGTTTTTTTAAAGTTTATTTATTAGTTTTTTATTAGTGTCACAAATAGGCTTACATTAACACTGCAATGAAGTTACTGTGAAAATCCCCTAGTCGCCACACTCCGGCACCTGTTCGGGTACACTGAGGGAGAATTTAGCATGGCCAATCCACCTAAGCAGCACGTCTTTCGAACTATGGGAGGAAACCGGAGCACCTGGAGGAAACCCACACAAAGGGAGAACGTGCAAACTCCACACAGACAGTGACCCAAGTCGGGAATTGAACCCAGGTCCCTGGCGCTTTGAGGCAGCAGCGCTAACCTGTGTGCCACCATGCCACCTAGCAGTGTAATTCAGGTGAGTGTGATTTGTTACTTTTGTTACAGGAGGAAAGCAATATTCCATCCACCATCTTGAACATCCACTCCTTCCACCACTAACGCTCAGTGGCAGCAGTGTGTACCATCTACAAGATGCACTGCAGCAACTCACCAAAAGTCCATCCACAGCATTTTTCCCATCCAGAACCTCTACCAACCAGAAGGACAATGGCAACACACACATGGGAACAGGTTCCCCTCTGAGCCATGTACCACCCTGACCTAGAACAATATCGCTGTTCCTTCACTATTGCTGGGTCAAAATCCTGGAACTCTCTCTCTCCGGGTTGACAACAAATGGTGGTCTGTATGAACGAATAAAGAATTATTCTTTATGATCTCGTAAAGAAGGATTTTACTCTGCAGCTACTTTGCATGTGTGAGAAATAATTTTAATACTTTTAATTCTATGTGGAAATAAAAACTTAAACCAAGTCCTTATTGAGATATATGTGGTAATGAGTTTAGCAGTCTCATTTACATCTTCATTAAATTTAATGCATTTCATTGTTCCTTCGTGGTCTCTGGGTTACTATCTTACAACTCCCTACCTAACACGTAGACTGCTGTGAAAGAAGAATGCAGTCACCAGCATCTTCTAGTGATGGATAAGAAATGCAGGCCTTACCAAATCCCCTAGATGAATAATGATTTAAAAAATGTTGGTGTTTAGAAATATTTCTTTGATGGAGGGAGACATTGTAGATTGAAATTTATTAAAATTTTAAAACCTGTTTTAAAAAATGTAAATGAGTAGATTTTTGGTTGCCTATTATAGAACATAAGAGCTAGGAGCAGGAGCAGGCCATCTGGCCCCTCGAGCCTGCTCCGCCATTCAATAAGATCATGGCTGATCTTTTTGTGGACTCAGCTCCACTTACCCGCCCGCTCACCATAACCCTTAATTCCTTTACTGTTCAAAAATTTATTTATCCTTGCCTTAAAAACATTCAACAAGGTAGCCTCAACTGCTTCACTGGGAAGGGAATTCCACAGATGTACAACCCTTTGTGTGAAGAAATTCCTCCTGAACTCAGTCCTAAATCTGCTCTCCCTTATTTTGAGGCCATGCCCCCTAGTTCTAGTTTCACCTGCCAGTGGGAACAACCTCCCTGCTTCTATCAAGGCTCTTGCAACTGTTATTTCTTCCAAATTCCCAGAAACATACTCAAAGTACAGCAATGAACTTTCAGTATCCCTCCTCCCTTCGCTTTTGGGATGGCATAGGTTGTGTATCATAGCTGAGATGGACACCGATGTCTTGGCATCCAACTCGGCTCCCTCATGCCTTCTTGTCAAACTTGTAAAGTCTGTTATTTGGCTCAGTTTAGTGCAGCAGTTTGGAGTGGCCAGAAAACATGTGAGAGCTGCAATGAGAGGGATAGGACAGTAACTTGACACCTGAGACATGACTATATTGGAAAAGGGAACAGAGTGAAATGGCCCATTAGGTAAAGAATGGCAAAGCAAGAGTCAAAAATGATGCGGTGAAAGATTAAAACGGAAAAAGAGAGAATCCTGTTTTCCCTGCTCAAGAGTCTCTCTTCATTTGATATTTTTCTCAGTTAAAACAATTGTTTTGACAATAGAATACCTGCCTCCATCTAACCATATTCATAAATAGCCTGAAAACAAAACTTGGAGGTTATTAGCACCTGCAGAAAATTTGTAAGCTTTGTTTGCATATCTGTCCAAAAAGAAAATCTGCCCTATACAAGAGTAAGTTAGTGCTAACTCAGCAAGCCTTTTGTCCATGTTCAGCCCAAGTATTTTCACCATTTACCTCTGTGTTATATTACAATTGTAATTTCTATTCTCTTCATAGTGTCATACAGCATAGAAGGAGCCCTTCGGCCCATCAAGTCTGTACTGGCAAAACTACACTAAATCTACGCAGTCCACTTTCCAGCACTTGGTCCACAGCCTGGACTGTGGGCAGGATTTTCCGGCCGTGCTCGCTCCAAGGCCGGAAATTCCTGCCTGAGGTCAGTGGACCTTTGCATGGTCTGTGAGAATTCCACTCGTGTCCACAATTCATAAGCAGCCACACAGATTGATGATTAGAAAATAGATTTGGGTGAATGCTCTTCTTCCTAAGGCACCTCGTTCTTCCTGGAGTCAAAACCTGTCCCCCATTACAGCACTTAGTTGCTCTTTAAATGAGTCCGCTGTTCTGACCTCATATTTATTTCCAAGAAACCACTTCATTTCTTTCATGCAGAGAAACTTCCTAAATTTGCCCTTCGCAATCTTGAGCCTTCCCATTTTTATCTCGCTGTACGGGTGTATTGTTTTGGTTTTATTATTTCTCCCCTTGCTAAGTAACTTCTTACCTCTAAGAGCTCCACAAGATGTTTCTTTTCTAGTTCAGGCCCCTAGCTTATCAAGTTATTTCACAATTAATTCCACTTATTCCAAGTATTCCACATTGATAATGGACACTGCAATACCGATTATATGCCACAAAGGGGCAATGGTGTACTTTTAAAAATTATTGAAGATGCATTCACTAGTACCATCAAGAGTTAGAAATATTGCTCCAATATTGGCAATTAAATTGGGATAAATTATCAGAGAAGGTGAAAGGATCACAATATTCGATTAACCTGCACTGCTCACTACAATGCAGGTAGCACATCAAATGTGTGTTGCCTGCTGTTTTTAAGTGATTGCTATGCAATAGGGAGCTCAATGTCCCCACCAGTGCCTGGCCCTACATGAACTCAGCCTGCATCTGGGGTGTGCATTGTGGCTGTTGGGGGGGGGTGGTGAGAGTATTTTCAAAGGGTGCATGTATTTGTGCCAGGGGGAGTATACTTCCTGCACCAATGCAACTACAATGATGCAGGAGTTCCAATGCTGCATCTGCTGCACGTTCCACCCTACGGTTGAATGTGAAGAACAAAGCATGGCAGAGTTAGAGGGAAATGCCAATAAGAAAATAGTGGTGGTGCCAGCAACGATAAGTGGTTCCCTAGGTGCTGAGTATAGATTTCATCCAATGAATGTGTGAGCTGTTGAAGCATTTGATAATGAAATTGTGCCCATACTACCTGGCGAAAAAGTTTCTTGTTCAGTTAATTGACGAAGATTTATTGCCTTTTTAAACAAAATATGAAATATAAACACTTTATGTGGGGCTTGATACCATGACGCTGGGATTAACTACCATTGAAAAGCCAGCAGTTTTATTGAATGACAGTGCCATCGGGAGGTGGTGGCTGTTGCCAGTACAACACCCACCTGAGGCCGACTTGGGGGTGCGATCTTACCAAAAAGATTCTGGGTGGGATTTTGCGGCTGCACTCTCCCCAAGATTGGAAAATCCAACCCGAGGTCAACGGATCTTTTCATGGTGAAAACAGGAGCGTGAAAACAGGAGAGTTTCTGACCTGTTTTTTGGGCGAGTTTCACATCGTGGCCATTTTTTTCTGGTACGATGGGAACAGGTGCAAAAATGGCCGCCATTCCCGGTCGTCCACTCACTCTCGATTTTACAACCTCACCTCACCAAACAATGGGCGCAATGAGGTTGTAAAATCGCACCCCTCCCCCTCCCCAGGGTCGCTAGCCACAGGTGAGAGAAGGCAGGGAAAGGGAGTGTCATGGAATTGGGGATGCAAGAGTGTCAGCAGCCAGCTGAGTGGGGAAGGAGGGAGGTGGACGGGAGGGGGAGGGGGAACTCTCAGTAAGCTCCCTCCATACCTTAAATGCCAAGTCCCTCAATCAGCCATTGAGTGCCTTTGAATGAGGTTCCTCGCTCCTGGAGCCTGCACATGTTTGCTTATCGTGTCCCCCACATGGTGAGCCCCATGCTCACCATTAGGTTAATACCAGCATTGTGCAGGAAAAGGCCCTGGTCTTAAGACCACAAGACGTAGG
Source organism: Mustelus asterias (assembly GCF_964213995.1). Taxonomy (NCBI): domain Eukaryota; kingdom Metazoa; phylum Chordata; class Chondrichthyes; order Carcharhiniformes; family Triakidae; genus Mustelus; species Mustelus asterias. Next base: position 20,435,717 of record NC_135823.1, read on the forward strand.
GGAAGAACTAGGCCATTCGGCCCATTGAGTCTGCTCCGACATTCAATGAGATCATGACTGATCTAATGTGATAATCCTCAACTCCACTTCCCTGCCTTATCCCCATAACCCTCGATTCCTTTACTGATTAAAAATCTCAGCCTTGAACATACTTAATGACCCAGCTTCTACAGCTCTTCGCGGTAAAGAATTCCACAGGTTTACTACCCTCTGAAAGAAGCAATTCTTCCTCATCTCTGTCTTAAATGGGCGACACTTTACTCTGAGATTATGCCCCCTGGTCCTAGACTCTCCCAAGAGGAAACATTCTCTCAGTATCTACACTGTCCAGCCCCCTGAGTATCCTATATGTTTCAATAAGATCACCTCTCATTCTTCTAAACTCCAATGAGTACAGACCCAATCTACTTAACCTCTGCTCATAAGAAAATCATTCCAAATCCAAGATCAACCTCGTGAACCTTCTCTGGACTGCCTCCAATGCCAGTATATCTTTCCCTAGCTAAGGCGATCAAAGCTATTCACAGTATTCCAGGCGTGGTCAAACTAGTGCCATGTATAGTTTTAGCAAGACTTCCTTATTTTTATATTCCATTCCCTTTGAAATAAAGGCCGACAATCCACGTGTCTGCTGAGCTTGCAAACTAGCTCTTTGTGATTGATGCACGAGGATCCCCAAATCCCTCTGAGCTTGAACCTTCTGCAGTCGTTCTCCATTTAAATAATATTCAGCGCCTTTATTCTTCCTGCCAAAGTGCACAATTGCCCTCTTAAGTGTCTCAATTGGCAGTGGGGCAGGAAGGCCATCTACGAGCCTTCCAGGCTGGACTTAATCGGTGTGGAGACAGGAAAGTGACAGGGTCCCCACTCACCACCTTCCCGCTTAATAAAATGCCTCCCACCCCCCCCCAACTCCGACACCAAACTTACCACGGGGAGGACATTCAATTCCGCTTAATGTGGGAGGGAGGAATATCAGCGAACAGACAGGTATTTAATTTCCAATCGTTCCTGTGGGTGCTGGCATGGATTGCTGGTGACACCCATCATCCCGGATTCTGGATCTCAGTTGCCCACAGTAGAACTCCTCATTTACCATGGGGAGGGGAGATGGTTGTGAACCCTGAACAATGGCTGAAGTCTGGAGTAAGTGAGAGATGACCTATAAAAAGATTAGTGTCATCATATCACCCCACAGGCCATGGTCAAATATGGAAAAATTATCAGAGGCAAAAAAATTAATGGAATTGAATATTTCTTTTTTTAAAAAGTACAACTTTCTAAGCTATCTAACAGGTTCAAATTTGCTATTGCAAAATGCCACTTAAGGTACTGATCCTGTTAATTCTGATAGCAGTCCAGAGACTGCACGCTACAAGCCCCTGGCCTGATATGACATTTATTTTTATTCCTTCACCCAGTCACTGCTATTTCTCAGAATTTGTAGTATTTATGAAGTACATGCGATCAGTATGTGTTTGAAATCGTATCTCAGAGTGATACCAGTGTGTCAAATGCCAATGAAATTAGTTCAGCGACCAGTCATGGCATCGTAATCATAACAATTCTTTAGCTATGACAAGCAAACCAATTGTCCTGTGACCTGTGTCTGGTGGGTGTTTATTCCCAAGGCACAAACCTTTGGAATAAATGATTTGATTTGATTTATTATGGTCACATGTATCAGTATACAGTGAAAAGTATTGTTTCTTGTGTGCTATACAGACAAAGCACACAGTTCATAGAGAAGGAAAGAAGAGGGTGCAGAATGCAGTGTTGCAGTCATAGCTAGGTATAGGTGGGTCCGTTCAAAAGTCTGATAGCAACAGGAAAGAAGCTGTTCTTGAGTCGGTTGGTATGTGATCTCAGACTTTTGTACCCTTTTCCCGACGGAAGAAGGTGGAAGAGGGTATGTCCGGGGTGCGCGGGGTCCCTGATTATACTGGCTGCTTTGCCAAGGCAGCAGGAAGTGTAGACAGAGTCAATGGATGGGAGGCTGGTTTGCGTGATGGACTGGTGACCTGTTACAGCAGGTTTTCATCTCCTTTGCATTTCCCTATGACTTCGGGGCTTCCCCATTGTGGTGGGCCTGTGCCTATGACTACAACTGGTGCCGAATAGGAACAGGCTTGTAAGCACAGTGAGATGAGGGGACATCCCTGGCAATCGGCAGGAATGGCAGCCATTTACAAGGAGGAGCATATCAAGCAGCATTCGTTAGATCTTGCATCTGGGCCTTGATGATTGGGGGATCTAAAAGCATGGCAAAGCAAGGCATGGTTGGCTTATCTTAACTTACAGCCTCGCCAACTACCTTTGGACAATTAACCATGACAAGGTCTTGATACTAGCAGTCAGTCCTTGGAGTTGATTGTGTGTTTTTATCTCCATTTCCAGCCACCATATTCTGCCAGGAATAGGGACTGTGCTAGAAATTCATTGGGCCCTACCTATGGCTTAGACTCACTAAATTCAACTATACTGAGGCCAGGCCACACACAATGCTGTGTGGGTACACTGCACCTGTCAAACTCCAGCTAAGGAGGAAGAGAGGAAAATCACCCCCCCCCCCCCACCCCCCGTGATTCACTCCATTTGTATAAATTGATGGCCTAGATTATTCATAGAATCCTACAGTGCAGAAGGAGGCCATTCAGCCCATCGAGTCTGCACTGACAACAATCCCACCCAGGCCCTATCCTCGTAATCCCATGTATTTACCCTGCTAATCCCCCTGACACTAAGAGGCAATTTAGCATAACCCATCAACCTAACCCACACATTTTTTGGAGTGTGGGAAGAAACAGGAGCACCCGGAGGAAACCCATACAGACACGGGGAGAACTTGCAAACTCCACACAAACAGTGACCCGAAGTCGGAATCGAACCCTGGTCCCTGGCGCTGTAAGGCAGCAGTGCTAACCACTGTGTCACCGATTATTAGACTGATATGTGTCAGATATGATTAACTAAACAAAACTGGGGAAGAGCAGGGAGAGCGGGGCTAATTGGTCAGCACAGCCAAACAACTGGCACAGGCATGATGGCTGAACGGCTCTTTTTGTCCTGTGCAATTGTATAATGTACCAATTTAAAAAGCTGATATAGAAAAAGCCTCACCAAACAATTCAGTAACACAAGTTTCTAATTGCTTTCGTCAAGTAGCTGAAATTATTTCAAAAGATATGAATATATGGAAAGTAATCCTTCTCTCCAGCTATTCTCTGGGAATTTTTCTTTTAATTTTCCAAGTATTTTGAATCCCACCCTGACAATTTGAGAACGGGAATACAGTTTAAAATAAATCTGAATTAAAAGCTGTTATCAGCATAAGTGACCACAAAGATTGTTGTAAAGTCCTGACTGGTTCAATAATATCCCTGAGGGAAGGAAACCCACCATCCTCACCTGGTCTATATGTGACACCAGTCCCACATTAATGTGGTTGGCTGTTAACTGCCCCCTGAAGTTAGCCACCCAGTTGGCAATAAATCAGTATGAGTGTGGCCAACAGCAAGTTCAAGTGTAGTTTTTCATAGAATCCCGACAGTGCAGAAGGAGGCCATTTGGCCCATCGAGTCTGCACCGACCACAATCCCGACCAGGCCTTATTCCCATAACTCCACATACTTACCCTGCTAATCCCCTGACAGTAGGGTCAATTTAGTATGGCCAATCAACCTAACCTGCACATCATTGGACTTTGGACACCTTTTGATCCTGCATCTGGTCTTGACCAATAAGGTTATACTGAGGCTTCTCCTGCAGCAAGTGTTTTAAAGCCATCTGGGTCTTTTGGCTAAGATGAAGCTCAGATGAAGCCTGGGAGGGGGTGCAATGCCTCATCCTGTCAGCTTGGATCTTGTTTGATCGAGCCCAAGTTGGGAGATATGCCTGTCTTGTCAGCTTGGGTTTGTTTTGAATTGGATTATTGATTGGGAATAAAGTACCGAAAGGTACACAAATAAAAATACAGGGTGGGATGAAACCATGATCAAGCAGGAAAACAGATTGATCTCCCAGGCTAGGGTAGAGTCAATGACCAGGCTAGCCGATGAGATTTAACTGAGGCGTCAACTCATGTAAATTTTCAAATCTATCTCGGCCTTTTGGCTAAGATCAACTGTCAATCCCAAGGTGGGGTACAATGCTTCATCTTGTCAACTTGGATCTTGTTTCTCTTGTGGGGCCAATGAATTGGATTCAATTTTATTTTTAATTCATTCGTGGGACATGGGCGTCGCTGGCTGGCCAGCATTTATTGTCCATCCCTAGTTGCCCTTGAGAAGGTGGTGGTGAGCTGCCTTCTTCAATTGCTGCAGTCCACATGCCATGGGTTGACCCATAATTCCGTTAGGAAGGGAATTCCAGGATTCTGACCCAGCGACTGCGAAGGAACGGCGATATATTTCCAAGTCAGGATGGTGAGTGGTTTGGAGGGGAACTTGCAGGTGGTGGTGTTCCCATGTATCTGCTGCCCTTGTCCTACTAGATGGAAGTGGTCATGGGTTTGGAAGGTGCTGTCTCCGGATCTTTGGTGAATTGCTGCAGTGCATCTTGTAGATAGTACACACTGCTGCTACTGAGCGTCGGTGGTGGAAAGAATGAACGTGGTGCCAATCAAGCTTTGTCCTGGATGGTGTCAAGCTTTTTGAGTGTTGTTGGAGCTGCACCCATCCAGGCAAGTGGGGAGTATTCCATCACACTCCTGACTTGTGCCTTGTGGTGGATGGTGGATAGGCTCTGGGGAGTCAGGAGGTGAGTTACTCACCACAGTATTCCTAGCCTCTGACCTGCTCTTGTAGCCACTGTGCTTATGTGGTGAGTCCAGTTGAGTTTCTGGTCAATGGTAACCCCAAGGATGTTGACTGTGGGGGATTCAGTGATGGTTACACTGTTGAATATCAAGGGGTGGTGGTTAAATTGTCTCTTATTGGTGATGGTATTTGTCTGGCATTTGTGTGGCACGAATGTTACTTGCCACTTGTCAGTCCAAACCTGGATATTATCCAGATCTTGTTGCATTTGAATATGGACTGCTTCAGTATCTGAGGAGTCGTGAATGGTGCTGAACATTGTGCAATCATTGGAAAACATCCCCACTTCTGACCTTATGACGGAGGGAAGATCGTTGATGAAGCAGCTGAAGATTGTTTGGCCTAGGACACTACCCTGAGGGGCTCCTGCAGTGCTGTCCTGGAGCTGAGATGACTTGACACTGCTCAACCACAACCATCTTCTTATGTACCAGCTATGACTCCAACCAGTGGAGTATTTGCCCCCTGATACCCATAGATTCCAGTTTTGCTGGGGCTCCTTGATGCCATACTCAGTTGAATGTGGCCTTGATGTCAAGGGCTGTCACTCTCACTTCACCTCTGGAATTGGAATTAGGTTTAAGTTAAGTTCATTTACTAGTGTCACAAGTAGGGTTTAAAAAAAACAAGTAGGGTTACATTAACACTGCAATTAAGTTACTATGAAAATCCCCTAGTCGCCACACTTAGGCATTTGTTTGGGTACACTGCGGGAGGATTTAGCATAGCCAATGCACCTAACCAGCACGTCTATTGGACTGTGGGAATAAACCAGAGCACCCGGAGGAAACCCACGCAGACAAGGGGAGAATGTGCAGACTCCGCACAGACAGTGACCCAAGCTAGGAATTGAACCCGGGTCCCTGGCGCTGTGAGGCAGCAGTGCCAACCACTGTGCCGCCCACATTTTGGGTGGAATAAAAATTTGTGGGCTAAAGGGCCTTCTCAGGACAACTGAGGATGAGTAATAAATGCCAGCCAGCCTTGTCAGCATCTACATCCTGAGAATGATTAAAAAATAGTATTAATAAAGCAATTTTTCACCTTTATGTATTACATGCCCCTTAAATGATTTTTTTTACTCTATTTGCCACTGTCTCTAATTTTCATTACTCTTAGTTGTGTTTTTCAACAAGTCATTAAAAAAAACAGAAACATTCTTGCTGCCCCTGACTTTTCCCCTCCAGCAGCTCTGAGTGGTTGGGTGACTGGCATCATTGCTGGGTGCTGTACTGTGCTGTGCTTGTCCCCAAAGCCTTTCGCTTGGCGCGCTGAGGCGGTGTGCACGCGCATCGGAAACGCGGTGGCGGAGCAGTGCGCGCCCCCGAGACTTGGTGGCGAGCCGGAGGCTGAGAGACAGACAGACAGAGGGAGAGAGAGGAGAGGAGAGAGGCTCAAGATGGAAGGAGGTGCGTACGGAGCTGGCAAGGCTGGATCTACTGTCGATCCCATCTCTTTCCTGAGACAACCCCAGACCATTCTCCGGATCCTCAGCTGGGTAAGGCTCACACATGCAAACGGTGTTTATTTATTCAACAGGGAAAGGAAGTAGGTGTGATTTTTCTCTATTAAATTGTGGGATGGGAAATTGGAGGCAGCAGTTACCTGGTGGAGATGAGAAGCCAGGTATTTGTGTGTGATACCCATTCACCACGAACATTCATTTCCCCTCCTATTCTGTGTACCCGTGTCGTTCTGCAGGAGATAGATGTGTGAAATGTCGAGGTGATCTAATTATTATTAAAACATGCAGGGTCAGAAAAAAGCCAGGTATTGCTGTAATATCCAGTCATTGTTCGATGTGGAGGTAGACACAATGTCGATTTCTTTTCTTGCAATTTCCATTTGCCTGTGACAATGTTCATGTACTGTTTCATTGTCCAAATATAAATAGCAAGGTATCAGTTTATAATTGTTTGAGATTCAGAACATCTCAGTCTCCCAGACATGAAAAGCACCGCGTTTGCCAGTTGCTTTTATAACATTAAATCAATATTTTTGTTACATTGTGCAGATATATTCTTTTTCCACCTCTCCGGGAAATTCAGTTTCACTGCCGTATATTTCTGTGGCTGGCGACTTGTTTTTTATTTTTAAAACACGAACAGGATTTTTTTTAAAATGCCAGTTGCTTTGGGGCACTGTGCTGTGGCTTTGCGTTTCGACAAATATGTGTTACAAATCAAACGTTGGCTGAAGTCAGAACTGCATATGTTGCCATTCCATGTCCTTTTGTAGCAATGTGTGTGTTGCGTTTCCCCACCCCTTTTGGTACTCCCCACATTTGCACACATTGCTAACTATAACCTCTTCAGTGCTAGGGAAATATGATGGGAAAATCCTTATTTTTCATTCGTCTGTACAGAAAGTTATAAACCCCCAGGTTCAAACAGATGGCCTTCCAGGAAATTAGTTATAGGGTTGCTTTCTCACAGTTCAGACAGCACCATATAACTGATCAGAGATTAAGTAGCACCACTAACATTCATTTCCCCTCCTAATGCTTGTGTTCTCACAATATATCGTTTGGCTGCTTGCACAGATTGTATTTATTCAGGGGAACTTTTGAGCTATCTATCTGACATTTGATGACGTTTCCAGCCCCAATGATGTCAACAAAAAGGCTATTATTGAGATTGATTGAAGGGCACCAGGGTTTGACATTGATGGTGTGTTTTGCCACAGGTTCATTCTCAATGTTTTGTAATGCTATAAATATTTTAATTGCATCCAATGTGTTCTATTTTTCTCTGTGCCCAGTAGCTTTTTAAAAAATAAATGGACACTGTTACTAGAAAGAGAGAGGCACAAATACTTGTGATATTTTATTTGTTACAAATTCTGATATTGTTTAAGTTGTTCAAGAGTGGGCGTATCATCCAGTACATTCTTGAATACGATTTCATGCATCATTTACCGAGTATGTTCTTATTGAATGACACAAAGTTAAAATTGCTGACTGTAAAATACCAATTGGATGCCAGTTGGGCTAAAGCTAATGTGTGTCTGTATCCTGAGCAGATTGTTTGTTACCCAGACTGTGGTACACTTACACCATGTCTCACCTACTCACACAATCACTAAGCTTGCATTCAGCACAGAAATTTGGACACAGGTTTGAAACATAGAAACTAGAAGCAGGAGTAGGCCATTCGGCCCTTCGAGCCTGCTCCGCCATTCATTTTGATCATGGCTGATCATCGAATTCAATATCCTGATCCCCCATATTCCTTGATCCCTTTTGCTCGAGGGGCTATATCTAATTTATTTTTGAAATCAAACAACGTCTTGGCCTCAACTACATTCTGTGGCAGTGAATTCCGCACATTCACCACCCTCTGGGTGAAGAAATTTCTCCTCACCTCCGCTCTAAAAGGTTTACCTCTTATCCTCAAACTATGACCCCTAGTTCTGCCCCCCCCCCCCCCCCCCCGCCCCGCCACCACCATTGGGAACATCCTTTCTGAATCTATCCTGTCTAACCCTGTTAGAATTTTATAAGTCTCTATAAGATCCCCTCTCACTCTTCTAAACTCCAGTGAGTATAATCCTAACCGACTTAGTCTCTCCTCCTACGACAGACCTGCCATCGCAGGAATCAGCCTGGTAAACCTTTGCTGTACTCCCACTGTAGCAAGGACATTCTTCCTCAGAAAATGACAGATAAGAACACCAAAACTGCACACAATACTCGAGGTCTGGTCTTACCAACACCCTATACAATTGCAGTAAAACATCTCTATCCCTGTACTCAAATCCTCTCGCTATGAAGGCCAACATACCATTTCCCTTCTTTACTGCCTGCTGTACCTGCACTGTTTGATCCCCTTTCCCTTGTGTTGAAATCAATTCATTATTATTATTTAAAAGCCAAAAGTAAATCTTAATTTTCATTTATTGCTTGAAACAAAGCATGAAGTTGTACTTGATCTAACCAGCAGTAATGGGTATTTAATAAGTGAGGTGAATAGACTGTGAGGTGTGGGTTAAACAAGAAAATTAATTCTATTAAGGATACTGTTTCTACATCCAACACCCCAATCAATTAATTATATCTAACGGAGTAAACAGCAGATTGGACTGATTGAGGTTTTGTTCTTGTACCTGTTGCGATTAGTCATGGATTCTTCCTATTTCAGGGAGAACACCTAGCACAAGCTGTCACACTGTTGGCCACATTCTCTGCACGACATCCACAACAATAGGCAAAAACAACGTGTAAGGGAGAATTACTCAGAATTATTACTCACAGCTTCTGCGCACTAATTCAATTCTACACTTAAGGATTAATTTTGTTGAACAATACAGCCCCCCACGGAGAGGTACAATTTTGCAACAATCGACGGACTTACTGACATCGTCGATAAATCCCATTTTACAAAGCGTGTTTTGGAGGAAGAAAAGAGATCAGTGTACTCTCAATCTGGGATTCCGTTTGGACTCGGATCTTTTTTAATAGAATAGCGATCTTTGTTTTTGAATGGCATCCAGGATTAAGAGGTATTCTGCTCTGAGCTCATTTTGCTGCCAAGATTTGTAGGGTGATGTCAGCTGAGTGTATTTGCTCACTTGGATCCTCGCTAGCAGCCTTTCACTATAATGTTCCTACCCAGGTCCCGAAATCCAATACATTGAAAATGTTCCCCTTCCCGGGTACGGATAAAAGCAATGTTGCAGATTGTAAGGGGGCGTCGTGTGTTAGTTACACATTGGTAAAATAAAACCCAATCAAATGTGAATCCAAATACAAATTGCTGACTCCTGTTATGCACAAAGCAACAGGAACGTTTATTGGGCAAAGCTTTTATTTTGTCAAAAACTCACTGGCACGAATGCTGGGGAATTCACTTGGGGAATTATTTATAGTTTCAAAACATGACCTGAAAGAATCCCAATAGAATATCACTGTTAGTCTGAGCATAGGAACATAGGATTTATGAACGGGAGTAGGCCATTCGGTTCTTTGAGCCTGTTCCACCATTCGATAAAATCTCAGCTCCACTTTCCTGTCGTTCCCATAACCTCCGACCCCCTTGTCTATCAGTCTAACTGCTGTGAATAAATTCAATGATCCAACCTCCACTGTTTCTGGGGAAGAGAATTCCACAGATCAACGACCCTCAGAGAAAAAATATCTCCTCATCTCAGCCTTAATTTTAAACTGTCCTCTCCTTGTAGATTCCCCTACAAGTGGAAATATCCTCCTGGTATCCAACCTATCAAGACCTCTCAAGATCTTAAAAGATCACCTAAACTCCAAATTGTATCGGCCCAACCTGTTCAGTCTTCATGAAATAAATCCTCAGTCTAAGAATGAGTCAAGTAAATCTTCTCTGACCTGCTTCTAATGCAATGATATCCTTTTTTGGATAAGGAGACCAGAACTGTACACATTACTCCAAATGTGGTCTTACCAAGGCTCTGTACAGCTGCAGTAAAACTTCCATTGGAACTTTTATAGTCCATTCCCCTAGTAATAAATGTCCACATTTCATTTGCCTTCCTATTTACTTGCTGTTTTTTGTGATTCATGTACCAAGATACCTAAATCCCTCTGTACCACTGATTTCTGTAATCTCTCTCCTTTTAAATCGTAGACTGATGTCCACTTTAGCAGGAAGAATAGAACACATTTCCCACATTGTACTTGATCTGCCAAATTCTTGTCCACTCACTTAACCTATTTATCCCTTTGCAGACTTTTTACCTCTTCTTGACAAGTTAATTTCCCAGCTATCTTGGTATCAACAGCAAATTCAGTGACTGTACATTCAATCCTTTCATCCAAGTCATTGATATAGATTGTAAATAGTTTATGTCCCAGCCCCTATGACACTCCACCAGTAACAGCTTGCCAACCCAAAAGAAACCCATTTATCCATTCAATCTGCTTCCTGTTAGATAATCAATCCTTAATCCTTACCCCCTACACAGTGAACTCTTGTGTAATAACCTTTGATGTGGCACCTTATCAAATGTCTTTCAGAAATCCAGGTACACCACATCTACAGGTTCCCATTAACCACCTTCTCATTCCCTTTAACCACCTTGCTTGTTTCTTCCTGAAAGAACTCAAATACATGAGTTAAACACAATTCCCCTTCCACAAACCCATGTTCATTCTGCCTGATCCCAGGATGATTTTCTAATTATCCTCTATAACCTCCTAAAGTTTGGATTCCAAAAATATCTCTATGACAGATATTAGACCAATTGACCTATAGTTTCCTTCTTTCTGTTTCCCTCCTTTCTTGAATAAAGGTATTTTCACTGGGACGCTTCCAGAATCTCAGAACTTTTGGAAGATTATAATCAATGGCCTCTACTACATCTGCAGCCACTTCTTTTAAGACCCTAGGATTCAGGCCATCTTATCCTGGATACGTGTCAGCCTTTAGTTCTGGTGATGATAATTGTTTTAAGTTCCTGCTTCCCTTCACCTCTCAATTTTCAAGTATGTTTGGAAAGCTTTCTAAGCCTTCTACAGTGAAGACAGACCGTAAATACCAGTTCAATGTTTCCACCATTTTCTTGTTTTCCATTATTAATTCCCCAGATTCTGTCTAGAGGACCAACACTCACTTTAGTTACTTATAGAAACACGGACTATCTGTTTTTATATTTCTCACCATCTTTCTAATTTTTTCCTCTTAATGTTTTTTTGACCTTAAAATATGGCCAATATTCTGACCTTCCACTAATCTTTGTAGAATTGCAGGGTTTCCTTCAATCTGATACGATCCTTAACTTCCCTGTTTAGCCATGGATGATGCATGCTTCTCAAGACTCTTTCTTTCTCCCTGCAATAAATCTTTGCTCAGAGTTGTTAAATATCTCCTTACAATTCTGCTATTGCATTTCTACTGTCTGACCCTTTAACCTCATTTCCCAGTTGATTTTAGCCATCCCTGCCTTCATACCCATATAATTACCTTTATATAAGTTTAAAACACTAGTCTTAGACCTGCACCTGTCACCTTCAAACTGAACATGAAATTCTATTGTGTTATGATTGCTATTGCCTAGAAACTCCTTTACAGTAAGGTTATTGATTATTCCTGATGGTCCAATATCATGTATCCTTTATTCCATTCCATCCTTTCCTACTATCTCTCTTTCAATGTATTTTTTCCAGCAATTTAGAAAAAAATGTTTTTCAATGATAAACATTCTTTGAATGTTTTATAATATAGCTATGTTATATTATGTTATATTAAATGTTTGGTATGGTGTAATTTTGATTCCTGTAACAGCTTAAACTTTATTTAATTGCTTTATTTAATTTTGTTAATACCTTGAGCAAGCAATAATTAATAGTTTATATCATCATTCCTGTTTATTTTATTCCTGTTCTCTTGCTATTTGGCCCAGAGCCATGTAGCATTCTCCAGCTGAAGTCAAGCAAAGTTCCCTGTTCTCAGGCTTAATAGAATCATAGAATCGCTACAGTGCAGAAGGAGGCCATTCGGCCTATTGTGTCTGCACCAACTCTCTGAAAGGACATCTTAACCAGGCCCACACCCCCTGCCCTATCCTCGTAATCCTGTGCATTTACCATGACTAATCCACTTAACCGCCACATCTTTAGACGATGATCTTATTGATGGGCGGAGGAGGCTCGAGGAGCCAGATGCCTACTCCTGTTCAATCCACCTAACCTACACACCTTTGGAAAGTAAGGGACAATTTAGCATTGTCAATCCACCTAACCTACACATCTTTGGACACTAAGGGACAATTTAGCATGGCCAATCCACCTAACCTACACACCTTTGGATAATAAGGGACAATTTAGCATGGCCAATCCACCTAACCGAACATCTTTGGATAATAAGGGACAATTTAGCATGGCCAATCCACCTAACCGAACATCTTTGGATAATAAGGGACAATTTAGCATGGCCAATCCACCTAACCGAACATCTTTGGATAATAAGGGACAATTTAGCATGGCCAATCCACCTAACCTACACATCTTTGGACACTAAGGGACAATTTAGCATGGCCAATCCACCTAATCTACACATCTTTGGACATTAAGGGACAATTTAGTATGGCCAATCCATCTAACCTACACATCTTTGGACTTTGCTTTAGTTACTTATAGAAACACGGACTATCTGTTTTTATATTTCTCACCATCTTTCTAATTTTTTCCTCTTAATGTTTTTTTGACCTTAAAATATGGCCACTATGGGACAATTCAGCATGGTCAATCCACCTAACCGCACACCTTTGGGCACTGAGGGGCAATTTAGCATGGCCAATCCACCTAACCGCACACCTTTGGGCACTGAGGGGCAATTTAGCATGGCCAATCCGCCTAACCTACACATCTTTGGACATTAAGGGACAATTTAGCATGGCCAATCCACCTAACTGCACACCTTTGGGCACTGAGGAACAATTTAGCATGGCCAATCCATCTAACCTACATTTCTTTGGACATTAAGGGACAATTCAGCATGGTCTATCCACCTAAGTGCACACCTTTGGGCACTGAGGGGCAATTTAGCATGGCCAATTCACCTAACCTACACATCTTTGGACATTAAGGGGCAATTTAGCATGGCCAATCCACCTAACCTACACATCTTTGGACATTAAGGGACAATTTAGCATGGCCAATCCACCTAATCTACACATCTTTGGACATTAAGGGACAATTTAGCATGGCCAATCCACCTAACCTACATATCTTTGGACATTAAGGGGCAATTTAGCATGGCCAATCCATATAACCTACACATCTTTGGACTCTAAGGGGCAATTCAGCTTGGCCAGTCCACCTAAACTACACATCTTTGGACTGTGGGAGGAAACTGGAGCATCCAGATGAACCCATCTTTGGACTCTAAGGGGCAATTCAGCTCGGCCAGTCCACTTAAGCTACACATCTTTGGACTGTGGGAGGAAACTGGAGCACCCAGATGAAACCCATACAGACATGGGAGAATGTGCAAACTCCACACAGACAAGGCCAGAATTGAACCCAGATCCCTGGTGCTGTGAGTAGCAGTGCTAGCCACTGTGCCACTGTGGCATCGTCCCATGTCCCTGGAGCCATTAGCCTAGGTTTCTGGATATCAGTGAGTACAGTGACATTACTTCTATGTCTATCTTCCCCATATGAAGAACCATTACACAGCATTGTGTCACCCTTGGTACAGTAATAGTACTTTTGGATTTGAAAGGGCTGTGAGGTTCATGGCCCATTGCAAGCCTGGAGAACAATTTGGAACACCACTCAAGTAATAAATAGCTAAAGAAAGCACAACAGGTCAGTACTTGAGGGATAAAATGGACAATTTTTCTCTGCTTTGTTTTTCTTAAAGATGCTTTCTTTCTGATCACAAAACAGAGGGAAAGGTGATAGTGACCAATGATGCCAGAAATTTTCCCTCTTTGCACATGCATTTCTGTGGGTTTCACTGTGGTGTTGGAGTGTTCTGGGATAGGCATTAACAAAATAATGAGGTGGGATTGATGTTACCATAACTCCCACCTTGTTATTCTATTTTTTTTCACTTACTGGAGGCCCAACTACTGTGGCAAATTATGGGCGGCACTTTGGCACAATGGTTAGCAATGCTGCCTCATGGCTCCAGGGACCCGGATTCGAATCCGGCCTTGGGTAACTGTGTGGAGTTTGCACGTTCTCCTCACATCTGCGTGGTTTCCTCCGGGTGCTCCAATTTCTTCCCACAGTCCAAAGATGTGCAGGTTAGGCGGATTGGCCATGCTAAATTGTCCTTTAATGTCCCAAGATGTGTAGGTTAGATCGATTAGCAATGGTAAATACACAGGGTTACGGGGATAGGGTGGGGGAAGAGGGCCTAGATGAGATTCTCTGTCAGATGGGCCGAATGATCTCTTCTACACCGCAGAGATTCTATAGATTCAGCCTTCATGCTTGCCAGGCTTCCTACAAGTTCCTTCCACTTTGATGATAGCCTCTTCCTGTGTAGGGACATGTCAATGCCATTATAATGAGCTGAACCTGTAACCATGGGTGTTAGGTCCCCATGACTATCAAAGGCTAGGAATCCTGCGGTGAGTTACTCACTTCCTTTCCCCCCCCCACACCAAAGTCTGTCCACCATCTACAAGGCACAGGTCAGGAGTGTGATGGAATGCTCCCCAGTTGGAGTGCAGCTCCAACAACACTCAAGAAGCTCAACACCATCCAGGAGAAAGCAGCTGCTTGATTGGTACCCCTTCCATAAACATTCAATCCCTCCATCACCAACGAACAGTTGCAGCTGTGTGTACCACCTACAGGATACACTCACCTTCCAAACCCACCACCACTGCCATCCAAAAAGATGAGTCCTTGCATCCTTCTCTGTCCCCAGTCCCTGAATGGTATTTTTGTTGCTAATTAATGACCTGCTAATAGAAAATATATTTATGAATTAAAAAACTGCGCTTTAGAAATTTGAAATCAAATTTTTGAAATCAGAACTCTTTGCAATTTGAATTCTCTTTTATTGTGTGCATATTCGAGTTAGCAGTACTTCATCCACATTGGAAAGATATTGAGGGCGATTCTCCCAGCCCGCTGCGCTGACCAGGAGACATCAACAGAGCCCGTTTCGCGGGCATCCTGCTGGGTGCCACGGCGTCTGTTAGTCTCCGCAACTAAGCCCAGCTGATAACAATATGGAAATCTCCATTTGCATTTAATTAGCAGGCCCAGGAATGAGATTTCTGGGCCCGCTAGCGTCTCCACCCCCCGCCCCGGGTCAGGAGTGGTTCCCTCCAGTGTGATTTACTCCTGCTTTCCACTAACAGGGAACAGGTGACTCAATCCCACTGGAGGGAAGAGAGGCCATTGAGGCCGCCCCAGGAGGTCGGGGGTAAGATGGGTGGTGCCACTTGGGCAGTGCCAACCTGGCAACCTGGCACTGCCCAAGGGGCAAACTGGCAATGCCCAAGGGGCACCTTGACACTTCTCACTGGGCATCAGGCAGTGCCAAGGGGATGGGGCCAGATGGCCTATTGGAGGGGCTTGTTGGGGGAGGGAACTGCTGCCACTCTAAACTTGGGATGGCAGGGAGAGGGAGTAGATGATCGGGGCTGGCCATCTGGGTGGGGTGGGGGAGGGGGGCTTGGGGCTGCCGAGGGGGGTCAGGGCTGTTGCACGGGTAGCAGGGGGGGTCAGAACTGTTGGGGGGGAATCGGGAGGTCGGGACCTTCGGAGGGTGGGGTTGGGAAGATCAGGGCTGGCCGGGGTGGGGGGATATAGGGGCTGGCCCAGGGAGGCCCAGAAGGTCAGCGATCAGGGGGTGGGGGGGGGGGGGGTGGGGGGGGGGGGGTCGGTAGGCCAGCAATGGGGGGTTGCGGGGCTGGCCAGCAATCGAGCTGGCCAATGACCGGGAGGGTGGCAATGTGGGGCCAGTGCGCATGCGCCGATCTCCGCACTGACTGATCGACGCATGTATAGTGGCGCACTCAGCGCTATGCTGCCGGCCTCTCAGGTGGGAATAACCCCACCCCCTACTTTCCAGAGTGAATCACGCTAGGGCGCTCTGTGATGCACAGTGTATTGGTGATTCATTCTGGAAATCATGCTAAAAAAAACCAGCAGGATTTATTCCCATTTTCCGGCACATTGGGGACTTAGATTTTTTTTGGGAGAATCCTGGCCATTATGTCCCAGTGTTTCAGGAATGAGAATTCACACACACAAATGCAGTGACATTAAATAGCATTTTTGGCATTCTCATTGAGAACCAAGTAAAATTAGTTCATAATATGATAGATTAATTAATAAAATTGAGTGCTCTGAAAGTGTATCAATGCATCGGATTATGTACAGCATGACACAGAAACAGACCATTCATTCCAATAAGCCTATTACATGAACCTTCTGCCACTTTATTTCACCTAGCCATGCTTTATTCTTCTAACTATTTCTTCCTAAATGTGTTTATCTAGCTTCCCTTTAATGAATAAAATTCACTTCAACCTTGTGGTAGCAAATTCCCCGTTCTTGCCACACACTCTGGAAATAGGTTTCACCTGAATTCACCATTAGATTTATTGATGACTATTTTACATTCATGACCCCTAGTTTTGCCCTGCTGCACAAGTGAAAATATCTGAACATTCACAGCATCAGTCCTTCCATAATCTTTAATGCTCCTATCAGGTTACCCCCTCAACTGTCATTTTTCTGGAGAGAAGAGCTCCAACAAGTTCAATCTTTGCTTCTAGGTAGACCCTCCAGTAATAGCATCATATCTGTGAATCTTATTTCTGATGTGGAGATGCTGGCGTTGGACTGGGGTGAACACAGTAAGAGTTTTAACAACACCAGGTTAAAGTCCAACAGGTTTATTGGTAGCAAATACCATTAGCTTTCGGAGTGCTGCTCCTTCGTCAGATGGAGTGGAAATGTGCTCTCAAACAGGGCACAGAGACACAAAATCAAGTTACAGAATACTGATTAGAATGCGAATCCCTACAGCCAACCAGATCTTAAAGATACAGATAATGTGGGTGGGGGGAGCATTAAGCACAGGTTAAAGAGATGAGTATTGTCTCCAGACAGGACAGCCTGCAAGTCCAGGAGGCAAGCTGTGGGGGTTACTGATAATGTGACATAAATCCAACATCCTAAAATGTTGGGACAACTTCCTTTTGTGAATAAGGTATTGACACCCTTTCCAGCAGGTTTCAGTCATGTGATGGCAGTATTGATGCACACAACGGGTTACATAGAACATTACAGCGCAGTAGAGGCCCTTCGGCCCTCGATGTTGCGCCGACCAGTGGAACCAATCTAAAGCCCCTCTAATCTACACTATTCCAATATCATCCATATGTTTATCCAATAGCCATTTGAATGCTCTTAATGTTGACGAGTCCACTACTGCTGCAGGCAGGGCATTCCACGCCCTTACTACTCTCTGAGTAAAGACCCTACCTCTAACATCTGTCCTATATCTCTCACCCCTCAATTTAAAGCCATGTCCCCTCGTGCTAGCCATCACCATCTGAGGAAAAAGGCTCTCACTATCCACCCTATCTAATCCTCTGATCATCTTGTATGCCTCTATTAAGTCACCTCTTAACCTTCTTCTCTCTAACGAAAACAAACTCAAGCCCCTCAGCCTTTCCTCATACGATTTTCCCACCATACCAGGCAACATCCTGGTAAATCTCCTCTGCACCCTTTCCAACACTTCCACATCTTTCCTACAATACAGCGACCAGAACTGTACGCAATACTCCAAATGCGGCCGCACCATGACAGTTGCAGCATGACTTCCTGGCTCCGAAACTCAATCCCTCTACCAATAAAAGCTAACACTCAGTACGCCTTCTTAACAACCCTATCAACCTGGGTGCCAACTTTCAGGGATCTATGCACATGGACACCCAGATCCCTCTGTTCATCCACACTACCAAGTATCTTACCATTAGCCCAGTACTCTGTATTCCTGTTACTCCTTCCTAAGTGAATCACCTCACACTTTTCCGCATTAAACTCCATTTGCCACCTCTCAGCCCAGCTCTGCAGCTTATCTATGTCCCTCTGTAACCTGCCACTTCCCTCCGCACTGTCCACAACTCCACCGACTTTAGTGTCATCCGCAAATTTACTAATCCATCCTTCTATGCCCTCATCCAGGTCATTAATAAAAATGACAAACAGCAATGGCCCCAAAACAGATCCTTGCGGTACATCACTAGTAACTGAACTCCAGGATGAATATTTCCCATCAACCACCACCCTCTGTTTTCTTACAGCTAGCCAATTCCAGATCCAAACCACTAAATCACCCTCAATCCCATGTGTCCGTATTTTCTGCAAAAGCTGACCATGGGGAATCTTATCAAACGTTTTGCTGAAATCCATATACACCACATCAACCGCTTTACCCTCATCCACCTCTTTGGTCACCTTCTCAAAGAACTCAATAAGGTTTGTGAGGCACGACCTACCCTTCACAAAACTGTGCTGACTATCCCTAATCAAATTATTCCTTTCCAGGTGATTATAAATCCTATCTCTTGTAATCCTTTCCAATACTTTGCCCACAACAGAAGTAAGGCTCACCGGTCTATAATTACCAGGGTTGTCCCTACTCCCCTTCTTGAACGAGGGGACAACATTTGCTATCCTCCAGTCTTGCAGAGATGCTTCAGCGTGATTTGGACAGGATGAGGGTGTGGCATCTGCACGGCAGATGCAGTATAATGTGGATAAATGTGAGTGTTGGAACTGAATGATACACATTGAGAGTGGGATGGGACGGGGAGGGTTGGGGTGACAGGACGGAGATGGGGATGGGGGAGATGATTGATATCCAATCAACTTTGCACTATTTGCTCACAGATTTTACACACCTGATATTATAACCACCCCCCCCCCCCCGCCCCCCGGCCAGGTGAGGTTCCCCAATTTTCTTGATCTGGACAAGACCCCTCAATTCATCACCAACTCATCACCAATATATTTAAAAATTAACCAGGCATTCTTGAATTAAAGATAGAGCGAGTTTATTAACTATCAATATGGTAAGGAGAAAAATGGTATAACACATTCAAACAGATTAGAAGTGAGAATTGAGTCCAATAGTAAGTCAATGAAAATAAAAGGGCACTGGTGATTCACTGATGAAGCGTGTGACTGTTACCATTTGACTGCAGTAGATTTGACTGACAAATTGTTGGTTCTTCAATTCCAGTGTTTCTATGCTTTGGCAGAGAAACTCTCCAGTTCTCTTTTTTGGTGGTGAGCCTTTATCTGGCTGGGCCGACTTCCACAGACAGAGAAAGAGATTTGAAATATACATGCAAAAATGGCTATTTTGCAGAAGCACTACTGGCTGTTCCTGTCACTGTGTCACAAACCTTCGGTGTGTAAAACTTTCAGCTGTTTATTCTCACAGACCACACACAGACAGACAAACACTGGAGCAGCTTTCTTTGCTGGCTTTAAACCCATTCTTTGCATATTCCAAATGGATGGCGAATCCACAATTCCATCCAGGCATTATTCACGAGATCTCTTGAACTGTGATGGCCATTATGTCCCTTCGTCTGTACCAGAGATGGTAATCAGTCTCTGAATGCTTTTTAGAAGATCATGCTTTTAGAAGTACCTTGTCTGGAAGCAGGAAGGGGGATTGCCCAATGTAGAATCGCCCCGCTGCCATTCCTGTAAGTGGTTGACTGTACTTTCTCGGCCATCTTTGGGGTTTGTGTCCATTTAAAAAAATAAAAAGCTCAGGTCTTATTTAAATTCCAGCATTTTCTATTTAAAAGTACAATGTTCACATCCAAATTAGCTTCACAGGGCCGACGTGGTCATCACAATATTCACTAGGTTAATTTTTTTTACAAGTGATGTGTCAGAAAGTCGTGATTTCAAGCTGCACTGCAGAAACCTTGGCATCGAATCGATTCTGACACTTGAGTGTATAATCGAGGGAACACATCACTGTCAGAGGTGGCTTTTTTTCGATGAGATGTTAAAGAAAGATCCCATCTGTCCCATCAGCTGTATGTAAAAGAAAACCCCATGGCATTATTAGAGGAAGGGCAGAAGAATTCTCCTTTAGTCCAGCATTTATGCCTCAACCAAACATTTCTAAAATGGACAAATTGGCCATATGCATCAGTGCTGTTTAAAGCACCTCACTGTGCTCAAATTGGCCGCTGTGCTAACTTACGCTGCCAGCAATGTAAAAATATCTCCTTGGCTGTGAAGTGCTTAGTCACATCCTGAGATTATGAAAGACGTTATACCAATGAGAGTCTTTTCTTTCCGTGTAAGAGGAGGTGATGGCCTAATGGTATCATCGCTAGACTACTAATCCCGAAACTCAGCTAATGTTCTGGGGACCCGGATTTGAATCTCGCCATGGCAGGTCATGGAATTTGAATTCAATAAAAGAAATATCTGGAATTAAGAACCTACTAATGACCATGAAACCATTGTCGATTTTGGAGAAACCCATCTGTTTCACTTATGTCTTTTAGGGAAGGAAATCTGCTGTCCTTACCTGGTCTGGCCTACATGTGACTCCAGAGCCACAGCAATGTGGTTGACTCTCAACTGCCCTCAGACAGCTAGGGCAATAAATGCTGGCCAGCCAGCGACACACCCATGTCCCACAAATTAATAAAAAAAGGTTGCTGCATCATCTGCGTGGGAATATCAGATTAATTAATATGAAAATCCCAGAGCCCAATGAGTGGTGACCATGCAAGTCCAGCAGTTGGTTAATACTTCATTGGAATATAAGAAAGCACAGAAGGTGAAAAGTACATTCTCGCCAGTCCCGTTCACAAACCATATGCAATTTGCTCAATCGTGTCTCGATTCAATACATTTAGGTTCTTGATGGATGTTGTGCCGAAGTATCTTCCTATCTGATCTGTTAGTTGTTTATTTTACACGAAAATGAGTTTGCTGCTGCCTATCTCCCTAAGAAAGTGACTTTCCAACGTGATGTATGTTGGACTGCTTGCAAATTCTATCTTGTCGTTCTTGCGCTCATTGCGCTAGGCGACCAAAATGTCCCTTCACTTTGTTCAGCACTTCAATCACAGAGACTACATGGAATAAATGGATGGCCACTAGCAAAGGCTTGAATTTGCACTCTGGATTGAAAGGACTTCACAGAGGCTTGCTCTTGGTAAAAGAGTTCACTCAAAGTTGGTTCATAAAAGTGAAAATAAAATACAGTATTTATTAATGATAAACTAAAATCAGATTTTAATATTGTAGGATTCTTTTTTTGGCCGTTCCACTTTGAAATTATTGATTCATCTTTATGTGAAGTAGGGAACAATGTGCATTGAGGTGTTTATCGATATATTGCATTACATGCGTTAATAGATTGATGAACTATCCTGATCAATGTTCAATGGGAATGGTGCTTCAGAAAGCTAACGTTTGGATCAAGTGTAATAATAATGATGATACAGAAAATGCTGAAAAATCTCAGCAGGTCTGGGCAGCATCTGTAGAGAGAGAAAGCGAGTTAATATTTCGAGTTCGTATGACTTCTTCAGAGTGCTGAGTTTTTCCAGCATTTTCTGTTTTTTTATTTTCGATTTCCAGCATCTACAGTATTTTGCTTTTATCTTGGATCACGTATGCTTGATTTTTGCTTTTGATTTATTGTCACATGCAGCAGTGAAAAGTATTGTTTCTTGCGTGCTATACAGACAAAGCATACAGTTCATAGAAAAGGAAATGAGAGAGTGCAGAATGTAGTGTTACAGTCATAGCTAGAGTCATAGCTAGCTGGGCGGCACGGTAGCACAGTGGTTAGCACTGCTGCTTCACAGCTCCAGGGACCTGGGTTCGATTCCCGGCTTGGGTCACTGTCTGTGTGGAGTTTGCACATTCTCCTCGTGTCTGCGTGGGTTTCCTCCGGGTGCTCTGGTTTCCTCCCACAGTCCAAAGATGTGCAGGTTAGGTTGATTGGCCATGCTAAAATTGCCCCTTAGTGTCTTGAGATGTGTAGGTTAGAGGGAAATATGTAGGGATATGGGGGTAGGGCCTGGGTGGGATTGTGGTCGGTGCAGACTCGATGGGCCAAATGGCCTCCTTCTGCACTGTAGAGTTTCTATTCTAGAGTGTAGAGAAAGATCAGTTTAATATAAGGTAGATCCATTCAAAAGTCTGATGGCAGCAGGGAAGATGCTGTTCTTGACTTGGTTGGTATATGTCCTCAGACTTTTGTATCTCTTTCCCCGATGGAAGAAGGTGGAAGAGAGTATGTCTGGGATGCGTGGGGTCCTTGATTATGCTGGCTGCTTTTCTGAGGCAGTGTGAGGTATAGACAGTCTCAATCGATGGGAGGCTGGTTTGTGTGATGGACTGGGCTTCGTTCACAACAAAGTTCACCCTTTGTAGTTTCTTGCGGTTTTGGACAGAGCAGGAGCCATACCAAGCTGTGATACATCCAGAAAGAATGCTTTCTATGGTGCATCTGTAAAAGTTGGTGAGAATCGTAGCGGACACACCAAATTTCCTTAGCCTCCTGGGAAAGTAGAGACATTGGTGGGGCTTTCTTAACTATAGTGTTAGTATGGAGGGACCAGGACACTGACTGTGGTGTGCTGGTAATGTGGTGGCAAGTGACAGTGATCCAGATTAATTCTCTGAGAACATGGGTTCAAATCCCAGTTTGGCAGCTGGTGGAATTTTAAATTCAATTAATTAATCTGGAATATAAAGCTAGTCTTAGTCACGGTGACCATGACAACGATTGCTGTAATAACTCATCTAGCTCACTCATGCCCTTTAGGGAAATATGCCATCCTTACCTGGTCTGACCTACATATGACTCATGACCATGTGGTTGACTCTTAACTGCCTCGTTAAGTTGAGATGAGTGCACAGTTCAAAGGCAATGGCTAACAAATGCTGACCTCGTTAGTGGTGTCCACATCCCATGAAAGAATTACAGAGTAAATTGTGCAGTGAACTCATGCACTTTAGGCTCTGAATTTACATGGGCCTTCAGGCTGATATTTGTGAATATGTTAGTTCCCAGCCACCACCAGTTTCTGTGAGGTTCAGCGTTCGTCACTTCCTGTACAGAGAAAGATAATTCTAGACATTCACTCTTGATGACATTTTATTTTACAATCAAGCAACACAAAATGAGGTGTAGTCAGTGCAAATAGCTATACAGCTTACTTGAAGGGGCATAATGGAAATGGGGAAGCTATAGACTAGATCTTTCAGTCTCCAGATCATTGGACAATTCCCCTTCTCCCTGGGACCTGTTGCAAGTGTCTTTGACTCTGAGGTAGAGTTGGAGACTGTGGACAGTTTGTAGGACTTACCTGGATAGTTATCCAGGAAATGTTAGACAGCTTAAAACATAGTCTAACTATTGGGTAACTACGGAATTGATCCCTCCCACCACTTCCACCTACTCCAACTCGACTTGCTCCAACTACCCTCCCCCCCTTGACCTCCTACGATTACATCTGACCTCCAGACTACCCCTGACTTCACTGCCTACTCCCTGACCCAACTAATTCTCCAATTACACTGGACAGAACCTGAACATCGGCCCCACCCGACTACGTCTCCTGACTGAGCCCACTCACCCGCCGGCCCCCTCCCCACCTGCCACCTCACTTACCGGCCCCCTGACCCACCTGCCACCCTATCAACTTACCTCACCCACCCTGCCGCCCGCCCCACTCACTCATTGATCCACTCACCCATTAATCAACGTTCACACTAGACTTCTGAATTTAACATATGGCAGCAAGTGCGTGTTGTGTTTCCCCTCTGGCTCCAGTGCACTACGATGGAGCTCTCCGATGAACATGGCATTTCGTATTTCTGGAGAAGCTGGGCTCAGAAGATGTGGCTGGAAATGCGGAGCAGCATTGAGACGGGGCAAAGTTTGAGTGGAGCTGCGATCTGGGCTATTCTATTATTAGGAAATGGAGATAGATTAAGCATTGTGGGTATTAGAAATAAGACATATTTTTAAGTTTAATCTTAATTTGTGTTCTGTATTTGTGTGCTAAGAAAGAGTTAATAACTTCATCTTGGTTCAGTTTTAGTTTCACTTTAAACTTGCCTGCATTGTAACATGGCTTTACGACTGTTAAAGCAAACACAGGGTATTAAAAGCTAAGCTGTTGCTTAGCAACTGGAAGCCCATACTGGGACAGCAGGAACAATTCAAGACTCTTTGGAACAAGGCCACCTGAGGCAAGTAGCATTCCATAGGCACTGCTTGTACAGACAGGACAATGCAGAGGGACAGAAAGCAAATTGCAGAAGCCAAAGAATAGGAAGTCCCAGAAAGCAGGGAATGAGTGTTCCAGGAAGTCAAAGGAACAAAGAACAGAAATCTGGAAAAAGAGTTCTGTTCAGTGAAGTCAAGAGCAGAGAGAAAGGCTTCCAGAGAAAGATAGGGCTGCAGGATGCAGACCTGGAGACATTAGCTAGTGAGAAGCTAGATAGCCGAAGTGATCAAAAGGTTGGTGACACATTAATACAGTCTGTGAAGCAGCAGTGTTCTGGCTGGGTACCTGAGAGATTGCATGGAAGCTTGAATGGATGTGGTAATCCAAGGCAGAGGAATACCGAAAGGAGTGTTTGAAATCCTGGAGGTGGATCCTTGGTGAAGACACCCGAGTGAAAGTGTTGTTTGGGGGAAGATTTTGAAGCGTGTCCTTCAAGAGCGGAATTTGGAAACTCTCATGAGAAAGTCAGTGCATCCAGTTGGCTCACATTGTGACAAGCATCTGGGAATTGATGAGAGATCTGCAGCAGTTGTATTGGGGTGGCATCTGCCACTTGATTTCAGAGTGTGGGGGTGTCTGACCACACTTTGTCTATTGATTGATAAGGACTGTGTACCTACTGAGAACATTAGAGTAAAAGATAAAGTTTGTAACTTGTGTTATCCTTACAAATCTGTATCATAGAATCCATAGAATCCCTATAATGCAGAAGGGGGCCAGTTGTCCCATCAAGCCTGCACCGACAACAATCCCACGCAGGCCCCATCCCTATGACCCCATGTGTTTACCCTGCTAATCCCCCTGACACTCAGGGGCAATTTGCCATGGACAATCAACTAACCTGCACATCTTTGGACTGTGGGAGGAAACCGGAGTACTTGGAGGAAACCCACGCAGACACAGGGAGAACATGCAAACTCCACACAGAGTAACCCAAGGCTGGAATTGAACCGGGTCCCTGGAGCTGTGAGGCAGCAATGCTAACCACCGTGCCGCACCCCCCCCATATATATATATATATATACATATATATATGTGTGTGTATATAGCGGTAAAGGTATAGTTAGAGTGAAGGAGTCATATTATAGTTAATCTTTTCTTTAATGGTTTATTCTTTTGTTAAAAGTCCATCGGCAGTCATGTGACTCTGTTCATCCATGTATGTAAACAAAAAATAAAAGTTAGGATCCATCAAACCAGGTTTCATTCTGGGGTCCGACTTGTCCAATAGTGACATCATCTGAGATTGTAACAGTATAAAAAATGAGAAACAATTGAAACAATAGTTGTTCAGATGGGACTTGTAGAAGCAGTATGCTGTGTGTAGTATAATACTGCTTAACATTGACTCTTGTGAGTCAGCTAAATTGATAATAATGCAATATACTCAATGATAGAACCTGCAGCATTCAGCTGGGAGGCGCTAAGCAGTGACATTGACTCCCGGGAACTCTCACCTATTTAGTTCACTGGGAACCATCAGGTTATTTTGCAGTAACTTAATAATGAAATCCTTCTTATTTCACATTCATAGTTACAGCTAATTTCACTTGAGCCGCCTCCCATCTTTGCTAATCTAAATCTGCCATTGTAACCCTCTCTTCCCTTATTCCTCACATTCTCATCTAGCTTTCCCTTAAAAGCATCTATGTTATTTGCACCAAACACTCCCTCTGGTAGTTGGTAGTGAGTTCCACATTCTCACAAGTCTTTGGGTGAAGGTGTAAAACACAATAGTTCAATCGACAGTGAAATATTCTGATTATTTTTAATGAAATCTACTAATATTTCCGCTTCATGGGGATAGAATAACGGCAGGTAATTGCAACATTATATGGTAATAGTCATATTTTGTGGCAGATGTGCCTGTCTTAACCTCAGCTATGTAGTTATGGGGAGATGAAGAGTAGAGGCAGATTGTGAATGCTAAAACACCTGAGCAACAGGAAAATTATTGCTCAATTGACAGATCCGGCTCTCTGATCTAAACTGGCAATTGCACAATGTTTATTTGCACAGTATAGAGGTTTCAAGTGCTTGCAGTTTCAATTATTGTTACTTTAAAGGGTCTAGATAACTGACACTTCTATTGGCTATCGTAAAAAGGATGTTTTTATAAAAGAAAGTTCAAGAACTGACTTTTTAAAGCTTTTTTGTAGCACATCCTATTGTCACTATAAGGTTAATTGATTCTGTGCAGTTGATAGTGGGTGAATGAGCATGAAAGTGCCATAATTTTGCATGGGGACATGTAGGGTCATAGGGATTGTTATGAGGAAATACCTTGGCATGAGTGGCCAGAGGGGAGGTATAATGTGATGTGGCTGGCATGAGAGGTGGGTGGGTAGTATCTTACCTTTGAAGAGGTTCCCTCATCCAAAATATAGTTCACAGCACCTGTGAGATGCTATGAACCATGAAAACTGGTCTGACTCCAGGGAAAAAAGACAACTAGGAGATACCTGTTCCTGCAATGGAGCAGGCCACATCAGGACTGCAAGTTGCAAGCTTTTGACCTGAACTAAACCACACCCTTTAAAGGCACTTCTGAAAATCATAAACCCTGGGAATGGTCAGGAATCCCAGAATTGTGTCCTAGACTAGTTGTTCTTTTTAAAGGCTAACATAGTCTTCCTGACTCTGCAAAACTGCAGCCTGACATGTGCAGATTAAGCCTGGTATGAGCAGGTCTAAACTTAGTGGAATCCTTTGGAGAGTTAGGGTACTCTGTTGGAGAGGTAACGTATCCCTTTGGATATGGTCCCAGGACACCTTTGGGAGAGGTGAAGTGACCTTTGGGATTGTTAAAAGTGGACATGAATGTACATAAAAATGCATTAACTCATTAAAACTGTCAAGAGCAACTGTCAAGCTGTCAAGGCATTTAAAACCCTGCCCTTTAACTATGGAGTGTTTAAAAAAAGTCATTGCTCACTATTTCTCTCTGTCTGTTGACATAAGGCTGAGGGCCATCTTGACTGGATTAGTTCTGCATGACTGATTTCACAGTCTTTCATTATCACAGGGGGTGTGCCAGCCATTTTATAGCTTGATTGACAGTTACAAGTGGTTATAGCTTTTGAAGTGGGACTATGAATTCCAATGCTTATTTTTATAAGTGATTAAACACTTGAATTAATGTTTGTTTTTACAGGGGATTATGTAGTTGAAGGGATGTAAATGCAGTCAATAGATTTTTCTGAATGAGTTACTTTTTAAAAGAAACCTGCAACATACACTTAAGAGCTTTTACCTCATCTCAGCATGGGATATGAAGTTTGCCCATCGTGGACACTGGGTGAGTTGGCATGGGGTGGCACTTAGTTGCCAAAGGGGCTGTGAAAGGCCATGGGATGGATAGGAGGCAGAGGTTGGCATGGAGGGTATAAGGAGCCATGAGGGACATGTATTGGCATATATGGCATGAGAGGTCATGGGGTGTGTGGGGGGCACGAGTTAGTATGGATAAGGCACGGGGAGTGTGTGTGGGAGAGGGAGGGGTTGTGAAGGCAATTTATAATATATATATTTTCAAATTTCAATGCAGTCCCAATGCACAAAGGGCGTCCAGCCCGCCTCCGCAACTGGCAGCTTCCGTTCTTGTTCTGGGATTGCGTGCCATAACTCCCGGTTTCACCATTCACCTCGGCCATCCCACCCAGACAAGAAACCTGAGCTTCCCAGGCTATTTTCCCCAGGTTGGGTTTGCATAAACGTCCACTCCCTCCAGGGTACCGAGGCTCAGTAGCAGCAGTGTGTACTATTTACAAGATGCACTGCAGCAATTCACCAAAGATCCTTAGACAGCACCTTCCAAACCCACAACCACTTCCATCTGGAAGAACAATGGTAGCAGATACAGGGGAACACCATCACCTGCAAGTTCCCCTCCAAGCCACTCACCATCCTGACTTGGAAATATATCACCGTTCCTTCGCAGTCGCAAAGTAAAAGTCCTGGAATTTGCTCCCTAATGGAATTGTGGGCCAATCCACAGCACGTGGACTGCCATCGGGACTCGAAACATCGTCTCTTTTTTCTCCTGACAGATGCTGCCAGACCTGCTGAGATTTTCCAGCATTTTCTCTTTTGGCACGTGGACTGCAGCGATTCAAGAAGGCAGCTCACCACCACCTTCTCAAGGGCAACTAAAGATGGGCAATAAATGCTGGCCCAGCCAGTGACGCCCATCTCCCACGAATGAATAGAACAAAATATTGTCCCAACTCTGCTCCCCTGTTCCGGAAGTGAAAATTCAGGCCATATTTCTGTAAATCGGTTTCCGTCAGATTTACAGTGTGTACTAAAAACTGTCAGTATCGGAAATTGACTGAAGATCATTCCCATGTAGTTGAGGATTCAGTTACCTGCTCAGGGAATTCTCTAGTAAGCTCGTCTGCAGCAGGTGCCTGCTCTGAATTATCGGTGTGTTGCCTGTGGAGAGAGCTTATGTTGCAGTAAAGGTGTTATGCTTCCATGTGTACTTTTGGGATGTGGTTTTTTTTTTCCTGGCCTTGCTCATTTTTAAAATAAGCCTCCAGAGTTATACACTGTGAGGTAAATGACTGATAATCATATCACACGTACACTCAACTGCTGCAGATATTTGACCAAGACCTTTTGTTTCATGTCGACAGTATTTGGAAATATGTATCATGATAAAATTACAGTTTATTTGAGAACATCCCTCTCATTCCACATAACTGTGGCAAATTTTTAAGTGTTCTCCAGAAATATCTATTTTGCTTCACAATCGCCCGTGGTCCTGATCATGTGCTAGCTTGGCGCTGTCTCGTTTGCCGATTGAAAACATGAAAGAGAGAATGATTTGGTGTTATGCCAATTAGACCTCTCTTTAAGTGCTGCCAATAAATTTTGCAGGTATTAGTATTTCCAACAATAGCATTCTACAGTAAAGTTCCTGCTTTGTTTCACTGTCATTCTTATCAGAGGTGAAAAATGCACACTGAAAATTTGGTATATTCCTGCTTACCAGTGCAGCCAAAGTCCCAGGGAAGCTAGCAGATAGCCAAGTGTGTACAAAGAACAAAGAACAAAGAACAATACAGCACAGGAACAGGCCCTTCGGCCCTCCAAGCCCGCGCCGCTCCCCGGTCCAGGATTGAATCCTGAATCCAGGATCCCCGCCCAATTTTCCAGCCTATCTACATACCAATATCCTATCCACCAAGCTGTCCCTCACAGCTACGATGCTTTGTTCATTACAACCTATTAACTCACCCCCACCCCCCCATTCCAGACCATGTGATCTCCAGGGAGAGGCGAAAACCCAGAGTGAAAAACCCCAGGGCCAATATGGGGAAAAAAAAATCTGGGAAATTCCTCTCCGACCCCCTGAGGCGATCGAAACGAGTCCAGGAGATCACAATGGCCCTGATCGGAAAATGCTTCCCAACCCTAGTCATTTCCACTTCCACGAACACCATATGAATTCCCTGCCCCCGAGACAGGTTCCCAACTATCCGCAGTCACGCTCTGTACTGGCACCAGCAAGATGATCATAGAATGAAGCCTTGAAACGAGAAACCAGGAACAATTAGCCCGCGCCGCTCCCTGGTCCAAACTAGACCACTCTTTTGTATCCCTCCATTCCCACTCCGTTCATATAGCTGTCTAGATAAGTCTTAAACTTCCCAGTGTGTCCGCCTCCACCACCTTGCCCGGCAACACATTCCAGGCCCCCACGACCCTCTGTGTGAAATATGTCCTTCTGATATCTGTGTTAAACCTCCCCCCCTTCACCTTGAACCTATGACCCCTCGTGAACGTCACCACCGACCCGGGGAAAAGCTTCCCACCGTTCACCCTATCTATGCCTTTCATAATTTTATACACCTCTATTAAGTCTCCCCTCATCCTCCGTCTTTCCAAGGAGAACAACCCCAGTTTCCCCAATCTCTCCTCATAACTAAGCCCCTCCATACCAGGCAACATCCTGGTAAACCTCCTCTGTACTCTCTCCAAAGCCTCCACGTCCTTCTGGTAGTGTGGTGACCAGAACTGGACGCAGTATTCCAAATGCGGCCGAACCAACGTTCTATACATCTGCAACATCAGACCCCAACTTTTATACTCTATGCCCCGTCCTATAAAGGCAAGCATGCCATATGCCTTCTTCACCACCTTCTCCACCTGTGACGTCACCTTCAAAGATCTATGGACTTGCACACCCAGGTCCCTCTGCGTCTCTACACCCTTTATGGTTCTTCCATTTATCGTGTAGCTCCTCCCTACATTATTCCCACCAAAATGCATCACTTCGCATTTATCAGGATTGAACTCCATCTGCCATTTCCTTGCCCAATTTTTTTTTTTTTTTCTTTTTTTCCTGCACTGTAGGAATTCTGAGAACATTTCCCAAGAATGGGAAATCTGGAATGGGGAACATCATTTCTGAATAAGAAATGTACCTAACCATTTTGATTTGTACATACTATTGAGAGCAGAGCTATTGACTAGCAGAACACTGCTGGTCATCTGAAATAAAAAGAGAAAATGCTGGAAAAACCTGGCAGGTCTGCGGAGAGAGAAACAGAGTTAACGTTTCAGGGTTAATCGCTGGAAACCAGTTTTAAAACAAAACAGGTTTTTAAATGAGTGCAGAGGCGGGGGAAGGGAGGAAAGAATAAAAGGGAAGGCCTGTGATAGGGTAGAAGGCATGAGAGATTAAATGACAAATTATGGTGCAAATCAAAAGGAGATGGTAATAGGCCAAGGGATCTAGAGGAGGAGTAAATGGGAATAGCAGAACCAATGTGCTATGGGTTTTGTTAAACCTTAGAATCACCCAAGCAATAACCTATGTTGTTCTAATTTGCTAAATAAGTTACCTAGTTTCTAAGGTAATAGTTCTCTTAGCTCGCATTGCTGGTGGACATCCTTTTAATGATCAAGGGAGAACAGAATACTTTCATAAAAATATTAGTCTAAAATATTATTCTATGGGTGGCATGGTGGCACAGTGGTTAACACTGCTGCATCACAGCACCAGAGACCCGGGTTCAATTCTGGCCTCGGGTCACTGCCTGTGTGGAGTCTGCACATTCTCCCCGTGTCTGTGTGGGTTTCCTCTGGGTTCTCTGGTTTCCTCCCACAATCCAAAGATGTGCAGGTTAAGTGCATTGGCCATGCTAAATTGCCCCTTGGTGTCCTAAGATGTGTAGGTTAGATGGATGCGCGGGGTTATGGGGATAGGGAAGAGGGGTGGAATGCTCTTTCAGAGAATCGGTGCAGACTCGATGGGCCAAATGGCATCTTTCTGCACTGTAGGGATTCTATGCTTCTATGGTTAAAAATTGCATCATGTAAGTTTATTATATAAATGCTTCATAAGTTACTTTGCCCAGTATTTTATTGGAAGCATTATTCTACCTGCTAAAAACAAAGTAACCAATCCATTAAACTAGCAAAATAACTTTGTATGACTATTCTTGGGGACAACAACATTTTTGAAGTGTTGGAACAAAAAAATCTTGCTGTGCCATTGTGGACACACCTACAAAATCCTAACTGTTGATTACCTGTCCACTGACAGTAATGGCAGATTGGAGCACACAACTTTGTAGGGCGGCATGGTGGCACAATAGTTAGCACTGCTGCCTCACAGTGTCAGGGACCCGGGTTCAATTCCAGCCTCAGGTCATTGTGTGGAGTTTGCACATTCTCTCCGTGTCTGTGTGGGCTTTCTCTTGGTGCTCCGGTTTCTTCCCACAGTCCAAAGATGTGCAGGTTAGGTTAATTGGCCCTTCATGTCAGGGGGACTAGCAGGGTAAATATGTGGGGTTAAAGGAATAGGGCCTGAGTGGGATTGTTGTCAATGCAGACTCGATGGGCCAAATGGCCTCCTTCTGCACTGTAGGGATTCTATGATTCTTTGATTGTGGCTGTGAGTAATTACCAGTTAAGTGTTTTGGAACATCCTGAAGACATGAAAGCTATTTCTATGATTCTATTTAATCCACAGAGCTGTCTCGAGCACTCAATGGGTCTTAGGCCAACGTTATACCTTGCTCTGGTATAAAATTGTCAAGCATACTTTTAAAATTAGAAACTGTGAATGAATGAAAATGTAACAGCCTAACACATTTCAACATATGTTAAGTATAACATTAAATTATATATTGTGTATCTTCTCAAAAAGGAAAATCGCAAAAGGGTGCGTTCTCAACCATTCCGTTATCAGCAACATTTATGTGCACAATTCCCCTCCTTGTAACTAATTATTAGCTGAAGAAGCTTGCAAAGGTTCCATTTTTTTCAAATCAAATCCGCACAGTAGGTAGTGCTCAATTCATCCTCTTTTGGCCTCATTGACGGGTTGCTTCTTAGAAATTCATAGCTAAGAGCCTCGTTCAAAAAATGGCAAGGTGTCGCATTTGTGACTGAACGAACCACGAAGCCTGCTTGTACTTGAACCCATGTTTGATTTTCACTCAAGCCTGTTATCAACGAGTTAGTAACAGCAAACTTTATAATGTACGCAGTGACATGATATGAGGCCTTTGTAAAATTCACATGCATTCAGTTTGACTTGAAGAAACAGATACCCAGAAGACATAACTACTGCATTCTTGTCAAAGCGGTTTTGCGGATGGGATCAAAATTTGATTTGATTCGATTTATTATTGTCACATGTATTGGGATACAGTAAAAGCATTGTTTCTTGTACGCTATACAGACAAAGCATACCGTTCATAGAGAAGGAAAGGAGAGGGTGCAGAATGTTATGTTACAGTCATTTTAGTGTGTAGAGAAAGATCAACTTAAAGCAAGGTAGGTCCATTCAAAAGTCTGATGACAGCAGGGAAGAAGCTGCTCTTGAGTCGGTTACACCTTTGCATCTTTAAAACTGTTTGCAATCATTTGCACTTAAAATATTGCACGAGAATGCACTACTTTTGTCATTTTAATACTGTCAGTTAGATCATTTGATGATGGTTGGAGTATTATATTTCCAGTTTTGAGGCCTGCATGCATCAAAAGTTCTGGAAAGGGTGAAGCAGAGGTGGATTAGAGCTGTGAACTCTTAGTCACAAAGATGGGCTCCAAGAGTTAGGGCTATAGGGCAAGAAGATTCATGAGAATATGATCCATACATTGCTGGGGATTAGTTTCAAATGTAAAATATGTATTCCCCCAATTTTCAGGCCTAAAGCTCTAGGATTCAGGATCCATTGACACAGGTTGGAAAGGAAACTCGCATTTAAGGTTGGGAAGTGGTGTTTACGGCATTAGTAGCAAATTTCTACCAGATTTGAGATGGGAGTTCGTAGGTTAATCTCCACTGTTTTGGGGCCACATACCCAAGCCTTAGAGAGACTATTACATAGGTTCTCAAGGTGATGAAACAATTGAACACATTCATGTTAGGTTAGGTTAGGTGAGATATTAAGACTAGAGGGTTTGTATATCAAATGCATAGCCAAGGAGTTAAGTTAGATACCAGTTGGTTATTTTATTCACAGAAAGCCCCTCTAAGTTATTAATTCACTACAGACTCTTAATGGGGAATTCGACAGTTCCAGTTATAGAGGGGAAGTTCTGACTAAGGAGCCACTTTACTGTTGCCTCCTGGATATCTACTTGATGGTGCTGGGGGTTGTAAAGAAATTTTCCAAAGTTGGGTTGCAAGTTTTTTCTGTGTTTTAAAAAAAATTCCGTTCTGCTGGAGATTGTGAGATTAG
This sequence comes from Mustelus asterias, assembly GCF_964213995.1. Classification (NCBI taxonomy): domain Eukaryota; kingdom Metazoa; phylum Chordata; class Chondrichthyes; order Carcharhiniformes; family Triakidae; genus Mustelus; species Mustelus asterias. The sequence goes on from NC_135823.1 coordinate 20,469,987, forward strand.
GCGTTAGTGGTTATACGTGTAGGTAAGGTGGGTTTGATGATTTATTTTTCCATATTCCTTTTTCCATCTTCGTACATATGTTTGTGAGTGGTGGAAAGCACGTTTGGAAAGTTAGTTGAAGGTGATGCAATCTGTACTGCTGGCACACTGACGGTTGGCACATAAACATACATGGGTTGTGGGATAAACATGCCTTATACTGTCATTTAATGTTTTATTTCAAGAACTGTTTGCAATTTGTCACTGTATTGTTTCACAGTAAGCAGTGTGGCAATCAGGTCATATCTTTGGATCAGAAATAGGCCAACAATGATTCAAAACAATGACAGGGAAGCCTATAGCATTAGAAATGGATTTTCCAGGTCCTGAAGCTAGGCATGTTAGATCACTTTGGCGTACCTGATAGAGCAAAACTGCAATAGAGAGGAGGGAGTAAGCCCAGTTTTATGTCCACGGTAGCACAGTGGTTAGCACTGCTGCCTCACAGCGCCAGAGACCCAGGTTCGATTCCCAGCTTGGGTGATTGTCTGTGTGGAGTCCTCACGTTCTCCCCGTGTCTGCATGGGTTTCCTCCGGGTGCTCCAGTTTCCTCCCATAACTCAAAAGACGTGCTGGTTAGGTGCATTGGCTGTGCTAAATTCTCCCTCAGTGTACCTGAACAGGCATGGCGACTAGGGGATTTTTACAGGAACTTCAACGCAGTGTTAACGTAAGCCTACGTGTGACAATAATAAATAAACTTAAAACTATTTAAATATTGGGAAAACCAGCCATGGTTTCCAATGGGCCTGAACTCCTCCACACCAATGCCCAGCCAATCCAATATGCCCAGGGCCAGCAACACGAAAATCTGTCCAGACAACTATTATGGATTCTAATCCTGAGGAAAAAAATGCTTGGTCTCTGAAAATGGCCAAGCAAAACATCAAATATCAATCCATCCTCTCATTTCCACGGTTCAGTCCCTAAGTAACCTCTTGCTTCAGCCAACATTTTCTTTTGCTCTGTCCCCCCTCCCGCCCCAGCAGCCATTTTGCCCAGCCCAAAGCTCATAATTTATTCCGTGAAAGGTAAATTATAGATTCCTACAGTGCAGAAGGAGGCCATTCGGCCCATCGGATCTGCACTGACAACCCACCTTACCTATACATATATCCCATCTATCCCCGTTACCCCACATATTTATCCTGATTTCTATTTTTATCTTACTAGAATTTATGGCCACAAATCCATGAGGTAAAAGTATGTTGTGTAAAGCAAAACTATATATTAAAAAAAAATAGATGCCATCACAGAAGGGGGGAATTGATTTGAGAAACAAAAAGGGATGAATGTTGGACTTTGATTAAAGAACAGTGCGATCTGTGTAACTTCAGGCCTAGTTGATGACCAAATTGAAAGGATTAAAACTGCAAAGTCTGTTCAGCAACCAAATCTAAGTAACTAGAATTGGCAAAGATTTGGGAAAATTCTCAGTAATGCTTGTGTTTCTGCGGAGAATGTTGACACTAATTTGTTGAGGGCATAGGGGCTTATGTTGCCAATTCAATCGCAATTCCAAAGAGGGAGGAGAATTAATTCAGCACTGGTGAAGAAACACCAGGGCAAATTAAATGAAAAAAAAACAAAACTAATGATGAACAATTGACACCGAGGTGTAAATTTAGCACTCATTATTTTCCTTGTGACTGAGCCGGATGATAGGAACTGAAATTAAGTTGACTGGCAGAATCCATCTCTAACATTTACATTTCAGTATTCCAATTATAAAGAAATACATTGACTAGGTAGCACAGTGGTTAGCATTGCTGCCTCACAGTGCCCGGGTTCGATTCCCGGCTTGGGTCACTGTCTGTGTGGAGTTTGCACATTCTCCCCGTGTCTGTGTGGGTTTCCTCCGGGTTCTCCGGTTTCCCCCCACAGTCCAAAGATGTGTGGGTTAGGTGGATTGGCCATGCTAAATTGTCCCTTACTGTCCGGGGGACTAGCTAGGGTAAATACATGGGGTTAGGGGGAAAGGGCTTGGGTGGGATTCTGGTCAGTGCAGATTCAATGGGCCGAATGGCTTCCTTCTGCACTGTAGGGATTCTATGATTCTAGATCAGCACAGAAATGCTATTTAAGGTTGCAGAATAAAATCCTCCCATGATGTGCGTTCTGTTCTAAAAAAAAATAATTTATTTTGAGGCATTGAACAACAAGTGTTAGAGATTAGTTGCAGATTGGACGCGGGTCATGATGCAACATCGGGGCATTCTCATGTGAACATGTGACAAAACATTGCTGTTTGTAAATCTTTTGCAAACATCTGTCACAAGACAGCTTGGTGTGGTTAAAGTAATTTTCCTTTGATGAAACATGCGGTAATGGTGTGAAAATATCTTTGCCCTCTTATTCTCAGCTGTGATAGTCCTGAGCGCAATACCAGAAAAGGGGTGTGACAATGCCACTGACTGCTGGTTTGAATGTGTGCAGACCCACATGCCATCTTAAATCGAGTACTGCTCCACCTCCATTATGATTGTGGCTGCTGTTGTCATTGAGACTAACACTAAAACTGATAATTGTTCCACTGCGTGCTTGGCTCTCTCCTGTGGAACAAAATGGGCACACATTTGCACCATTATTGGAAGAAATGTTCTACTGAACTTTTGTTTCAACGTATTCTAAAGCTGACATATTTAAAGGTTGGAGGCTCATCCTGATTGCTGTGCATTTTCACACTGCAGTGCTGTACTTTCACACTGCCCACTCAGCTTCGAGGAAAAATCCCAGGGAACCAGGAATCTTTCACATATCTTGAGCTGACAAGAAAATTTGCAATCACTCAGACTGCCTGTGGGAAAGGCTGCGCAAGCCTTTTGCTCGATGAAATCTAGCCTAATAAAATTCTATTGTCCTTTGTTTAAGATTCTGCAGTGGTTTCACCTTTGTCATTACCATTATGCTTCATCCCACTCTGCATGCCACTGATATGAGCTGCTGGCTTCCTCTTCAAGATGGAAAAGATGATGTTTTGATTGGTTTACACTCGAGAAAATGCTTAATTGGACTTAATGACAATTTTCAAGCTAAAGAGTTCCGTTGCTATACATTATTAGTTTGTATTGTGTTTTCCCCTCACAATTGATATGGCATCCCTATCTTTCTCATGGTTACCATGGAAACAAAGATCCAATATTGTGCTTCTGGAGATACTCCAGGAACTTCTACTGAACCTTGTTCAGTAATATTTTTTTCAATTGATTAATGCAATCACAGTATTGAATTAAACAGTATCCTCGAACTCTAATTCAATATATGATGACAAATATTTTTTACCTTAAAGTACAAGTATTACTTTGATGTCTTTCCACTGTTATTAATATCCATTTGATATGATCTTTACATGAATTTTAATGTGACATGCAAGATAAAATACAATTTTCAACAAATAAAATCACACTAAATAATGAATAATAATATATCTGGGTTTAACATATTGTATTTGTGAAGTGACTGCCTGCCAATACTGCATGCGCCACATGCAATCATTCATTCAGGAAGCCTCCAAAATTTGCAGCATCTTGTTATTAATTCAATTAAATACAAATTTAAAGGTTTTTTTGGTCGCAGGAGGTTTTGCAAGATTTGCAATATACCCAAAATTAATGCAGATTTATTTAAATTTGGTCAATGATAGTCTCTGTAGGTTTTCCCACCATCTAAAATGGACAGTTGGCTATTTTGCTGCTTTTCATTAAAGAATGTTCCTTCTTGATGCTGGGTCTGACTAGGATTTTCGTGACTTGCTATTTCTGCATCATTGCTTGTACACTCTGTTTGCTGTTGGTTTTTCACAGGAAGCATCCTTTGCGTCGACCTGCAGCCACATTGCTGTTGTTGCCTTTAGCTGCCAACTGCAGCTCTAACCAAATCGATCAGCACAAACGTTTCGTTGAGCCTTCCTGAAGCCTGTCATGGGGATAAGCACAGTAAGAAGTCTCACAACACCAGGTTAAAGTCCAACAGGTTTATTTAGTAGCATGAGCTTTCAAAGCGCTGCTCCTTCATCAGATGAGTGGGAGTTCTGTTCACAAACAGGGCATATTTAGACACAATAATAATATATCTGGATTTAACAATCCAATTACAAGATAGTGGTTGGAAGGCGAGTCTTAACAGGTAATCAAGTCTTTACAGGTGGAGAGAGGGTTAAGCACAGGTTAAAGAGATGTGTGTTGTCTCCAGCCAGGACAGTTAGTGAGATTTTGCAAGCCCAGGCAAGTTGTGGGGGTTACAGATAGTGTGACATGAACCCACGATCCCGGTTGAGGCCGTCCTTGTGTGCAGAACTTGGCTATCAGTTTCTGCTCAGCGATTCTGCGAACGGCAGCTGCGTTTCATCTGGGGTGCATTGTACATACTCAGGGATAGCTCCAGCACTTGTTTCCCACACCCTGGCATACCTATTAGGCCCTCACTCAAAAGGCCAATCTTCATAAGGGAGGCTGTGCTGGAGTTATACCATCTACCGAAGCCTAACTTGCAGATAGGAATGATGCAGGTATGGATGCAATACCCCAGCATCCTCATTGTTGTCTAATTCATAGGGTCCCTACAATGCAGGAGGAGGCCATTTGGCCCATCATGTCTGCACCGACTCTCTAAAAGACCATCCCACTCAGGCCATCCCACGCCGCAACCCGTAACCCCATGCGTTTACCATGGCTAATCCACCTAACCTGGACACTAAGGAGAAATTTAGCATAGCCAATCCATCCAACCTACAATTCTTTGGCATTCTTTGGGAGGAAACCCACGCAGACATGGGGAGAACATGAAGACTCCACATAGACAGTGACTCGAGCCGGGAATTGAACCCAGTTTGCCGGCACTGTGAGGCAGCAGTGCTAACCACTGTGTCACTGTGCCGTCCTGATTGCCATGTTGATTCGCGTACGCAACATGCTTTTCGATCATAGAGATTGTAAATGTTGGAGTCCTGGTTAAGCCAGTCCCTAATGTTGTCCATCTGCTTCCTCCTTTTTTTTTAATTCATTCGTGGGACATGCTGGCTGATCCAGCATTTATTGCCCATCCCTAGTTACACTTGAAACTGAGTGGCATTTCAGAGGGCAGTTGAGAGTCAACCACATTGCTGTGGTTCTGGAGTCACATGTAGACCAGGCCAGGTAAGGATGGCAGATTTCCTTCCCTGAAGGACATTGGTGAACCAGATGGGTTTTTCTGACAATTGACAAGGTTTCACAGTCATCAATAGATTCTTAATTCCAGATACTTTCTTTGAATTCAAATTCCACCATCTGCTGTGGCGGGATTCGAACGCTGGTCCCCAGAACATTAGCTGAGTTTCTGGATTAATAGTCCACTGATAATACCACTAGGCCACCGCTCTCCCCTCCCCTTGGTCTGTTGCTCTTCTTCTGTTAATCCTTTCCAGTTGGTGATTAGACACTCCAACCCTTCCGTATGGACTCCAAAGAACTTTCATTTGTCTTCTTTTGATGTTAGTTAAGAGTTCTCTTGTTCTTCCAGCCTCAGTCGGTATTGCTTCATTAATTCTTCTCTCCACCCAGCTTATCTAGAGCAGCACATTTCAAAGCTGTTGATTATCTTTCCCAGTGCTCCAAGTTCGCATACACACTTTATTTCTGACAAGAACCGAACATTTGCATCCACAGGTTCTCGTTTCAAGTCTCAAGCTGATGTTTCTGAGAATGTTGCTTAATTTTGTAAAATCACTCTTGGCTTGAGCATTCCTTTTTGAGGTTTCCATACTGATTTTAACATCGGATGTTACCGTGCTTCCTAGACAGTTGAATTGATTGGCATGTTCTAACTGGGAAATGTCATAACTAGAAGGCATAATGTCAGAACTATTGATAGATGGGCAGATTGGGTGAATGCTCTGACTAGACCTGTCCACATTTTGCTGCCCTTCTGCTGCCACCGCTTTGCTCTTTTTACTTCACCCATGATACCCCCGACTCTGATTCCCCAAGGCCAGGATTTAATGGCCCTTTCCGCCCAGGAAGATATTATGGTCCCGCTGAAATAAATGATGAATAAAAAGGCCCAAATCCACCGGGGTGAGATACCGTGGCGAGGTCGTAAAACCCTGGCCCATAGGTGAATCTTTCCATGCTAGTGCAAGCATGTTGAGGATTGATTTATGGACATAATGGGACTTCCTTAAGTGCTAACTGCATCATTGTGGGACTGTTGCATACAGAGAATTGCACGCGAGGCCAATAGATGCTTTTGCTGGGCAAATTTACTTACTTATTTATTATTCATTTATTTATTAGTGTCACAAGTAGGCTTACATTAACACTGCAATGAAGTTTCTGTAAAACTCCCCTAGTCACCACACTCCGGCGCCTGTGTGCACTCAGTGTTCAGGTACACTGAGGGACACTTTAGCATGGCCAATGCACCTAACCAGCACGTCTTTCGGATTGTGGGAGGAAGCTGGAGCACCTAAAGGAAACCCACGCAGACATGGGGAGAACATGCAGACTCCGCACAGTCAGTCTGACCACAATCAGTAAGGATAGGCAACAACACGTCCTCCACGATCATCCTCAACATCGGTGTCCCACAAGGCTGTGTTCTCAGCCCCCTACTATACTCCTTATACACCTATGACTGTGCGGCCAAATTCCCCTCCAATTCGATCTTCAAGTTTGCTGACGACACCACCGTAGCGGATCGGATCTCAAACAATGATGAGACAGAGTACAGGAGTGAGGTAGAGAATCTGGTGAACTGGTGTGACGACAATAATCTCTCCCTCATTGTCAACAAAACTAAAGAGATTGTCATCGACTTCAGGAAGCATAAAGGAGAACATGCCCCTGTCTACATCAACAGGGACGAAGTAGAAAGGGTCGAGAGCGTCAAGTGTTTAGGTGTCCAGATCACCAACAACCTGTCCTGGTCCCCCCATGCCGACACTATAGTTAAGAAAGCACACCAACGCCTCTACTTTCTCAGAAGACTAAGGAAATTTGGCATGTCAGCTACAACTTCACCACCTTTTACAGATGCACCATAGAAAGCATTCTTTCTGGTTGTGTCACAGCTTGGTATGGCTCCTGCTCTGCCCAAGACTGCAAGGAACTACAAAAGGTCATGAATGTAGCCCAATCCATCATGCAGACCACCCTCCCGTCCATTGACTCTGTCTACACTTCCCGCTGCCTCAGCAAAGCAGCCAGCATAATTAAGGACCCCATGCACCCCGGACATTCTCTCTTCCACCTTCTTCCTTCAGGAAAAACATACAAAAGTCTGAGGTCACATACTAACCGACTCAAGAACAGCTTCTTCCCTGTTGCTGTCAGACTTTTGAATGGACTTACCTTGCATTAAGTTGATCTTCCTCTACACCCTAACTATGACTGTAACACTAAATTCTGCACTCTCTCCTTTCCTTCTCTATGAACGGTATGCTTTGTATAGCGCGCAAGAAACAATACTTTTCACTGTATGTTAATACATGTGACAATAATAAATCAAATCAAATCAAGATCAGTCACCCAAGGCTGGAATCGAACCCAGGTCCCTGGCGCTGTGAGGCAGCAGTGCTAACCATTGTGTCACCCTGCTACCCCTTCTGTGTAACCTGTTTCTTAGTGTGCATTGCGTACGGTAAGGTGGACGGTGTGCGCTCAGGGATGACCTGAGTGGCGGAGTCCAAGCTGCCAGCATCAGAATTGCAGTGGGTCATGCGGCTGTCTGTCCCATCCACACGGCACCCCCCGCGTCCCCACCCTCCCTGCATCTCTCAAGGTTTCGTCATGACTGACCCCTCACCCGCCCCCCTGCTCTGGCGAAATATCTCTTTTTTTCACTCGGAGTTGGTCACCCGGCTTTGAGTTGCCATCTTTTATACGATTTGCAACTTGTAGACTGGTATCTATAAAGCTGATATTGTTCAAAGAAACTGCTGCCAAATTCTGTGTCTCAAGTTGGTGCCAGTAAAGATGATTTAATGCTTTCAAATAGCAATAAATAGCTTATTATTGTGATCTTACTCACAGTGGGTGCCATACGTTGGATTAAATATTGACATTAAAGATAATCTACTTTTCTCAAAGTCTTTAAGATACTGGATTCACTGTGCAGGAATTACTTATCACCAAAAATAATCACCCAAACAATGATGAAATTGTGAAGTGCCCATTATAAACCACTCAACTACACTTCTGGAGATCACAGGATCTTTCCAGTGTAGAAGGAGGCCATTCAGCCCATCTAGTCTGCACTGGCTCTCTGAAAGAACATTCTCTCCAGTGCCACTCCCCTGCCTTATCCCCATAACCTTGTACATGCTTTCTTTTCAAATAGCAACCCAATTCTCTTCTGAATACCTCCTGAACCTGCCTCCATCACCCTTTCAGGATGTTTGTTCTAGACTCCAACCACTCCCTGGGTGAAAAAAAATTTCCTCATGTCACTTTTACTCCTTTTGCTGATTATTTTGAATCTGTGCCCTCTAGTTCTTGTTCCTGTCTTGAGTGGGAACAGTTTCTCACTATTATCCTGTCCATTTTCCCTGGAATCTTGAATACCTCCATCAAGTCTCCTCCCGGACGTCTTTTCTCCAAAAAAAATGCAGTCCCAACCTCTCCAATCTATCCTTACGGCTAGGGTCCTTTGTCCCTGGAACTGCTCTTGTGAATCTCCTCTGTACGCTCTCCAATGCCTTCACATCCTTCCTCAAACACAGCTCCCAGAACTGGACACAGCCCTCCATATGAGGCCTAAGGAGTGTCTTATCCAAGTTTAATATGACCTTCTGAATGCCCCAAAGACAAAGTTGTTCCTGACTTTTTTACTATGCTGTGTTTAAGTCCCATTGCAAGAATAGTGCACATAACTGGGGGATAGTGGCATTGTGGTAAAATCACTGGGGATGCTTGGGGGAGCGGGGGGGGGGGGGGTCTCCCAATCTCCTTGCCAACATTTATCACTTAACCAATTCTACCAAAAATAAATAATTGGTAATCAATCAGATTGCTATTTGTGGGACCATATTGTGCATATTGGCTTCCACATTTGCCTACATAACAGCTATGGCCACACTTGAAATTAGTTCATAGAATAGATCCATGAAATCCCTACAGTGCAGAAGGAGGACATTCGGCCCATCGAGTCTGCACCGACAACAATCCCACCCAGGCCCTATCCCTGCAATCCCAGATATTTACCCTGCTAATCCCTCTGCTACTAAGGGACAATTTAGCATGGCCAATCCACCTAACCCGCACATCCAAGGGGCTGTTGCAAAGAACAAAGAACAGTACAGCACAGGAAACAGGCCCTTCGGCCCTCCAAGCCTGTGACGCTCCTTGGTCCAACTAGACCATTCGTTTGTATCCCTCCATTCCCAGACTGCTCATGTGACTATCCAGGTAAGTCTTAAACGATGCCAACATGTCTGCCTCCACCACCCTACTTGGCAGCGCATTCCAGGCCCCCACCACTCTCTGTGTAAAAAACGTCCCTCTGATATCTGAGGTGTACCTCGCCCCTCTCACCTTGAGCCCGTGACCCCTCGTGATCGTCACCTCCGACCTGGGAAAAAGCTTCCCACTGTTCACTCTATCTATACCCTTCATAATTTTGCACACCTCTATTAGGTCTCCCCTCATTCTCTGTCTTTCCAGGGAGAACAAGCCCAGTTTACCCAATCTCTCCTCATAGCTAAGACCCTCCATACCAGGCAACATCCTGGTAAACCTTCTCTGCACTCTCTCTAAAGCCTCCACGTCCTTCTGGTAGTGCGGCGACCAGAACTGGACGCAGTACTCCAAATGTGGCCTAACCAGCATTCTATACAGCTGCAACATCAGACTCCAGCTTTTATACTCTATACCCCATCCTATAAAGGCAAGCAAACCATATGCCTTCTTCACCACCTTCTCCACCTGTGCTGCCACCTTCAAGGATTTGTGGACTGATCCTTGAAGTCTTTGGACTGTGGGAGGAAACCAGAGCACCCGAAGGAAACCCAAGTAGACATGGGGAGAATGTGCAAACTCCGCACAGACAGTGACCCAAGCCAGGAATCGAACCCGGGTCCCTGGCGCTGTGAGACAGCAGTGCTAACCACTGTACCACCGTGCCGCCCACAACAGTTGTCTGATATATTTTGGGATTTCCTGCTGGTCCTTCTTTGCATCTGTTTTGATTGTCCTTTGTGGTGAAGATGAGCATTTTCGGCACTAGGGTATTTGCTCGGTTTCCACTGGGTACATAGGTGACTGTTCAGGCCAATCTATATCCGGAAGGTTCTGCTACATATAGGACAGGATACCGCAGACGTTTGAGCTTAAGTCGAGCTGCTGGTTCGAGATTCATTCTCCTTGCAGTTTCTCTCCGCCTCTGATCGGCTTTTGCTTTTGAAGGAGGCCACACCGTTTTTTTATTTTGTCACGCTGAGTGCAGCGATCCTCACCCAGCTTCTCCCAGGATTCAAAGTCAATGTCAAGACTCCTAAGTGAAGTCATCAGAGCATTTATGTAGCTTACTTTGACCACTGTGACCACCCAGACGCTAGATTTCCATAGAAGATTCACTTTGGCAAGCGAGTATCAAGCATTCTGAGCACATGACCAGCCCAGCTCAGTGGGGGGGTCCCGGGCTGGCCAGCGATCAAGCTGACCAGCAAACTGCAGTCTGACAGCTCAGAGCCATTGCGCATGCGCAGAATTCTGGAATTGTCAGACTCCAGCGTGAATAGGTTGAGGACTGGAACAGTTGAGGACTCTGGGTCTGTACTCGTTGGATTTTAGAAGGATGAGGGGGGATCTTATTGAAACTTACAGGATACTGCGAGGCCTGGGTAGAGTGGACGTGGAGAGGATGTTCCCACTAGTAGGAAAAACTAGAACCAGAGGGCACAATCTCAGGCTAAAGGGACGATCCTGCAAAACAGAGATGAGGAGGAATTTCTTCAGCCAGAGAGTAGTGAATCTGTGGAACTTTTTGCCGCAGAAGGCTGTGGAGGCCAGGTCATTGAGTGTCTTGAAGACAGAGATAGATAGGTTCTTGATTAATAAGGGGATCAGGCTATGGGAAAAGGCAGGAGAATGGGGATGAGAAAATTATCAGTCATGAATGAATGGCAGAGCAGACTCGATGGGCTGAATGGCCCAAAATCTGTTCCTATGTCTTATGGTCTTATGATCTAGTAGGCCCCGCCCCCCCCCCGAGCTTTTAATGATATTCTCGATTGTGACCTTTGCATTGCACAGAGTGTGGGAGATCCGAATCTGAATGCCCACTGAAAAACAATTGTGAATTACACCATTTTTCCAGCCAATTCAGCACTTAGAATTTTTTTAGGAGAATTGGGCCCATGACTTTCTTGGATCAGATTTTCCACAGTCCTTACAGTTCATCAGCCCTGAAGCCTACACTCCAATGACCAGTAATCCTGCAAAGCTGCTGTCCAGTTTTGCAGCTGATGATTTCTTCTAAGGAAAAGAAAAACACCTACATGTCTCCAAGATGTCTTCCCAAGGAGCTGAGAACACTGTGGCAGACTGAATCCCTCATAACAGTGATTTGCTGGAGGCAGCAGGAAATGAGTAGGAATTGGGTAAAATCTGTAGCTGCAAAAGGGAGTTACAGAAATACAATGCAAGCAGGTTAAGACTTAGAGTGGGATTTTCTGGCCCTTCACACTGATGGGATCCTCCGCTCCCATTGAAGGCAAACACCACGACCTCCCCCCCCCCCCCACACCCCATCCCATTGCGACAGGTTCCCCAGTGGCAGGGCCGGTGAACCATGCAAACCACCGCAGACTACAGCAGGACTGGAAGGTCCCACTGGCAGCCAATGGCAAGCCAAGCTGTTTCTGCCACAGGAAAATCTCGGCTTTAGTTTAATATTGTTACTATGGGAGGGAGGTATTGTGTAACAGTATAATCAAATAGCTATAATAATGAGTGAAGTAGACCTTGATGTAATGGTGATATCAACAGTCAATGTAGTGCACTCTTGGGAGGAAGGATGGGACAGTCAGTACTCCTGAGAGATGTACCTACTCTACAGCCTATCTCATAAACAGTGTTAATAAACCAGCTATAAACCAGAGTAAGACTTCTCTTTAAGGTAGGGCTTGCATAGCAGAAGCCAGAAATCGCACCACCAGAAAAACAAATATAGTGCGAGAGCCCAAGAGAATGTGCTGCTGAAATAAGTGAACTTAACCACTGCTGATGGGTTGTGGTCATGGACTTGAGCCTCGAGGGAGTTGAGATAAGGCTTTTCACAAACATGGTGTATAAACATATGCTGTGAATACTTTACGCTGAGGAGGCACAACTTCTGGCAGCTCTGGTTGGTACTGCTTTTGTAGTTTGTCTGAACGCTGATCTGAAGTAGGGTCCATGAAAAGCCGTCCAAAATGTTCAGCAAAGGCATGTCATTTGTAAAGTTGACAGATCTATTGTAAATTGATTGTTCTGGGTTACTTACTTCAACTACGCTAAGAAACAGCTACTCTCTTGCGACAAATACAATTTGATAGCAGAGGTGATTGATCAGTCGAAGTGCCCTTTAACACACATGAGAGTTGTCAATCCTGTGCGTTTGGCAAGCTCCAAACCTTTAAACACCACTAACATTATGACTCATGGAAGCGACAGTTTCAAATGCCACTTGTTTTATTTACTTATTTAGCTCCGTGAGTCATTTACATCCTGCACTTTGAGTCTCTAATGATTTACAATATGTTTAGAAGAACTCACTGTACTACACTCTCAGTCCATTATAGCAATAACAACGTTTCCATTCCAAAAGACGATAGTGAGCATCAGTTAAACCACATTATCATTATTTCAACGGTCATTATCTCAGTGCTGTTGGTGGGACTTTGCTGTGTGCAGACTGGCCGCTGCTTCTCACTACATTACAACAATGACCAGACCCAAGAGTTTTAAAGGGCCATTTTGGGATGGGCTCTCAGGTGGCAGAGTGGCATGGGAGGGCCTTCCTGCCCAAACTCCAGTTGAACCATCTAAGTGACCAATTGAGGGCCTTTTCCTACCTGTGTTGGTATTTTACCAGTGGCAGGTGGCAGTCTGTCACATGGGGAGACTACCTGATAAAGAGTAGTGGTTTCCATGCAAGCTCCAGGTCGGGGGGGGGGGGGGGGGGTGACATTTTGGGAACCCTCTGGGCCATGAAGGGCCTCACAGTGCCAATAGCAGCCCTCGTGGCAATAGTGCCGCTTGCCCTCAGCAACCACCTTTACCAGGGCCCACCTGAATGGCTCCAGTAGTCCCAGGTCCCAGTTACTTTGAAGGCACGTATCCGTTGATGTGACCTCATCCTGCAGGTGCTGTCCCAGCAGTGGCCACCACTAGAAGAGGCGCTGCTGAGCTCCCAGCCCTCCAATTGCTCCTGCAACTGTTGGGAGCGGGCCACTACCTTCAATGGGATGACAGCTTTGTGACTTTTTAAGCCCATGGAAGGCGTGAAAGAAATTCAAGTTCTTTTTGGGCATTGAAAGTCTTTATTGGCTGTAAAGATCCCACTTGAGTGAATTAGCCAAGTGTCGTACAACCAGCATTGATTATAAATGAGCAATAAATTGACAATCTGACTCAAATGGGTTATTATGGTTGATTTGGAAAATTTAACTATTTGGAGTGGGCGATGAGTGGGGGCGGCGGCGTGGGAGGAGGTGGGGGTGAGGCTGTCGAGAAGGTGGAATCAAAGAGAAAACCCAAGACCAGATTTTACCACTCTGCTATATGTGTGCCCACCACCCCCATCCCACGTGGATGCCATGGGCCATTTATATCACTGATTACTTCAGCAGGACTGAGATATCCAGACACGGTGGCACAGTGGTTAGCACTGCTGCCTCACAGCGCCAGGGACCCGGGTTCAATTCCGGCTTTGGGTCACTGTCAGTGAAGAGTTTGCACGTTCTCCCAGTGTCTGTGTGGGTTTCCTCTGGGTGCTCTGGTTTCCTTGCACAGTACAAAGATGTGCAGGTTGGGTGGATTGGCCATGTTAAATTGCCCCTTAGTGTCCAAAGATGTGTAGGTTAGGTAAATATGTGGGGATACGGGGATAGGGCCTGGGTAGGATGCTCTGTTGGAACTCAGTGCAGACTTCTGCACTGTAAAAATTCCAGGGCATCAAGTTGGCACAGTGGTTAGCACTGCTGCCTCACAGTTCCAGGGACCCGGGTTCGAGTCCCGGTTTGGGTCACTGTCTGTGTGGAGTTTGCACATTCTCCCCGTGTCTGCGTGGGTTTCCTCCGGGTGCTCCGGTTTCCTCCCAAAGTCCAAAGATGTGTGGGTTAGGTGGATTGGCCATGCTAAATTGTCCCTTAGTGTCAGGGGAATTAGCAGGGTAAATATGTGGGGTTACGGGGATAGGTTCTGGGTGGGATTGTTGTCGGTGCAGGTTCGAGGGGCCAAATGGCCTCGTTCTGTACTGTAGGGATTCTATGATTCCACCACCACCCCCCTCTCCCCATCCTGATCCACATCGCTCAGTTCCATCTTCCAGGAGAGAGCTACCAGATGTTATCGTCTTCCTTATAACATTGAGTCATTAAAGAGTCAGGAATATAAATGGAACCTATTTTGGAAGTTTTATTTTCTAATTAAATTGTGGTTCATCTGATGATTTATAACTCTGTGGAACATTATTGTTCTATAAATGTTTTATTTTTACAATAAACTGGCAAAGGATGCAGAAACATCTGATAATATTTCTAGAAACATAAAGCCTTTGTAGGCTGCAGCCACTTAACTAAAATTAAAAAGGACAGTTTGTCCATTCAGCTATACATTGTTGACTTTAATTTTCTTTTGGTTTCACATTGCACCCATTGTATTTATTTATTAGTGTCACAAGTGTGCTTATGTTAGCACTGCAATGAAGTTACTGTGAAAATCCCCTAGTCGCCACACTCCGGCGCCTTTTCAGGTACACTGAGGGAGAATTTAGCATGGCCAATGCACCTAACCAGCATGTCTTTTGGATTGTGGGTTAGGTGCATTGGCCACGGTAAATTGCTCCTTAGTGTCCTGGGATGAGTAGGTTAGAGGGATGAACATGTGGGATTACAGGGATAGGGCCTGAGTAGATTTATTGTCAGTGCAGACTCGATGGGCCGAGTGGCCTCTTTCTGCACTGTAGGGATTGGATGATTCTATGAAACCGGAGCATCCGGAGGAAACCCATGCAGACACAGGAAGAAGGTGCAGACTCCACACAGACAGTGACCCAAGCCGGGAATTGAACCCGGGGTCTGTGGCACTGTGAAACAGCAGTGCTAACCACTGTGCCACCGTGCCACCCATTTAACCTCAGGAGAAAGACCTTGGGTAATTTTTGTTACAAAGAAATAAGAGGTAGCAATAAATTATATATGGAATTATATTGTTGGAAAGAACCAAGGAAATTATAATTATTTTGTCGGATTGTAGAATTGAAAGAATGAACTGATCTTTGGTATTTCCAGCATCAATGCACATAATATTGATTAGAGGGAATGCTTTCTTCGTAGTGTTAACCCCACTGATGTTAAATGTGAGGATATCCCAAAACCCAGAAGGGTAACTTGAAACACCGGTTCTTTGTGGTGTATATTTTCAATTTAGCATAATATGAGGAAAGGTGTGCAAACCAGTGAGAAACAGTATAGTCTTGTAATCAATTAATTAGCTTAAAAGAGAATACACAGCAAGAAAAAATATGATACACTGCAACAATACAATTAACTCGTAAAAGACTCCCTGAAGAGGGAGTGAAGCCACAGACTGCCAATCAGGATTAGACTCTATCTACGTTGTTGTCAGGATCAATGGGGTACTTGAGGTGCAGTCAAGCGTGAGGGGAAATCAAAATAAACACAGGTGGCTGGAGGATGATAGAAATCCATTGATCTGACAGCTGAATGAGATATTGAACTTGTTACAGGTCAAAGGCTTCAAATGCAATGGAGAGGGTTTCAACCATTTCTGCTTGCTGGGAAGCCTCAGCAACTTCAAATCAAAGCTGTGTGCACAGCTGAGCAGATGTGGGATGTCTTGTTGAAGTTGTACAAGATATTGGTAAGGCCACACTTGGAATACTTGGAATACTGTGTACAGTTCTGGTCACCCTATTATAGAAAGGATATTATTAAACTAAAAAGAGTGCAGAAAAAATTTACTAGGATGCTACCAGGACTTGATGGTTTGGGTTATAAGGAGAGGTTGGATAGACTGGGACTTTTTTCTCTGGAGCGTAGAAGGCTGAGGGGTGATCTTATAGAGGTCTATAAAATAATGAGGGGCACAGATCAGCTAGATAGTCAATATCTTTTCCACCCATTTAACCTTAGAAGAAAGACCTTGGGTAATTTTTGTTACAAAAAATAAGAGGTAGCAATAAATTATATATGGAATTATATTGTTGGACAGAACCAAGGAAATTATAATTATTTTGTCGGATTGTAGAGTTGAAAGAATTAACTGATCTTTGGTATTTCCAGCATCAATGCACATAATATTGATTAGAGGGCATAGGTTTAAGGTGAGAGGGGAGAGATACAAAAATGTCCAGAGGGGGGAGGGGCAGGAGGATATCCCTCTTTGGTGATGGGTTGATGGTGTTCCCCTGGTCACTGTGGGGGCCACCATTTATATTTTTGGTCGGGGGGTGCTGCCTCCGAACATGGAGATCAGGTTGCCATTTTTGGAATAGCGGGGCTGGCTGGTGGTTTGTCTGCTATGAATAAATTAGCATATATTAACACCACCGGGAAACCCTCCAGGTTGGCATGAGCACATCGTCCAAATTCAGGAGAATTACGGCCATTATTTACAATAGACAAATTAAACTGCTTGCTCTATGAAATAAAGCCACAAGATTCTACATGTTTAGAACAAAAAAAAAGCTTTAATACCCAAGGTCAGAAAGCTAAAACAATTTACAATACCTATCTTATACTCTGACATTCAGAGTAATTATAAGGTACATGTGAAGAATCAAGTCCACTGTGGTCCAACGCATCATGCTGTACAATAAATGGTAGATGCGACCAAGGCAGATTCCACGGATTTCTCAACAATCCACCCAGATGTCTCCCTCGCGAGAGATTCCCTCCTTCAACTTCAAAAATCTCACCTTGGAATTGTCTCCAAATGTCACTCCAACACAGATAGCAAAAATGACGGCCCACTTTGCAGGCTTTGAATCTCCTCTCCCGAGATTCTGTTCCTCTGGATTTTTAAGTAGGTAGTCAAGCACCAATGCTTAAGTACGCTTGATAAAAAGGAGTACCTTCACCCCAGCGGCCCACATAACAGAGTCACCAAACCTCAGCTGCTTTCTTGGATCTTCAGGGCTTTTTCTGAGCTCTCTTTGATTACCACAGTTTTCCTTGGGTCCTCTCAAAGCCTGCTACCCACAACCTTTTCTTATTTGGAATCTTTTTTTCAGTGCTCCTCTCTCTCTATCTTAATTGGGACCTCTTACTAATCCTGTCCCCTGTCTGGGACTTCTGCTTTGGGACCTCTCCCTGTCCTCTGTCTGGGACTTACCCTGTGGGACCTCTCCCTATTCCCTCTCCCTTTGGGACCTCTCCCTGCTCCCTCTCCCTTTGGGACCTCTCCCTGCCCCCTCTCCACTGTCCCCTGCCTGGGTCACATCTTCTCAATAACGCTTCACTCCCGGTTATCTGAGCTGGCTTTTCGCGCTATTTTTCTTCCTGCACAGGCGCGCTGGCCACACTGCATGTAAAAATTACAGAGCTCTGCACGAGTGGGCTGCACATGCGTAAAAGGCTCCGAGGTCCATTGAGAGTTGAGTTTGCTGACTTCTGCCCCCCCCATTGAGATCCCCAATGAGTTTTCATGACAAACTGATCTCCATCTTATTCACATCAAGATGCAAAACATCCTTCCCCCCCCCTCCCTCTTCCCCCACACACAAAAAACAGGGGATATTCAGCCCATTGAGAGTCAGCGATCAAATATTATTTGTTTGAAATATGGTGGAAAAGGATCTTCTTACCCTCATGTTTAACATATCCAGCCAGGTTACAAAGCATGGTACCCTGTTATCAGATGACTCTGCAATCGTGAATGTGATTATAGGTTTCACAGAAATCTTGGTTCATTCAGTGCTAATTAGACTGGACACAAGTGATACACGGGAGTGATTTATAATTACAAGCTAAGGAACAGTAACTCACAGAAAGTTAACTGTATTTTGAAAGCTGCAGATGGCAATTAATGTTGGGAGGATTGCAGTTTCAGAGTAGCACTATTTTCTGGGAAATTTGCTTAATTGTTTAATTCCTGTTTGTTTCTTTGTTGAGGCCTCCAGTATTTAGAGGGTCACATGGCTCACTGTATCTGGAACCATAGCTTCTCCATTTTAATCTGCAAGTGAGTCATACTGGCGTCTGCAATTGGGAAATTTTAACACAACCTTTTGACACTCAACCGCCAGTCACATGTGGATGATCATTACCCCACTGACGTGAACAGTCCTTTTAGCATTATGTGGGTGAGAATAATGCAGCCGTTGATGTATTTCTTCAGAATGAGCAAGTCGGTACATCAAGCAACTTGAGTCAGTACTTGAGTCAGTACTCAGACTTGAGTCTGAGGATCGTGGGATTATATTCATTGGAGTTTAGGAGGTTGAGGGGAGATCTAATAGAAACTTACAAGATAATGAATGGCTTAGATAGGATGGACGTAGGGAAGTTGTTTCCATTAGCAGGGGAGACTAGGACGCGGGGGCACAGCCTTAGAATAAAAGGGAGTCACTTTAGAACAGAGATGAGGAGAAATTTCTTCAGCCAGAGAGTGGTAGGTCTGTGGAATTCATTGCCACAGAGGGCTGTGGAGGCCGAGACGTTGAGCGTCTTCAAGACAGAAATTGATAAATTCTTGATTTCTCGAGGAATTAAGGGCTATGGGGAGAGAGCGGGTAAATGGAGTTGAAATCAACCATGATTGAATGGTGGAGTGGACTCGATGGGCCGAATGGCCTTACTTCCGCTCCTATGTCTTATGGTCTTATGGTCTTATAGTACCAACCGACTCAAGAACAGCTTTTTCCCTGCTGCCATCAGACTTTGAATGGACCTACCTTCATTAAGCTGATCTTTCTCTACACCCTAGCTATGGCTGTAACACTACATTCTGCACTCTCTCCTTTCTTTCACTATGTACAGTATGTTTTGTCCATAAAGCGTGCAAGAAACAATACTTTTCACTGTATACTCCATATGGCGCCACGGTGGCATAGTGGTTAGCACTGCTGCCTCACAGTGCCAGGGACCCGGGTTCGATTCCGGGCTTAGGTCCTGTCTGTGTGGAGTCTGCACGTTCTCCCCGTGCCTGCGTCCTTTTCCTCCAGATGCTCCGGTTTCCTCCCACACTCCAAAGATGTGCAGGTTAGCTGGATTGGCCATGCTAAATTGCCCCTTAGTGTCCCAAGATGTGCAGGTTAGGCGGATTAGCAGGGTAAATACTTGAGGTTATGGGGAACAGGTCTGGATGGGATTGCCCCTTAGTGTCAGGGGGATTACGTGGGGTTACAAGGATAGGGCCTGGGTGGGATGGTTGTTGGTACAGACTTGATGGGCCGAATGGCCTCCTTCTCCACTGTAGGGATTCTATGATGATGTGACAATAATAAATCAAATCAAATCAAAAACCTGAGAGCAAACATCACTAATTAAAATAGAATCACTGAAAGTTTACGGCGCAGAAGGAGGCCACTCTGCCCATCTTGTCTGCACTGACCAAAAAATGAGCCACTGTAAAATTTAGGGCAAACACAATGTGTTTATTGACAGGTTAAAACTATACAGAGGCTGGCAGCCTCGTGGCTTCAACAGCTCCTGAGATGATTCTGAGTACAGATGCCCACGGTTACCAGGGTGATCACCTCACCCGGCTCCCTGATTGATTCCCCGGGTTGTGTGACCCTTACCCTGCAGATTGATCCTTAAAGGGACAATCACCACAGCCACCCAGCTTAATCGCACTTTCCAGCATTTGGCCCATAGACCTACCGGCAGGTTGCGGCACTTGAGGTTCACATCCAAGACACCTTTTTAATGAATTGCCTCTACTACTCTTTAGAGGCAGAGTTGCAGACTCCCAGAACCTTCTGGGTGGATGTTCTTTTCTTTGTCTCCCCTCTAATCTTTCTACAAATCACCTTAAATCTACGCCCCTAGTCATTGACCGCTCTACTAAAGTAAATAGGCCCTTCCCATCCATTCTATCCAGACTCCTCACAATTTTGATCAAATCTCCCCTTAGCCTCCTCTGTTTCAAGAGAACAACCCTAGTCTCTCCGATCTTTCCTCAGAGCTGCAATTTTCCAGTCCTGGCAACATCCTTGTACTCTGCGTGGGGCAGCACGGTGGCACAGTGGTTAGCGCTGCTGTCTCACAGCGCCAGGAACCCGGGTTCGATTCCCAGCTTGGGTCACTGTCTGTGTGGAGTCTGCACATTCTCCCTGTGTCTGCGTGGGTTTCCTCCGGGTGCTCTGGTTTTCTCCCACAGTCCAAAAGACGTGCTGGTTAGGTGCATTGGCCATGCTAAATTCTCACTCAGTGTAGGCACCGGAGTGTGGCGACTAGGGGATTTTCATAATAACTTCATTGCGGTGTTAATGTGAGCCTACTTGTGACACTAATAAATAAAAGTTTTTTTAAAACACTGAGAGTTGGGAAGCAAGCCCCTAATATAGTTGGCCACACGTTTCTCCATCTTATCCCTGAATCAGCTGGAGTACAGAATTAGACATTGGTTTATGACACTTGTCATTGTATTGCTGCCTGGGGATTGGGTCTGGACTAAAATTAACTGGATCAAAAAAAAGTGTTCTTGGATAATAAAGTATGATCAGGACAGAAATCAGCATCACAAATATCCCCCCGCCCTCCCACGCCATAAAACTCGTGCATCAAGAGAGGCTGCTTTGCATTTTAGAGTGTATTTATTTCAGTGATTTATTTATTTTGAGTTGTTGTTCTATAGTTTTAATCCAACAGGACCTCAGCCAGACATCTCTGTTCACTATCGATTAGATCAGACACCCTGCAGATTGCTGGATGTGATAAACAGTGAACAAAGACGTCTGCCGCTTTCCTGTGGGCAGCTCATGAAATAGGTTACAAGCAAATGAGAATATGCATTTATAGGGAGCTCAGCCTGCCCTTATTTTTAAATGTATTGTTTCATGGGTCATGAGCACTGCTGGCAGGCTTGGAAAGGGCAGTATTTATTGCCCATCCCTAATTTCCCTTGAGAAGGGAACCGCTGCAATCCATGTGGTGCTGAGACATCCACAATGTTTTGATCTGCACCCCATCCAACACCTTTAACACTCACTTCCTCCATCTTTGACGCAAAGGACAACAGGGACACTTATGTCATACTCCTATTTATTGACTACAATCGTCAACACCATTATCCCAACAAACCGCATCTCCAAACTCCATGGCCTAGGGCTCCGTTCGTCCCTCTGTGACTGGATCCTAGACTTCCCAAACCACAGGATAAGTGCCCACACCTCTGTCAGACGCGCAAGGCTGTGTCCTCAGCATCTTACTATACTCCCCATCCACTCCTGACTGCGTGGCCAAATTCCTCTCCAACTCCTTTTTTAGGTTTGCTGATGACACCATCGTAGTGGGTAATGTCTCAAACAATGACGAGACGGAGTACAGGAAAGAGATAGAGAATCTGGTGAACTGGTGCGACAACAATAATCTTTCCCTCAATGTCAGTGAAACGAAGGAGGTAGTCATCGACTTCAGGAAGTGTAGTGGAGGACATGCTCCTGTCTACATCAACGGTGATGAAGTAGAAATGGTTGAGAGCTTCAAGTTTCTAGGTTTTCAGATCCCCAACAATCTGTGCTGGGTCCCTCCATGCCGATGCAATAGTTAAGAAAATCCACCAATACCTCTACTTCCTCAGGAGGCTAAGGAAATTCGACATGTCCACTACAATTCTCACCAATATTTGCAGATGCACCATAGAAAGCATCCTTTCTGGTTGTGTGACAGCTTGGTATGGCTCCTGCTCTGTCCAAGACCGCAAGAAATTACAAAGGGTCCTGAATGAATCTCAGTCCATCACTCAAACCAGCCTCCCATCTGTTGACTCCGTCTACAGTTCCCACTGCCTCGGAAAAGCAGCCAGCATAATCAAGGACCTCACACACCACGGACATACTCTTCCACAAAGATAAGTGGAAAAGTGAATCGTGTGGAGGACGGAGAAGATCTGCAGAGAGATTTGGACAGGCTGAGTGAGTGGGCGAGGATATGGCAAATGGAGTATAACGTTGATAAATGCGAGGTTATACACTTTGGAGGAAATAATAACAAATGGGATTACTATCTCAATGGAAGCAAATTAAAACATGCCACCGTGCAAAGGGACCTGGGGGTCCTTGGGCATGAGACGCAAAAGCCCAGTCTGCAGGTACAACAGGTGATCAAGAAGGCAAATGGGATGTTGGCCTATATTGCGAGGGGGATAGAATATAAAAGCAGGGATGTCTTGATGCACCTGTACAGGGCATTGGCGAGGCCGCAGCTGGAATACTGTGTGCAGTATTGGTCCCCTTATATGAGGAAGGATATATTGGCATTGGAGGGAGTGCAGAGAAGGTTCACCAGGTTGATACCGGAGATGAGGGGTTTGGATTATGAGGAGAGGCTGAGGAGATTGGGTTTGTACTCGTTGGAGTTTAGAAGGATGAGGGGGGATCTTATGGAGACTTATAAGATAATGCGGGGGCTGGATAGGGTGGAGGCGGAGAGATTCTTTCCACTTAGTAAGGAAGTTAAAACTAGAGGACACAGCCTCAAAATAAAGGGGGGTCGGTTTAAGACAGAGTTGAGGAGGAACTTCTTCTCCCAGAGGGTGGTGAATCTCTGGAATTCTCTGCCCACTGAGGTGCTGGAGGCTACCTCGCTGAATATGTTTAAAGCACAGATGGATGGATTCCTGATCGGTAAGGGAATTAAGGGTTATGGGGATCAGGCGGGTAAGTGGTACTGATCCACGTCAGATCAGCCATGATCTTATTGAATGGCGGGGCAGGCTCGAGGGGCTAGATGGCCTACTCCTGCTCCTATTTCTTATGTTCTTATGTTCTTATGTTCCACCTTCTTCCATTGGGAAAAAGATACATAAGTCTGAGAACACAGACCAACCGACTCAAAAACAGCTTCCCTGCTGTCATCAGACTTTTGAATGGACCTATTATATGTTAAGCTGATCTTTCTCTTCACCCTATCTGCAATTGTAACACTATATTCTTCATCCTAACCTTTCCTTTTCCTCTATGTACGCTGAACGGTATGCCTTGTCTGTATAGTGCGCAAGAAACAATACTTTTCATTGTATTCCAATAAATGTGACAATAATAAATCAAATCAAAGTGACGGCAGTGTGTATTGCCTACAAGGTGGACTTACCATACCTCCTTCAACCTTCCAAATCCACGACCTCTACCACCTAGAACAGTGCTTTCCAAATCCTTCCCAGTGTGACCCCGTTTTAAAGCTTCAGACTGTGTGACCTGGGGTGGGGGAAGTGGAGTAGGCGAGTGGGAGTGGTGGGGCGGAGTGGGTAGCTTCCTGAGTGGGTGGGGAGAGGGAGAGGTTCAGGGTAGTAGGAATGATTTAGTTGCAGAGCTTTTAAAAAATGAATTCCTACCTCTTACCTTTTTGTTGCAGCAGTTATCAGGCCTCACAGATCTGTTTGTTGGACCATGTTCACCAATAGAGCCTGGTTGGAAATCAGTCTATGCTCCAAGGCACCCATGACCCACAATTTGGGAAGCACTGACCTGGATGGATAAGGGTAGAAGATACTTGGGAATACCACCTGCAGGTTTCCCCAGAAGCCACTAATAGAATCATACAGTGCAGAAGGACACCATTTGGCCCATCAAGTCGACACTGACCACAATCCCACCCAGGCCCTATCCCATAACCCTAGCTAGTCCCCCTGACACTAAGGGGCAATTTTGCTAGTTACCCTAGCTAGTTCCCCTGAGATTAAGGGGCAATTTAGCATGGCCAATCCATCTAACCCACACATCTTTGCACTGCGGGAGGAAACCGGATCACCTGGAGGAAACCCATGCGGACACGGGGAGAACGTGAAAACTCCACACGGACAGTCACCCAAGCAGGGAATCGAACCCGGGTCCCTGATGCTGTGAGGCAGCAGTGCTAACCACTGTGCCACTGTGCCGCCCCACTCACCATCCTATATTGTTGTTCCTTCACTGTCACTGGGTCAAAATCCTGGGACTCCTTTCCTAACAGTACCGTGGGTGTATCTACACCACATGCTCGACAACAGTTTAAGATAGCTCACCTTAAAGACAGTTCAGGATGGGAAATAAATACATGACTTCCCAACGATGCTCACATCCCATAAATGAATTTTAACAAAGCATTGTTGGGCTCCCAGTGTGTGTCTGCTTGACCTTTGTTACTGATGTGACCTGTGTCTGACTGGATAGATCCCATGGAATGGAAAGGAAGGGCAGTTGTGACCCTGTTAGACATTGACGGAGCATTATCTGTAGTATGGTAATTGACAAAGGGTCATCTGGACTCGAAACGTCAGCTGTTTTCTCTCCTTACAGATGCTGCCAGACCTGCTGAGATTTTCCAGCTTTTCTCTTTTGGTTTCAGATTCCAGCATCCGCAGTAACTTGCTTTTAACCTGTTCTTCAAATGGATTGCACGGTAGCACAGTGGTTAACACTGCTGCCTCACAGCTCCAGGGACCCGGGTTCGATTCCAGCCTTGGGTCACTGTCTGTGTGGAGTTTGCACATTCTCCCCGTGTCTGCGTGGGTTTCCTCCGGGTGCTCCGGTTTCCTCTCACACTCCAAAGCTGTGCAGGTTAAGTGGATTGGCCATGCAAAATTGCCCCTTCGTGGCCAACGATGTGTAAGTTAAGGGGATTAGCAGGTTAAATACGTGGGTCTATGGGGTAGGGCCTGGATGGGAAGTTCTGTTGGAGAGTCAGTGCAGACTCGACAGGCCGAATGACCTCCATCTGCACTGTAGGGATTCTATGGTAAAGTCTGTTTGTGGTGATAAGTAGCTGGCAGCTTCCTTTTTAAAGTCAGAGATCGCACGCTGCCACCATTGTTTATTGATCTTTATCATCACTTTATTTCTGTGGGTACTGGGTTCTGTTACAGCGGAAGACCTACTCGTCTGACTTCCTGTTACAGTCACTTTTTTTGACTGGAAACTATAACCAGTTTCATTGTAACTGATGTTGGTCTCATAAAGCTATAATTCTTTCCATTCACACATTTCCATTCCTTCCTCCACAGGTGTTCTCCATCGTTGTGTTTGCTTCGATAGTGAATGAAGGCTATGTCAACAAAAGCAGCGAATATCTCTACTGTGTTTTCAACAAGAACAACAATGCCTGCAACTATGGCATTACCATTGGCATCATAGCGTTTTTTGGATGCATCCTCTTCCTCACCCTGGACCTCTACTTCCCACAGATCAGCAGCGTAAAGGACAGGAAACACGTTGTACTCGGAGATCTGGGATTTTCAGGTAGACGTGCTTCAGAAAAATTTATTTTTAATGAAACCATAACCAGTTTCTTCTAGATCCAATTACATTCCTTATACACTCAATTATTATACATCTCTTGTAGATAGGGGACAAGAGAAATCTTCCCCCAAAATGGTCTAAATTTTGAATGTTTATGACGGGCAGTCAAACAGTTAAGAATATTGGACTTGTTTATAAAGGCATTATTAAAAATCCTGCGTGGGAAAAAGAGCACCAGACTCAGAATTTTGAGGTTATGAGTTCAAATCTCACCATGCCAAGTTGTGAAACTGAATTTAATAAGACAGGTTATTTTTTGTGTATTTAAGGGGGGCGGGAAGTGGGAAAGTGCCAGACTGTCATGAAAGTCCAAATTGTTCACAAATGTCCTTCAGCAAAGGAAATCTAGCACCCCCTTCCTGGTTTGAACTGCTGTGAACTCCAAGCCTACACTGATTATAGAATCCCTACAGTGCAGAAGGAGGCCATTTGGCCCATCAAGTCTTAACCAGATGCTCCAGCAGAGCATCTTATCCAGGCCCTTTCAAAGAACAAAGAAAATTACAGCACAGGAACAGGCCCTTCAGCCCTCCAAGCATGCACAGATTATGCATGCCCAACTGAACTAAAACCCCCTACCCTTCCGGGGACCATATCCCTCTATTCTCATTCTATTCATGTATTTGTCAAGACGCCCCTTAAAAGTCACAATTGTATCTGCTTCCACTACCTCCCCTGGCAGCGAGTTCCAGGCACCCACCACCCTCTGTGTAAAAAACCTGCCTCGTACATCTCCTTTAAACCTTGCTCCTTGCACCTTAAACCTGTGCCCCCTAGTAATTGACTCTTCCACCCTGGGAAAAAGCTTCTGACGATCCACTCTGTCGATGCCCCTCATAATCTTGTAGACTTCTATCCAGTCGCCCCGCAACCTCCGTTGTTCCATTGAGAACAAACCAAGTTTCTCCAACCTCTCCTCATAGCTAATGCCCTCCATACCAGGCAACATCCTGGTAAACCTTTTCTGTACTCTCTCCAAAGCCTCCACATCCTTCTGGTAGTGTGGCGACCAGAATCGAACACTATATTCCAAGTGCGGCCTAACTAAGTTTCTATAAAGCTGCAACATGACTTGGCAATTTTTAAACTCAGTGCCCTGGCCGATGAAGGCAAGCATGCCGTATCCCTACTTGACTACCTTCTCTACCTGTGTTGCCACTTTCAGTGACCTGTGTACCTGTACAGCCAGATCCCTTTGCCTATCAATACTCTTCAGGGTTCTGCCATTTATTGTATATTTCCAAAATGCATTACCTCACGTTTGTCCAGATTAAACTCCATCTGCCATCTCTCCACCCAAGTCTTCAACCTATCCCCATAAACCCACACCACCCTGCTATTCCCCCTAACCTATATATCTTGGGCACACTAAGGGGCAATTTAATATAGCCAATCAACCTAACCCACACGGAGACACGGGGAGAATGTGTAAACTGCACACAGACAGTGACCCAAAGTTGAAATTGTATCCGGGTCCCTGGCGCTGTGAGGCAGCAATGCTAACCACTGTACCACTGTGCTGTGTTTAGTAACCCACTTTGCTGTTGCACACTTATTCAAATGGGCCCAGCACCTAAGCTCTCTTGGCAGCCAGAGGGATAGGTACCAACATCAGTCACATTCAGTCAATCAATCAAGCCTGCTCCATCCAGAGTTAGAGTCATAGAGGTTTATAGCTTGGAAACAGGCCCTTCAGCCCAACTTGTCCATGCTGCCTTTTTTTTAAACCCCGAAGCCAGTCCCAATTGCCCGCATTTGGCCCATATCCCTCCACACCCATCTGACCCATATAACTGTCTAAATGCTTTTTAAAAAACAAAATTGTACCCGCCTCTACTACTACCTCTGGCAGCTCGTTCCAGACACTCACCACCCTCTTTGTGAAAAAATTGCCCCCTGGACACTTTTGTATCTCTCCCCTCTCACCTTAAACCTATGCCCTCTAGCTTTAGACTCCCCTACCTTTGGGAAAATATATTGTCTATCTAAATGATCTGTGTCCCTCATTATTTTATAGACCTATATAAGATCAACCCTCCTACGCTCCAGAGGAAAAAGTCCCAGTCCATCCAGCATAGAACCATAGAAAATTACAGCTCAGAAACAGGCCTTTTGGCCCTTCTTGTCTGTGCCGAACCATTTTATGCCTAGTCCCACTGACCTGCACTTGGACCATATCCCTCCACACCCCTCTCATCCATGAATCCGTCCAAGTTTTTCTTAAATGTTAAAAGCATTTACCACTTTATCCGGCAGCTCATTCCACACTCCCACCACTCTCTGCATGAAGAAGCCCCCCCTAATATTCCCTTTAAACTTTTCTCCTTTCACCCTTAACCCATGCCCTCTGGTTTTTTTCTCCCCTAGCCTCAGCGGAAAAAGCCTGCTTGCATTCACTCTATCTATACCCATCAAAATCTTATATACCTCTATCAAATCTCCCCTCAATCTTCTACGCTCCAGGGAATAAAGTCCCAACCTATTCAATCTCTCTCTGTAACTCAGCTTCTCAAGTCCCGGCAACATCCTTGTGAACCTTCTCTGCACTCTTTCAATCTTATTTACATCCTTCCTGTAACTAGGTGACCAAAACTGTACACAATACTCCAAATTCGGCCTCACCAATGCCTTATATAACCTTACCATAACACTCCAACTTTTATACTCGATACTCCGATTTATAAAGGCCAATGTACCAAAGGCACTCTTTACGACCCTATCCACTTGTGACGTCACTTTTAGGGAATTCTGTACCTGTAGCCTCTCCTTATAACTCAAACCATCCATCCCGGTAGCATCCTAGTAACTCTTTTCTGCACTCTTTCTAGTTTAATAATATCCTTTCTATACTAGGGTGACCAGAACTGTACACAGTATTCCAAGTGTAGCCTTACCAATGTCTTGTACAACTTCAACAAGACGTCCCAACTCCTGTGTTCAATGTTCTGACCGATGAAACCAAGCACGCTGAATGCCTTCTTCACCACTCTGTCCACCTGCGACTCCACTTTCAAGGAGCTATGAACATGTACTCCTGGATCTCTTTGTTCATGATTCTCTTAGTTCATGATTATTCTGTAATGAAGTTTTGAAAACAGTCAGGTGAAGAATTTTAAAACCTTTCCGGTGATCCATTGAACCACCATTAGCATCAAATGTTTAATAATAAAGAAGAAATTGCTCTGCTTGTCATCTTCCTAAATGGACACCCACACGGGTGTTTTAATTGCCACCTGTTTGGTGTCCCACAGGAACAATGTCCTGATTGAGTGGGACATGTTGGACTGTCATTCTCTTCCTCCCAAAAGGTGAAGAACATTCATTTCTGCTTCATGATCTAGCCAGGGGAGTTATAAAATGCATAATGACAAACAGAAGTGAATCTCAGTAAATCTCATGTCCTCCTCCTTGGGATTAGTTCCTCGACCACTGTTAGCTGCTTGCTAATTAGCAGTTTTAGCCTGCCCAAATCTTTCAAGCCGACTACTCATATAATCTTCATGATTGCTAAAAGCAGTTAGAAAAGCAACTGTTTTTAATATCAGAAATGCCATTTGATTAGTGAAATGCATTGGCCTCAAGTATCTGCAGACATTGTTGAAGGGCTGACGTTTAGGCTTGGATGCTTGGAGCTCCAGTCTTCCATGGGAATTCCTGGCTTGCCATGCCAGGACAGTGCCTCAACTCATAAGGCCAGGGACATATCTGAACCAAAATTCCTATATCTCCAAGCTCACACCTAGCACTGAGAGGATTTCTGATCAGTATACCTCGCGAGATTAGGCCACTAAATGTTGAAAGTTGGGCAATACCTCTTCGTCCAGACTGGGATTATGGCCTGGATCCCAGAAGTGATCTGCTTTTGAAAATATTTTTACATGTGGCCTACTTTACCTGGGGCAGCTTTCCGATGATTCTGGAGAGAACTCCACTTCCTCCCTTGTTTCAGGGGCCACTCATCGACTGGACCTTTTGAGCCATTTTATTGGGTGGAGTGAGATTAAAAGATCCTTCATCTGAGCCCAGAAAATTTGGCAGGTCATGTGCAAATCGCGCTAGGGCCGGAGAATTGCAGAAGAGGGCCATAGCATGGTTAGCGTCAATGAGAACCCTTTTTGGGATTCTCCCAATCCCTGCGGCCCGACATATTCTGGTCCACATCCTGTATACCAGATTAGTATATTTAAATAATCATTTAAATATGCAGGGTCGGGTGCGGGGTGGTGTGGCGGCCTTTAATGACCACATTGTGGGTTGCTGCTCACTGGGGGATGTGGGGTGCTAGTACCAGCGAGTGGGGGGAGGGAGGAGACTGATGCCAGCGAGGTGGGGGGCTTAGCCTGCGAGTGGGATGCAGGGTGTTTGCAGGGTTAACTGGAGCTCCAGTGTCCGAGGGGCCAGTCTTGCCGGCATCTTGAGGTCCCTATGTCAAAAATTGTGGGGGATTTCTGTAAGAATTTCCCCAGGCTCCAAAAGAATTTCTCAGTGTGGTTGAATTGTGAACTGAATCACTCCAAACCACCCAGAGGGAATCTCACCCATTTTCCCCTTGGGGACAATGCTTTGAAATCTTTGAGTAGAATTCCGTCCAAGACTAAAAAAACCCATTTGGATGGAGAGAGGGTGCGTTGGGTGGGAGGAGGCACGGGGGGAATAGGAGAACATACCACAAAGAGCTAATATAATGATCAGAAACATATGATTTCAACCGGCCTATACTCATCGCCAAGAGCATAAAGCATGAGACATTTCTCTTTGAATTTCCGTTGAATAACTTCTTTCTCTTTTTATTCTGACATCAGCTTTGGCCACCTGGGTTTCATTTTAACCTGTTAGTGCTCCCTATATCTTCAATCGATGCCTTTGAGTCACTTTTACCACTCAGTGTATGGGTTCTGCGTGTGCTGGAGATCATCAGCATCTTGAATTTGTTGTCACCGTGTCTTATTACTTGGGTCTAGTTACGTAAGATGCAGGCGGTGTGATATGAATGGAAGTCCTCTTCTGTCGTAAGAGCTTTGGACAGAAAGGATGGTGATAGGGGGAGATTTTCACGGAGCGTTGAGAATACTTTGTATCTTATTATACATTTCAAAAGCAAAGAATACTTTCATGATAACTACGGGACTGGAAAGATGCCAGGGACAGAACACGCAGTACTTTTTTAAAGTCAACTGACTCATCATCCTATCCTTCCTTTTTAAAAATAGACTTCTAACCATTAAGTGAAGAATATTATTTTGCAGCTTTCAAAGTGTAGGTTTTTCTGATTTTTACTATGACAGTGCAACAAAGAAAGTAATAAGTTGTACTTCAATTAAACTAAAGAGTAATGAAATTGTGCTCCTTAATTGTGTTACAGAAATTCTGCTGTATATCTCAGTGAGTTTGAACAATCTCACAGTTTATGATCATGTTCTGGCTTTGTGCCACAGTGAGTCAGTGGGTCGAATAGGAATGAAATACTTTGACGTCAAGCAAGAATCATGATTAAATACCAAATCCTACACAGTTCATTTTTCCAATAACACATATCCATATTTACTGGAGAAATGTTATTAGACATGTTCACAGTCTTCAATTCAGAATACAAGATCTGACCTATAAAAAGATATTTTTAGTGTTTATTGGAGAGCTAGCTACTCCTTACATAAATTAGGCTCACAGACTCACTCCCACACACCGAATTCAAACTTGCACAGGTGAAGATTCAAGTCTCAGGCACATTAATTTCAAGCTGCTATTCTGCTAGGCTCCACTGCAAACTGTTGTCATCCCTTTATATAAAAGCAAAATACCATGGATGCTGGAATCTGAAACAAAAAGCTGGAAAATCTCAGCAGGTCTGACAGCATCTGTGGGGAGAGAATAGAGCCAACGTTTCGAGTCTGAATGACCCCTCGAGCGGGATTTACCGGCCGCGCTCGCCCCCAAAGCCGGAAAATCCCGCCCGAGGTCGACTGACCATTGCGTGATCCGTGCGTGTCCTGCCCGCTATGATTCCCATGGCGGACAGGACGGGCAAATTCCACCCTGAGTCATCCAGACTCAAAACTGTTGGCTCTATTCTCTCTCCACAGATGCTGTCAGACCTGCTGAGATTTTCCAGCATTTTCTGTTTTTGCCGTCCACCCTTGTTTGTTCTGGCATCTTCCATTTGGTGTGGTCATTTCTGCTTTTGCATTGCCTCCAGTTTCCCAAGAGGTTCTATCAGAGTTATAGCAGAGACACACTATAGGATTTCAGGACCAATTGCTGTATTTCTGCAGATTGTTATTCCTGGGATCGATGCTCCCAGCAGCAATATTTTAATTTTTCACCTGGTAGCAATGATAACTCAGCAGTGTAATATTACATTTGCAGTGAAATGTTCTTCATAAACATTCTAATATCCCTCTATCCCATGGAAATTTGGAAATGCTGATGGTATTTC
Organism: Mustelus asterias; assembly: GCF_964213995.1. Classification (NCBI taxonomy): domain Eukaryota; kingdom Metazoa; phylum Chordata; class Chondrichthyes; order Carcharhiniformes; family Triakidae; genus Mustelus; species Mustelus asterias. The sequence continues at coordinate 20,502,100 of NC_135823.1, forward strand.
TGTTGTCGAGGGGAAGATACCTGGAGCCACCCTAATCCTCAATTGGACAAATTAGAACTTTTCGTTAGGATAACACAGGGCCTGATTTTACCATTGCGTTGCGTCCGTTTTCGGGCACGAAAACTTGGTAAAGTCGGACGTGAGGCGAATAGCATCCATGCAGATGCTCACTTCACCAAGGCCCGAAAATGGACGCGATTGGGACTGCGCCCAGAACAGGCACGACGTCAATTTAAATACATTTGCATGCATTTAAATTGACTTAATGGGCTTGACACCCAAACTTGCCTGCATTTCCCCCTTTACCATCGCGTTCGCCCATCCAGATTCGGCGCAAAACAGACATGCTCGGCAAAAGTCTGTTTTGGGCGCTCCAGCTTCTGAGGAGGTAAGTTCAGAGCTTCCGGCGGCTTTCTGACTCAGATCAGTGGTGGGAGTGGGGGGAAGGAGGCAGGCCAGATTATTCTCTGGTGGGGGGGGGGAGGGAGGCAGGAGGCCAGATCATTCTCTGGTGGTGGGGGGAGGAGGAGGGAGGGCCAGATCATTCTCTGGTAGGGGGAGAGGAAGAGGGCCAGATGGATCTCTGGTGGTTCGAGGGGTTGGGGGGGGGTGGGGAGGACAGGGGCAGTGTGGGTCCGCTGCCACTCTGCGGGCAATCGGTGGGGGGTGGGGAAGTGGGGCAGGGGGTCGTGATTGGTCTGGGTAGCGGGGAGTGGGTCGATAAGGGGGACAGTTATGTTGTGGGGGCGGGGCGATATCTGGGGGGGCCATCGCTCCCGGGCTACTTTATGTGACCCGGGAGTGATGTGGCATGCGCAGTTGAAGGCTCCAATTGGAGCAGCAGCGTTTTGGGCACGATAAGCCCCGCCTACAGTGCGATTCAGATTCGTGACTTTTTTTTCAGGCTGAGTGTGTATGGGGGCATCCGAAAGCAGGGTTCCCAAGTCGGATCTGAATCACGCCCAGATTCAGCACTTAGAATCAAAATGGTAAAATCGGGCCCACAGTCTGAGCTATACAGATCTGAAGGAGCCAAGTTTGATTCCAGGCTAGGCTATGCTATCATAGTTAAGTGACAGTACATGTATTATTTTTGTGATTTATGCACAATCACTCCCAAATCCCTCACTGCTGCAACTTTCTGCAGTCTTTCTCCATTTAGATAATATTAAGCTCCTTTATTCTTCCTATCCTACCAAAGTGCACAACTTCACTTTTTCCGACATTATATTCCATCTACCAGGTTTTTGCCCACTCTCATAATCTGTCTATATCCCTCTGTAGACTCTTCATGTCATCCTCACTACTTGGTTTCCCAGCTATTTTTGTGTCATCTGCAAACGTGGCAATAGTACATTCACTTCCTTTGTCCAAAGATGTTCGGGTTAGGTGGATTGGCCATGCTAAATTGCCCCTTAGTGTCAGGGAGACTTGCCTAAACTAAATGCATGGGATTATGGGGACAGGGTCTGGGTGGCATTTTGGTCAGTGCAGACTCGATGGGCCGAATGATCTCCTTCTGCACTGTAGTGATTCTGTGATTCTATAATATATTGTAAATAATTGTGGCCTCATCACTGATCCCTGTGGCACTCCGCTTGTTACAGGTTGCCATGCTGAAAATGCCCCTCTTATCCCAACTCTCTATCTTCTATTAGTTAGCCAATCCTCCATCCATGTTAATATACTACCCCCAACACCATGGGCTCTTATTAAGTAGCCTTTTGTGCGGCACCATAATCAAATGCTTTTTGGAAATCCACGTATATTATATCTACTGGTTCCCCTTTATCTATCCTGCTCATTACCACCTCAAAGAATTCTAATAAATTGGTCAGGCATGATTTCCCCTTCTTGAAGGCATGCTGACTCTGCAGGAAGACTATCGTTTGAATATTAAGATTATGCCTGAAGAGTGGCCACTTGAACAAGTTGATGTGTGATCAGAACATGTGGAGCTGTATCTCAGTAAGGCCAACGCACACCAAAGTGGAGAGGAGGGAGATGCTGAACAGCCTCTCTGTCAGACAGTTACTAGCAGGGCCATGTTCTAATTGGTGTGCTGCTCCTTGTATTCCACTCCTGCCCAAATCCAATTCTTCAAGCAATAATTTTGGTACATGAAGCTTTGTCTTTTACCACTCACTAGCACCACCCATTCACAGAGAAAGCATCCCCACTCTCTTGAATTGTATCATTGCCTTCTGGGTTGATTATGCACAACTTTTGAAGGAAAATGTCAAAGTCTTATTTTACACAGAGCAGTAAATGGCATTAGTATTAACAAATTCATGTTAATACAGAAAATTATCATTTAATATGAGTTACGTAAAGAACATGCTTTCCAAAAAGCATTTGATTACGGTACCACACAAAAGGCTACTGAATAAGATAACAGCCATGGTGTTGGGGGTAGTATATTAGCTTGGATGGAGGATCGGCCAACTAAAGAAGGCAGAGAGTTGGGATAAGAGGGGCGTTTTCAGCATGGCAACCTGTAACAAGTGGAGTTCCAAAGGGGCCAAATTGATAGGGCCACAATTATTCATAATATATATTCATGACTTGGACAAAGGAAGTGAATGTACTGTTTGCTAGGTTTGCAGATGACACAAAAATAGCTAGGAAACCAAGTGGTGAGGATGATATAAAGAGTCTACAGAGAGATATAGACAAATAAATAAGAGTGAATGACAAAGGGGTAAGCTATTTGAAAGGTTCCATTCATCAGCAACATAAGTAAATTGGAAGCCATTTATGACTATAATTTGATTATTAAGATAATAGTATAGTTTTGAAATCAAATATGATTTATTAAAATGCAAAGTAGATATTATTTGAACATAATTCACCTTGGATAATATTTTAACGAAGGTTTTATTTTAATCCCTTTTTGGATTTGAGAAGTAAATTGACATCAGATTGCCTTTTGACATTCACTCTAACCCTATGGCTATTGAATCTAATTAAGCTTGGAAAATGATTAATCTTTTATTAGTACAAGACCCACACAACCGATAATGTAACATTCTAAAAATACAGCTGTGAGGTTGAATAGTCTGGGACTTGTCACATTCCAGATTGATGTGTTCTTGGGTTAGACACAGAGGAGATACCATGTACTTGCACTCGGGAGAGAGAAATTCAACTAAGGGCAACTGTTCCACTCTTCTTATTTGTTGTCCCTGTTGTGATCCAGTTAGGGACCATTAACATTTGAAGAGAAAGCTGAACACTTTGGGCGGGATTTTCCAGCCGTGCTCGCCTCAAAACCGGAAATTCCCCCCCCCCCCCCCCGCCCCCCCCCACCCACCCTCCGAGGTCAATGGACCTTTACATGTTCCACTTTCCACCCACTATGATTCCCGTGGTGGGCAGAACAGGAAAATTCCCCCCTTTATTTTAGCCAATAGAATATTCCACAAGATTTGGGGGTTTTCTTTGGTCAAAACAAAAGAGTTAATCTATTTACCCTCTCTTGACTGTGAACACCCTATTCCCTTACTCTAGTTACTTTTAAATACTTCCAAACTAATCTGCATGCTGCTTTCTTTGGCACAAGACTCCATAGAGGACCACTGTAGATTCTTCCACTCGTTTCAAACTAACCTCCCTCGCAAAATTCAAATAGAGATTGAGCTTCATCTGCCCGCCACATGGTGACTGATGGAATTTAATTTTTTTACTCTGCTTACAACACAGGCCTAGCTAACTATCATTTACTTTGACTATCTCTCAGTGAGCTGTAAACCACAAGAGGTCCAAACTACAACTAACTCTCCCAGAAAACACACACTTAATTTGAAACCAGAGAACCTCCCTTAACTCCACCCATCTCCATGATGACATAGCCTGCTTTGGGATGTTCTCAAACTGACCTGTAGCTTAATTATCTCTCATTCATGATTTCTTCTTTGACCTGATGAACTAATAGGTTTTACAGCCTTTCAGAGTTTGCTGCATGCTTTTAAACTAATTTAGCTCTAACTCCCTGAACAAAAACACTTTTCTCTGGAATGCCCATGTTGTACGTTTGACAGGCATCACGTCTCCAGATCTTTAGTCAAGTAAGCCCACCTGCTGTTTCATAGATCGATCTCTTCTATTCTAGACTATTTTTTAAAAATGGATCACCTTTTCAACTGCCATTTCTTGAGATATTCTGGCAAACTCTGAAGCCCAGCATTTTAATAACCTGACCTTTATAATCTTCCCAGAACTAAAATCACCTGTGGAATATTAACATGAACAACATTTCAGACATTGTATTTGCTAGGGTGCGACATTGGCACAGTGTGAAATAGGTGCCAGCTAAACCATAGAATCCCTATAGTGCAGAAGGAGGCCATTCGGCCCATCGAATCTGCACTGACCACAATCCCACCCATGCCCTATTACCATAACCTCACATATTTACCCTGCCAATCCCCCTGACACTAGGGTCAATTTAGCATGGCCAATCAACCTAACCCACACATCTTTGGGCTGTGGGAGGGAACCCACGCAGACACAGGGAGAAGGTGCAAACTCCAGACAGACAGTGACCTGAGGCCGGATTTGAACCTTGGGTCCCTGACGTTGTGAGGGACGGTAGCACAGTGGTTAGCACTGCTGCTTCACAGCTCCAGGGACCTGGGTTCGATTCCCGGCTCGGGTCACTGTCTGTGTGGAGTTTGCACATTATCCCCGTGTCTGCGTGGGTTTCCTCCGGGTGCTCCGGTTTCCTCCCACAGTCCAAAGATGTGCGGGTTAGGTTGATTGGCCATGCTAAAATTGCCCCTTAGTGTCCTGAGATGTGTAGGTTAGAGGGATTAGCGGGTAAAAATATGTAGGGATATGGGGGTAGGGCCTGGGTGGGATTGTGGTCGGTGCAGACTCGATGGGCCGAATGGCCTCTTCCTGCACTGTAGGGTTTCTATGATTCTATATGAAACCCTTTCAAATTCAAAAATTCTGTGAGGCAGCAGTGCTAACCACTGTGCCACCGTGCCGCCCCATTATCCTTATTCTCTCCTAAAGTAGAGAATATGGATAAATTAGTGGAGTTAATTGAAAAGCTAAGGTAGGAAGAGGCTCATATGGAACATAAATACCAACATAGACCTGTGGACTTGTTTGTTGCAAAAAAAAACATTTATAAAAATACTCTCTGCATTATTTTAATATTTAATTCATATCATTACTTGTTCAAAACATTTTTTTATTCATTCATGAGATGTGGGAGTTGCTGGTTAGGCAAGAATTTATTGCCCATCCCTAATTGCCCTCGAGAAGGTGGTGGTGAGCTGCCTTCTTGAACTGCTGGAGTCCATATGGTGTAGGTACACCCACAGTGCTGTTAGGGAGCAAGTTCCAGGATGTTGATCCACTGACAGTGAAGGAACGATGGTATATTTCCAAGTCGGGATGATGAGTGACTTGGAGGGAACTTCCAGGTGGTGGTGTTCCCATGTGTCTGCTCCCCTTGTGGTAGGGTGTGACATTGGTACGGTAGTACCATGTCCTAGTTGGTAGAGATCGCAGGATTGGAAGGTGCCGTCTAAGGAGGGTGAATTGATGCAGTGCACTGAGATACTGACCTGTCTGACCCCTGAATGACTGAGATGCTAACAATGTCAACAATTTACATTTATATAGCACCTTTAACATAATGATATTTCGCAAGGTGCTTCACGGGACTATTATAAAACAAAGTACAGCAAGTGCGTGAGTCAAATGATCAAAAGAGTGGTTAAACATGGTTTTAAGAAGTGTCTTAAAGGAGAAAGGCAGATATAGAGGCAGGGAAGAAACTCCAGAGTGTCCTTGTAGGTGATACATACATCTTTAGTACACATGGCTGCCACTGTTCTTTGTGGTGAAGGGAATGAATATTTGTGGATGTGGTGCCAATCAAACGGGCTGCTTTGTCCTGGGTGGTGTCGAGCTTCCTGAGTGTTGTTGGAGCTGCACCCGTCCAGGCAAGTGGAGAGTTTTTCAATACACTCTTGACCGTGCCTTGTAGATGGTGGACAGGCTTTGGGGAGTTAGAGATGTGTAACACCCCTACAGGATTACTGACCTCTGACCTGCTCTTGTAGCCACCATATTTCTATGATGAGTCCAAGTCAGTTTCTGATCAATGGTAACCCCCAGGATGTTGATATTCTACATTTGTATCTAACTGCATTTTAGATTTTAATGTAAAAATGCGACGATAGACCTTGAAACAAGTTAATGGCGGTGATATGCTATAATCACTGCATCATCATGTAGACATAATTTAGAGCTAATTACAGGAAATTTCTATAATTTATATTTGATAACTAATAGGAACTGAATTATTTTCCTGGTGTACAGTGTTGTGGACACTGATAGGAGTGGTAGTTCTTCACCAAGTCGGGGTTGAATGTGAAGGGGAGGTGCAGTATCAGCGATCAGCATGGGTTGCCTGTTATGAGGACCTCCCTCCTGACCCTCTACCACCATAGGTTCAACCACCACCCCCTTCCTCCTACAGGCTCCCCCCCCCACCCAGCCCCATCCCGCCCTATTCATCACTCATACAGGTTCGCCACCCCCATTCCCCCACCACCTCCCCACACACACTTCCAGCACCCGCCCCGCTCTTATAGATTTCCCAGCAATTGTACCAGCCCTGCCAAAGTGGCCCTTATTTCATTGCCCTGGGAGTTAGTCACCCTGGTGGGAGGAGGGATGAGAACAGCAGGAGAGGGAGGGCCCAAACATGGTTGGCAGGAGCACTATAGCAGCTGGAGAAACACTGCTACTCTTCCTGGCTCCTCGTGAAAGAACTTTTATTTTGAAATGGACCTCATAGTGGGAGCAGTGCCTGCAGAAATTGGGCTCAGACTGTTCAGTTTATATCCCAGAGTCTTATCAATTCACACTTCCTTATAAGTGAACTACTTTAATGCACTTCCTTAATTTAGAATCAGGCACAGTATGATGGTAAGTCCCTGATCAGGTCATTGTGCCCAACAATTTTGGTTTAACTAGAAATCTAAAAGGAGCAGTGCAATGAACATGATTCTTTTCTGAGATGTAAAGGCGAAGGAGAGTGGAGTGAGAGGACTCAGGAAGAGAACCCATGGCTCTCAGGAAGAATGTAAGACCAGGAGTAAGCCATTTTGCCCCTCGAACCCGCTGCGTCCGTCAATAAGCTCATATCTGATCTGATGCTGGCCTCACTTACCTGGCAGGGGAGAGTCAACGATCAGGCAGGGGACGAGGCTAGCCCATTGGCACTGGGGGTGTGCTGATGCCCGCAATGCCACTAAAGGACCAGGGTAGCCAATGAGGTTAAACTGAGGCTTTACCGAATGCAATTTTTCAAAGCCATTTTGGCCTTTTGGCTAAAATGAAGCTCAGATCAAGCCCGGGAGTTGGCGGTGCAATGTCTTGTCAGCTTGGATCTTGTTTGTCCCTCATGTGGAGACCATGATTGGACTTAATTTGAATTGGCTTTTATGATTAGAATTAAAATACCAAAAGATACTATTAAAAACAAACTCCAGTTTACTGCGTGCCCTCCAAAACAGTCCTTTGGTAGATCAAATATTTGTTTAAGGTGCTCCCTGTCCACCATGAACATTTTTATCAATAAAATCAATATTTTTATCAATAAAGCCGACAGAAAAAACACTCTTTCACCAAAATGTGCAGACTTCTTTTACAGAGTTGCATCAGCCTCTCTGTTTTTCCCCCTTTCACCACGCAGATTCATGATATCACTTCCACTGGGAGCAGCTTCATCTTTTATGCTGACTCTGAGGAATCAAATTGTGGAATAACAGGTTGCACAGGGTGAGGAAGAGATTCCCTCCCTGTTGCGTCACACAGCCTAGCTCTGCAGACTACTCCTAACAGGGCAGCACAGGGGGTGGCACAGTGGTCAGCACTGCTGCCTCACAGCTCCAGGGACCCGGGTTCGATTCCCGGCTTGGGTCACTGTCTGTATGGAGTCTGCACGCTCTCCCCGTGTCTGCGTGGGTTTCCTCCGGGTGCTCTGGTTTCCTCCCACAGTCTGAAAGACGTGCTGGTTAGGTGAATTGGCCATGCTAAATTCTCCCTCAGTGTACCCGAACAGGCATCGGGGTGTGGCAACTAGGGGATTTTCACAGTAACTTCATTGCAGTGTTAATGTAAGCCTACTTGTGACTAATAAACGTACCTAGCAGCAAGTATGATGAGGCTGTCAGGATCTCACCAAAGGAATTTTTGTTATTTAATAGCAAAAATAACCTATGCTGTTTTTAGACCCTTTCCTTTTCTTAAAAAAAAATCTTCAAACTTAATTATTCTTTTTATTCAAAAATAATTAAAAACTGGTAGATGTAGGGAGCTTGCACTAGACACCAATTGTCACAAGCTCTGTATTAGATTAAAATAGATTATACAAACTATTGGATTTGATCATAAGGGAGGAAGTAACTTTGAGACATGGCTCAGTGGAACTAGACTGCTGACATGCACTGAGAGAGAAATCTAGACTGATTAAACTTCTTCATGGAAGTATAAGAAAATAATGTTTTGCAGTGCTAACCACTGTGCCACCCTGTTAGGAATAGCCTGCAGAGCTAGGCTGTGTGACACAATAAACAGGGAATCTCTTCCTCGCCCTGTGTAGCCTGTTACTCCACAAATGCAAAAATCATTGCCTCCTGGTTTAAGTATCACCACAGTATGCCAATACAAAACAGGGAGAGTGGAACTCCTGTAAAATGAGGATAGGAAAAGGAAGATTTTGATTTGATTTGATTTATTATTGTCATACGTATTAGTATACAGTGAAAAGTATTGTTTCTTGTGCGCTATACAGACAAAGCATACCGTTCATAGAGAAGGAAAGGAGAGGGTGCAGAATGTAGTGTTACAGTCATGCCTAGGGTGCAGAGAAAGATCAACTTAGTGCGAGGTAGGTCCATTCAAAAGTCTGATGGCAGCAGGGAAGAAGCTGTTCTTGAGTCGGTAGGTACGTGACCTCAGACTTTTATATCTTTTTCCCTACGGGAGAAGGTGGAAGAGAGAATGTCCGGGGTGCGTGGGGCACTTGATTATATTGGCTGCTTTTCCGAGGCAGCAGGAAGTGTAGACAGAGTCAATGGATGGGAGGCTGGTTTGCGTGATGGATTGGGCTTCATTCACGACCCTTTGTAGTTTCTTGCGGTCTTGGACAGAGCAGGAGCCTTACCAAGTTGCGATACAACCAGAAAGAATACTTTTGATGGTGCATTTGTGAAAGTTGGTGAGAGTCATAGCGGGCATGCCAAATTTCCTTGGTCTTCTGAGAAAATAGAGGTGTTGGTGGGCTTTCTTTATTATAGCGTTGGCATGGGGGGACCAGGACAGGTTGTTGATGGAAAGGAAAGAGTGCATACCTTTGGAATGGAAATCAGCAGGAACCAGGGAGATTCCGGAGGGAAGGTGGAGAACACTGGGAGATCTGTCATAGACATCAGAGTAAACAGAATGAAGAATGGGTTGCAAGCAGTCAGAAGGTTGCCACCCTACTCCAGAGATTGAATCACATCGGAGGCAGGACTGAATGGGGTGGTCTGGAAAATTGGCTTTGGACAGTGGCAGGCAGGTTTGTTGGCATATTCCCAGCGATGTTGGGAGAGGCAGGGTAAAGACTGCAAGTAACAGGTAGTGTATTAAATCCATTAAAGGGCATATTAAGGTCAGTATTCTGAGGCCTACTAGATTAGGGTGTCTCTCCCCTCCCCCTCCACCCCTCGGCAGCTGAAGCCTGGCCAGTGTATGTAGGCAGTTTCCGAATGGCAAATCTGGACAGGTGGGGTACATGGCGGGGGGGGGGGGGGGGGGGGGGGGTGCGGGGAATGCCTCATCACCGAATTAAATCCTCCCAGAGTCGTCGATAGGTTGTGATTGTCACAGAAGTAACCACTGGCAGCCCTCAGCAATGACAGTCCTGCCACTTTCTGTTTTAAGGTCCTTCATAAAGTACTCGGAAGGTACAGCTGCCATCTTGAGACACAGCCTGTCTCTCCAGCCTCCTTCAACAGATCCAACATTTGGAACTTTGGGGCTGGTGATATTTCAGTGCTGGAGGGCCACCTATTGGCCTTCCTGCCTCCGGAGCTCACTATTAATCCTACACGCAGGTCAGCAATGCTATTTTTATCACCAATCGGCTAATCCCAGCCCCAATGGGACCTAAAAATCAAGCCCATGTTCTCTCCTTTCCACCTTCCAGACTAAGGGCTCCACTGCATCAGTGGAGGATCTGGGAGCCCTCTCTCTGGGTCCTAGTGCACCAACACTAGCCATCGTTCTTCCTTTCAGACTGTTCCAGCAGCTGCTGTAACTGCCCTTTAAAAGAAGGAGGCAGTCGTTCAGAATCACAGAACCCTAGAGTGCAGGAGGAGGCCATTCGGCCCATCGAGTCTGCACCAACAACAATCCCAATCAGGCCCTATTCCTGTAACCCCAAACATTTACCCTGCTAATTCCCCTGACACTAAGGGGAAATTTAGCACGGCCAATCAACCTAACCTGCACATCTGTGGGAGGAAACCGAAGCATCCGGAGGAAACCCACGCAGACACGGGGAGAACGTGCAAACTCCACACAGACAGTGACCCAAGCTGGAAATCGAACCTGGGTCTCTGACGCTGTGAGATAGCAGTGCTAACCACTGTGCCACCATGCCACCCAAAGAAGTCTGGCTGCACATTATGCCAACCATGCACACACCTGCCCCTTCCTGCCCAGCCTGCAGCCAGTCAGCAGCAGATGGGCTGCACACTGCAGACTTGTTGATGCTTCAGTGGGAGTGAGTGTGGGAAAACACGCATTGTGATCCCCACACCCACTAACCGGCCTAATCAGTTCCTTCACCCGTGATATTAGTTCCCACGTGAATCAGCCACCAGAGTTTTAGAAGAGCAACTGAACCAATCACCCTCTAGCTTTTAATGTATTCCATGTCAGTTTTGGAGCCAGGACTGGCAACATTAGAATAACTCATAAATCAAAGAAAAACTGCAGAGGGTGAAACAAAAGCAAGAAATGTCAGCAAATTGGACAGAATCTGCGGTTTGAGGTGAGTCAAAAGTAATGGGCTGGAATTCTCCGGTTGTTCATGTTGGCGGGATTCTCCAGTCCTGCCGGCAACGCATCCCCCCTCCCCCCACCCACAGGTTTCCCGCCGACGTGGGGTGATGTCAATGGGAATTCCCATTGTCAGCGGCAGGACCAGAGACTCCCGCCAGCAAACACCGCGCGACCTCCTGACAGCAGGAAACACGCGGCTGGGAGGCCGGAGAATTTCACCCATGGTGCCTCATGAGCATAGTAGATGTTTTAATGGTTTCCTGAACAGAAGAACAATGATAACCTCATCGATGGCACGGTGGTTAGCACTGCTGCCTCACAGCGCCAGAGACCCGGGTTCAATTCCTGGCCTCGGGTCACTGTCTGTCTGGAGTTTGCATGTTCTCCCCGTGTCTGCGTGGGTTTCCTCCGGGTGCTCCAGTTTCCTCCCACACTCCAAAGATGTGCAGGTTAGATTGATTGGCCATGCTAAATTGCCCCTTAGTGTCAGGGGGACTAGCATGGTAAATATGTGGGATTATGGGGATAGGGCCTTGGTGGGATTGCGGTCGGTGTAGACCCGATGGGCTGAATGGCCTCTTTCTGCACTGTAGGGATTCTATGATATAATACAACTGCTACGAACGTAAATCTTCAGCATCTTTAAATGGAGGGGTTAAAAATCACAGCATCTCACCAGGAACACCCAGTTTTTTTGGATGGAGAAGGATTCAGCCATTATACGTGTTTATCAATAAGCCAGTCACAAGAGGTCATCAACCTGAAATGTTGGCCTGGATTTTCCAGCCCCGTCAGGGCAGGACACCACGGGAGATTCAGCAACCCAGCCAAACACTCATTGACTTTCAGCGGAGCCGGATGATCCCTATGGCAGATAGAGTCAGAAAATTCCACCGGTAACTCTGTTTCTCTCTCAGTTTCTGCCTGACCTGCTGAGTATTTCCCGTGTTTTCTATTTTTATTTTAGATTTCCACTCTCTGCCATATTTTGTTGTTGTACCAGAAATTTCCTCCAATTAAATACTGGGAGGACTGAAGGCATTGTTTTCGCTCCCCGCTTCAAACCCTGTTCCCTCGCTACTCACTTTGTCCCTCTCTTTGGTACCAGTCCTGGATCAAGTCAGTCTATTTATAAGCTTGGTGTCACATTTGACTTCCAAGGTGAGTTTTTGATCTCCTATTCATGGCATCGCTAAGACCTCTTATTTTCACCTCTGTAGCAACACCCGACTTCACCACAATCTCAACTTATATCCGAAAACCCTCATTCATGCCTGTGTTACCTCTAGACTTCACTATTCAGCACACACTAACGCCTCTACTTTCTCAGAAAACTAAGAAAATTTGGCATGTCAGCTGCGACTCTCACCAGCTTTTACAGATGCACCATAGAAAGCAAGCTTTCCGGATGTATCACAGCTTGGTATGGCTCCTGCTCTGCCCAAGACCGCAAGAAACTACAAAAGGACGTGATTGTAGCCCAGTCCGTCACGCAAACCAGCCTCCCATCCATTGACTCTGTCTACACTTCCCGCTGCCTCGGAAAAGCAGCCAGCATAATTAAGGACCCCATGTACCCTGGACATTCTCTCTTCCACCTTCTTCCATCAGGGAAAAGATACAAAAGTCTGAGATCACGAACCAACTGACTCAAGAACAGCTTCTTCCCTGCTGCCATCAGACTTTTGAATGGGCCTATCTTGCATAAAGTTGATCTTTCTCTGCACCCTAGCTTTGACTATAACACTACATTCTGCACTCTCTCCTTTCTTTCTCTATGAACAGTATGCTTTGTCTGTATAGCGCGCAAGAAACAATACTTTCACTGTACACTAATACATGAGACAATAATAAATCAAATCAAATCAAATCACTTCTAGCTGCTCTCCCACATTCTACCTTCCAAACACTCGAGGCCACTCAAATCTCTGATGCCAGTGTCTTAACTTGCACCAAGTACTGTTCCCCTACCACCCCCTGTGCTCACTGATCTACATTGGCTCCAAGTCGAGCCTTAAGTTTTCATTCTTATTTTCAAATCTACCCATGGCCTATCTCTGGAATCTCTTCCAACCTCACAATTCCCAGGGACATCAGCACTTCTTTAATTTTGACCTCTTGAGCATCCCTGATGTTATTTTTCCACTTTTGGTGATCATTTGCCTGGATCTCAAACTCTGAAATACTCTCCCTATATCTCTCCCTCTCACTTTCCTCCTTTTAAAAATGCCCCTTAAAAACATACCTCTTTGAGCAAGTTTTTAGTCATCTGACCTCATCTCCTTATGTGGCTCAGTGTGAAATGATATTTTGGAATTCCCCTGTGAAATGCCAAGGGGCGGCTGGGGAAGTGGAATCCACCCTGTGCCCAATGCTGACTTCCCCCACCCCATGATATTCACCCTCCCCCTCCCCCCACGCCCTGCATGCATCCCCTATCCTGCTCTCTCCCCTCCCAGGCCCCAGTCACACTGTTGTTTTTTAATCCCTGACAAGCAGGAGACTCCGAGACAAGTGTGGCAGGTTGGTGCAGGCATGCTGATTTACCCAACTGCACAAATAGGACCCGCTTGAGGTCCAGGCTGGGTCAAAGGTTCATTTTCTCCCTAGTATTGCCTCCTTATCAAGTGGACAGATAGGCACATTCCACATTCCCATGACCCTTTATGGGGGGCAGGGGGGGGTGGTGTGCGTGGGGGACTGGGTGGTCGTGCAGGGTGAGTGGGGGTTGTGCAGGGCGAATGTGGGGTGGGGGATGTGCGGGGCAGTGCTGGTGTGTGGGGGAAGTGTGGAGGTGTGTGGGGGAAGTGGGGCAATGTGTGGGTGGAATGGGGGAGTGGGGGGCATGCGGGGGGGAATGAGGGGAAGGGGGCATGCAGGGAGAATGGGGGGGCATGCGGGGGGCGTGCAGAGAGAGGGGGGAAGGGGGTGGTCATGCGGGAAGTGTGGGCGGATGCACGGGGGTGGGTGGGGGGGGTGCGAGGGGAGTGGGGGGGCGCGGGGGGAGTGGCAGGGTGCACAGGGGGAGTGCGGGATGCACGGGGGGAGTGGGGCGCAGGGGGAATGGGGGCCATGCGGATGGAGTGCGGGGATAGTTGGTGCTAATAGTGGCTCCAATTGAATTTAGATTTTGGAGGTTGTGTTACTTGTATAAGTGAGCGCTGTGTGCCTACCACCCACGGTAAACACTCAGAAGCCAAAGTGTGTTTGCCATGTGATCGAAACCTGCCATTGAGCTTTCTCCCCTTTCCAGGGAGCTGCTCGGGCTGTGGGAGTCTCACCACGTGTGACCTCAGGGAATCTCATACATTTGCATTGAGGCCAGATGGTTATCTGAAGGTGTCTGAGCCAGAGTAAAGTCAGCAGAGTTAGACCGTGCTGGGTGCCCAGCTGCCACTGATATTTCCTGACTGCGATAAGCCTTCCATTCAACATGTAGGCTTGGATCAGCTGCTGGGGAATCCGACAGATCAGCTCCCAGGCACGCCTGTAACTGAGGTCGTCGGCAAAGTTCTCCTCAGTAAGGGGAGCTTTAAACAGTGGGCTTCTACAGGGCTGAATAACAAATGAAATGAGAATATCCCCTCACAGGTAGCAGACCATTATAGTACTTGGATAGAGGATTACATCATGAAAATATTTCCCCATAATCTCCATGGCGACGTGCCTGTTATCCCAGTCACACATAGAGCTCTGCTCCTTGAATACTATATGATGTCAATATTGTGGTTAAGCTTTTTGAAATGCTGGGGATTGCTGAATCTATTTGCAGTATTTGCTCCCTTTGAGTTGACAGAGCAGGAAATTATGTTTGTGAGACATGGAGGGAACTATCAAACAAAATCTTGCTTCAAATCTTTTGTGGCAGCTTTTTTTTTACGTATTCAGTCTCAAGGTGTGGGTGTGAGTGGTGTGGTAAACCACTGTTAGCTTATTACCTGTATATGTGGCATGCCCGGACACATCCCTGCCGGCCCTACACAAGACTCCTCCCCCCCCCCCCCTCCTGGTCCAGGTATAAAGGCGACTGCTCCCCACCCCCCCTGCCTCAGTCTGGACCAGTTCATTGGCATGGGTGTGCTCCAAGTTTTTTGCTAATAAAAGCCTATTTGGCTCGATTGATGGTGCATCAAGTGGCATGGCTGTCATTGATTTGATTTGATTTATTATTGACACATGTATTAGTACTCAGTCAAAGGTATTGTTTCTTGCGCACTGTACAGGCAAAGCATACCGTTCATAGAGAAGGAAAGCAGAGCATGCAGAAGGTAGTGTTACAGTCATAGCTAGGGTATGGAGAAAGATCAACTTGGTGCGAGGCAGGTCCATTCAAATGTCTGATGGCAGCAGGGAAGAAGCTGTTCTTGAGTCGGTTGGTACATGATCTCAGACTTAAGTATCTTTTTCCCAACGGAAGAAGGTGGAAGAAAATATGTCCGGGGTGTGTGGGGTCCTTGATTATGCTTTCTGGTTCTGAGGCAGCAGGAAGTGTAGACAGTGTCAGTGGATGGGAGACTGGTTTGCGTGATGGACTGGGCTTGATTTACGACCCTTTGTAGTTTCTTGCCGTCTTGGACAGAGCAGGAGCCATACCAAACTGTGAAAGAATGCCTTCTATGGTGCATCTGCAAAAGTTGGTGAGAGTCGTAGATGACATGCCAAATTTCTTTAGTCTTCTGAGAAAGTAGAGGCATTGATGGATTTTCTTAACTGTAGTGTCGGCATAGGGGGACCAGGACAGGTCATTGGTGATCTGGACACCTAAAAACTTGAAGCTCTCAACCAATACCACTTCATCCTCATTGATATAGACAGAGGCATGTCCTCCACTATGCTCCCTGAAGTCGATGACTATCTCTCTCCTTCATTTTGCTGACATTGAGGGAGAGATTATTGTCTCCGCACCCGTTCACCAGATTCTCTCTCTCTTTCCTGTACTCCGTCACGTCATTGTCTGAGATCCGACCCACTATGGTGGTGTCATCAGCAAACTTGAAAATCAAGTTGGAAGGGAATTTGGCCACACAGGAGTATAGTGAGGGGCTGAAGACACAGTCTTGTGGTGTTGAGGATGATCCTGGAGGAGGTATTGTTGCCTATCCTTATTGATTGCCAATATGGGTTAGGTAGTCTAGGATCCAGTCGCAGAGGGAGGAGCCAAGCCCCAGGCCACAGAGTTTGGAGATGAGTTTCGTGGGAATAATGGTGTTGAAGGCTGAGCTGTAGTGAATAAATAGGAGTCTGACATAGGTGTCCTTGTTATCTAGGTGTTCCAGGGTTGAGTGTAGGGCCAGGGAGATGGCGTCTGCTGTGGACCTATTGCAGTGATAGGCGAAATGTAGTGGATCCAGGCAATCTGGGAGGCTGGAATTGATTTGTCCCATGACTAACCTTTCGAAGCACTTCATATTGATGGGTGTCAGAGCCACCGGCCGATAGTCATTAAGGCACACTGCCTGGCTTTTCTTTGGTACCGGGATGATGGTCATCTTCTTGAAGCAGATAGGGACCTAAGATTGGTGTAAAGAAAGGTTAAAGATGTCTGTGATTACCTCCGCCAGCTGGTCCGCGCAGGATCTGTGCGCTCGTCCGGGTACCCCATCCGGGCCAGTAAATTTCCGTGGGTTGACCTCGAGAAGGCTGCTCTGACATCAGCAATGGTGACCTCAGATACAGGTTCATCTGAGGCTTCCGGGGTGGAGGGCTTGCTCTCGATGACCTCTTGCTCAAAACGGGCAGAGAATGAATGAATTGAGCTCATCGGGGAGCGGTGCATTGGTGCCAGCGATTTTACATGTCTTCATCTTGTAGCCTGCTATGTCTTGCAGATCTTGCCATAGTCGGCGGGGGTCAGTGTGGCCAGCCTGGGACTCTAGCTTGGTCCGGTACTGTCTTTTGGCATCTTTGATAGACCTCCTCAGATCATATCTGGCTTATATTGACTATTTCGTGCCTATCCCAGATTTCCCTTACAGGATGGGCAGCATGGTGGCACAGTGGTTGGCACTGCTGCCTCACAGCACCAGGGACCCGTGTTCAATTTTGGCCTTGTTGACTGTGTGGAATTTGCACGTTCTCCCCATGTCTGCGTGGGTTTCCTCCAGGTGCTCCGGTTTCCTCCCACACTGCAAAGATGTGCAAGTTAGGTGGATTGGCCATGCTAAATTACGCCTTGGTGTCAGGGGGACTAGCAGGCTAAATCAATGGGATTACGGGGATAGGTTATTGTCAGTGCTGGCTCGATGGACCAAATGGCTTCCTTCTGCACTGTGGGAATTCTATAGCTTCTATTGTGGTGAGCCTTCAGAGAATACTAGAATTGATTTGATTCAAATAAATGGCTTGTCATGTCACTTTTTTTATTCATTTGTGGGACATGGGCATCGCTGGCTGGCCAGCATTTATTGCCCATCCCTAGTTACCCAAGAGCATTTGAAAGTCAACCACATTGCTGTGGCTCTGGAGTCACAGGTAGGCCAGACCAGGTAAGGATGGCAGATTTCCTTCCCTAAAGGACATTAGTGAACCAGATGGGTTTTTCCAACAACCGTTTGGGATAAAGCAGCCTGCTTGATTGGCACCCAATCCAACACCTAAACATTCACTCCCTCCACCATCATTGCACAGTGGCACTAGTGTGTACCATCTGCAAGATGCACTGCAGCAACTTGCCAAGTCTCCTTTGACAGCACCTCCCAAATCCATGACCACTTCCATCTAGAATGACGAGGGCAGCAGATGCATGTGAACACCACCACCTGCAAGTTCCCCTCAAAGTCGCCCGCCCTAACGACCTGGAACAATGATCGCCATTCCTTTATTATCACTGGGTTAAAATCCTGAAACTCCCTAATAACTCTATGGGCAGCTACATGACATGGACTGCAGAAGGAGACTCACCACGAGCTTCTCAAGGGCAATAAATGCTGGCCTTTTCAATGACGTTCACATTTCATGAACGGATGAAAAAAGAGGTGAATGAGTTACTGTCGTAATTTACACTGAGAAACTGGATCTGTGTTTCCTGTAGAGTTGCAGTCGACAAGCAAAGAAATCTTCCCTCATTTGTTCTGAACAAGTCCTGTTATTTCAGTAAAAACCACCACATATGATGGAATACAGAAATATAATGGCTTCTCACTAATAACAATTCAATCAAACATGAGTTCAAATCCTACCACTGAACTTTGAGAATTAAAATTGGTTTTATTTTTTAATCTGAAACAGAAAAGCTCAGACCAGCAAAGTGACCATGAAACAATCAGATTGTTGTCAAAACCCAACTGGTTCAATATTGTCCTTTAGGGGAGGAAACCTGCCATTATACTTGAACTAAAGTATATATGGCTCCAATTCTACACCAACACAGTTGACTCTTAACTGCCCTCGGAGTTTTGATTTATTATTGTCACCTGATGCCATAACACTTCACCGGGTCTGGACTCAATATTGAGGACTCACAGGGCCATTCCCTCCTGACTGGATATATGCTGCCATCTCTGATGGGTCTGTCCTGCCGGTGGAACAAGGACATAGCCGGGGATGATGATGATGGTGTCTGGGACATTGTATGGTATGATTTGGTTAGTATAGTTAGGTCAGATTGAACTGATCTGTGGGACAGTTCTCCCAATTTTGGCACAAGCCCCCAGTGAGGAGGACTTTGCAGTGTGGACTTGGTCTGGTGTACATCTGTTATTTGATTTGTCTAGTTCAGTACTGAGTTATCCATCGGTTTTATTCTTCTTTGACTTTTCTTGTATTGGATTGCACAGAACAGTTTGCTAGGCCATTTCGGAGGGTAGTTAACTATCAATTGCCTTGCTGTAGGTCTGGAATGACATGACTTCCCTGAAGGACATGAGTGAACCAGATAGGTTTTGATGACAATCTGTTTAAGTTTATTTATTTATTAGTCACAAGTAGGCTTACATTTACACTGCAATGAAGGTACTGTGAAAATCCCCTAGTCGCCACACTCCGGCGCCTGTTCGGTTACACTGAGGGGGAATTTAGCATGACCAATGCACCTAACCAGCACGTTTTTCGGACTGTGGGAGGAAACCGGAGCACCCAGAGGAAACCCATGCTGACATGGGGAGAACATGCAGACTCCTCACAGTCGGTGGTTCAAGCCGGGAATCGAACTCGGGTCCCTGGCACTGTGAGGCAGCAATGCTAACCACTGTGCCACCGTGATAGTTTAATGATCATTGTTATTTTATTGTTATTATCTTAGAGAGTTAACAGCAGCAATTTGATCCACCATATTGCATATTCTTGAGCACATTCTTTCTAAACACAGTTGCCGCATTGCTGCAAATAGAATAGAGAGGAACCTTTTCTCCCAAGATACTTGTCTTCAGCCAAGTTTTGTCTTTCTGGCTCCTCACAAACCCACGAGGCGGTCTAGTTCTATGGGCGCCAGGGCCATCGATAAGTGGTGAGAAACGAGAGCTCTCAAAGCTAAACAAAAGGTTGTCCTATACAGACCCATTCGATGGACCGAGTGGCCAAATTCTGCCCCTCTGTCTTATGGTCTTATTGACCCATATTCAATACATCTGTGAAAATCTTGCCCTATCAGGAATAACCACTCTGTTAGTGTAGGTGGTTAAGATTTGGTAATACTTTTTTTAAAAAGTTACTTTAAAAGTAAAGCTGAAGTGGGCCACGGGGTGAGCTGGGAAAGGTTTTTTTAGCGCGTAAAGTTTAAAAGCATTATCCAGCGGGCAGCGTCGTTAGCGGGCAGCGGAGTGAGCAGGTAGCAGAGTGAGAGCTAAAGGGCTTTGACTCATCGGGCTTAGGCGGAAATGGGCGAGGCAAGTGGGATTATTTCTTAGTTTGTAATAACTTAAACTGGGCAATTGGGATGGAGGGTCATGTGATGTGTTGTTTCTGCATGATGTGGGAGCTGGTGGACCCCACTGTGGTTCCCAGTGAGCATGTCTGCAGTAAGTGTTGGTTGCTTGAGGAACTCCGGCTCAGGGTTGATGAGCTGGAGTCTGAGCTTCGGACACTGCGACATATCAGGGAGGGGGAGAGTTACCTGGTCACTGTGTTTCAGGAGGCAGTCACACCCCTTAGACTAACTAATTCAGCCGGGGGTCAGGGACAAGAGGGTGTAGCTGCGAGTGAGGCAGGAAGTGGGATCCAGAAGGTAGAGTTGCAAGAGCCTCAGTCCCTGAATCTGTACAACAGGTTTGAAATTCTTGCTCCCAGTGTGGACGGGAACGGGGACTGCAAGGAGGATGAGCAAACTGCCCACGGCACCGTGGTACGGGGAGCCGTTCAGGTGGAGGAAGAAAATAGAAATGTAGTGGTAATTGGGGATGGTATAGTTAGGGGCAGTGACACTGTTCTTTGTGACCAGGATCGAGATTCCCGAAGGTTGTGTTGCCTGCCTGGTGCTCGGGTCCAGGATATCTCATCTGGGCTGCAGAGGAACTTGGAGTGGGAGGGTAAGAATCCAGTTGTAGTGGTCCACGTAGGTACCAACAACATAGGTAGAACAGGAACAAAGGTTCTGCAGAGGGAGTATGAAAAGCTAGGAGCCAAATTAAAAAGCAGAACTGATGCACCATCAATCAAGCAAAGACTAGTTGTATGCAAGAACAAATAGGCTTTTATTAACAAGAACTTGGAGCCATCCCTGTTGGAGATCTGGTCCGTACTAAAGGCTAGGGGAAGCAGCCATCGCCTTTATACCCGGACCAAGGGGAGGAGTCTTGGGCGGAGCCGACAGGGATGTGCCACATATACAGGTAATAACAGATACTAACTAACAGTGGTTAACCACAACAGATAACAGATAACAGTGGTTTACCACAAGAACCAACAAGGTGGTAATCTCTGGATTACTACCTGAGCCACAAGCGAATTGGCGCAGGGTCAATAAGATTAAGGAGGTAAACGCGTGGCTCAAAGATTGGTGTGGGAGGAATGGGTTTGAATTCATGGGACATTGGCACCAGTATTGGGGAAGATGGGACCTGTTCAGATGGGATGGTCTTCGTCTGAATCGTGCTGGGACCAGAGTCCTGGCGAATCGTATAACCAGGGCTGTAAATAGGGCTTTAAACTAAATAGTCGGGGGGAGGGTTCAGGGGTAAGGGGAATTACAAAATCAAAGGTAAAGGAGAGGGTACGAGTGCAGGATAATGATGAGGCCATTCATATCGTTAAAGGAGTCAAGGGCTCAGGCAGAGTAAAAAAGGTGACAAACACAAGGAGGGAGGTGGTCAACGCAGTGCAAGGAGACGGTCTGGGGAAGGATAACCAGTTTGCGACAGGTAGGGACAGAGCGTGCAACCAAAAGAATGCACTAACAAATCGGGTCCATAAAAAGGCTAGCATAAAGACACTTTACCTGAATGCACGTAGCATTCGAAACAAAGTGAATGAGTTGATGGCACAAATCAGTACAAATGGGTATGATCTGATGTGGAGATGCCAGCGTTGGACTGGGGTAAACACAGTAAGAAGTTTAACAACACCAGGTTAAAGTCCAACAGGTTTATTTGGTAGCAAAAGCCACACAAGCTTTCGGAGCTGCAAGCCCCTTCTTCAGGTGAGTGGGAATTCTGTTCCCACTCACCTGAAGAAGGGGCTTGCAGCTCCGAAAGCTTGTGTGGCTTTTGCTACCAAATAAACCTGTTGGACTTTAACCTGGTGTTGTTAAACTTCTTACTATGATCTGATGGCCATTACAGAAACGTGGTTGCAGGGTGACCAGGACTGGGAACTGAATATCCAGGGGTATCAGACATTTCGGAAGGATAGACAGGAAGGAAAAGGAGGTGGGGTAGCTCTGTTAATTAAAGATATCAGGGCAGTAGTGAGAGATGATATAGGCTCTAAGGAGCATAATGTGGAATCGTTGTGGGTGGAGATGAGGAATAGTAAGGGGAGAAAGTCACTGGTGGGCGTGGTCTATAGGCCCCCAAATAATAACTTTGAGGTGGGTCGGGCTATAAACAAGCAAATAATGGATGCGTGCAAAAACTGAACAGCAATAATCATGGGGGATTTTAAACTGCATATTGATTGGTTGACTCAAGTCGGACGCGGTGGACTTGAGGAAGAGTTCTTAGAATGCTGTTGGGATA
Source organism: Mustelus asterias (assembly GCF_964213995.1). Lineage (NCBI taxonomy): Eukaryota > Metazoa > Chordata > Chondrichthyes > Carcharhiniformes > Triakidae > Mustelus > Mustelus asterias. The sequence continues at coordinate 20,524,287 of NC_135823.1, forward strand.
GTTTCCTTGAACAGTATGTTATAGAACCTACGAGGGAGCGAGTTATCTTGGATCTGGTCCTGTGTAATAAGACAGGTAAAATTAATGATCTTCTTGTGAGGGATCCTCTTGGAATGAATGATCACAATATGGTTGAATTTCTAATACAAATGGAGGGTGAGAAAGTAGGGTCCCAAACCAGTGTCCTCTACTTGAACAGAGGGGAGTACAATAGGAAGAGGGCAAAATTGGCTAATGTAGACTGGGAGCGCAGACTAGTTGGTAGGACAGCTGAGCAACAGTGGGGGATTTTTAAGGAGATTTTTCTCAGTACTCAGCAAAAATATATTCCTGTGACAAAGAAGGAATGTAAGAAAAGGGATAATCAGTCGTGGATAACCAAGGAAATAAAGGGGAGTATTAAATTAAAAACCGATGCACACAGAGTGGCCAAAACTAGTGGGGAATTAGAAGATTGGAAAAGCTTTAAAAAACAACAAAGAACTACTAAGAAAGCGATAAAGAAAGGAAAGATAGATTATGAAACTAAACTAGCACAAAATATAAAAACTGATAGTAAAAGTTTTTACAAATATATAAAAAGGAAGAGTAGCTAAAGTAAATGTTGGACCCTTAGAAGACGAGAAGGGGGATTTAATAATGGGAAACGAGGAAATGGCCGAAGCCTTAAACAAGTTTTTTGTGTCGGTCTTCACGGTAGAGGACACAAATAGCTTATCGAAAATTGATGGTCGTGGGACTGTAGGGGGTGAGGTCCTTAAAACGATTACTATTACTAAAGAGGTAGTGCTTGGTAGGCTAATGGGACTAAAGGTAGACAAGTCTCGGGCCCGGATGGAATGCATCCCAGGGTACTGAAAGAAATGGCAGAAGTAATAGCGGATGCGTTGGTTGTAATTTATCAAAATTCGCTGGACTCTGGGGAAGTGCCAGCTGATTGGAAAACAGCTAATGTGACGCCACTGTTTAAAAAAGGAGGTAGACAAAAGGCGGTAACTACAGGCCGGTTAGCTTAACGTCCGTAGTTGGGAAATTGCTGGAATCCATCATTAAAGAAGAAATAACAGGACACCTGGAAAAAATGGTTCGATCAAGCAGACGCAGCATGGATTCATGAGGGAAAGTCGTGTTTGATGAATTTACTGGATTTTTATGAAGATGTAACGAGTGCAGTTGACAGAGGGGAACCGGTGGATGTGGTGTTTTTAGATTTCCAGAAGGTGTTCGATAAGGTGCCTCACAAAAGGTTGCTGCAGAAGGAGTTGGGGGTAAAGTGTTAGCGTGGATTGAGGATTGGCTATCTAACAGGAAGCTGAGAGTTGGAATAAATGGATGCTTTTCTGGTTGGCAGTTGGTGACTAGTGGCGTGCCATAGGGATCGGTGCTGGGGCCTCAACTGTTTACCATATACATAGACGATCTGGAGGAGGGGACCGAGTGTAGGGTAACAAAGTTTGCGGATGACACAAAGATGAGTGGGAAAGTGAATTGCGTGGAGGATGCGGAAAGTCTGCAGAGAGATTTGGATAGGCTAAGTGAGTGGGCGAGGATCTGGCAGATGGAGTATAATGTTGACAAGTGTGAGGTTATCCACTTTGGAAGGAATAATAGTAAAATGGACTATTATTTAAATGGTGAAAAATTACAATATGCTACTGTGCAGAGGGTCCTTGTGCATGAATCGCAAAAACTCAGTTTGCAGGTGCAGCAGGTGATCAAGAAGGCAAATGGAATGTTGGCCTTTATCGCGAAGGGGATGGAGTATAAAAGCAGGGAGGTCTTGCTGCAATTGTACAAGGTAGTGGTGAGGCCGCAACTAGAGTACTGTGTGCAATTTTGGTCCCCTTGTTTGCGAAAGGATATATTGGCCTTGGAGGGAGTACAGAGAAGGTTCACCAGGTTGATACGGAGATGAGGGGGTTAGCTTATGAGGAGAGATCGAGTAGATTGGGCCTGTACTCGTTGGAGTTTAGAAGGCTGAGGGGAGATCTTATAGAGACATATAAGATAATGAAGGGGCTAGACAGGGTAGAGGCAGAGAGATTCTTTCCACTTAGAAAGGAAACAAGAACTAGAGGACACAGCCTCAAAATAAGGGGGAGTCAGTTTAGAACAGAGTTGGGGAGGAACTTCTTCTCTCAGAGGGTAGTGAATCTCTGGAATTCTCTGCCCATTGAAGCAGTGGAGGCTACCTCGTTAAATAAGTTTAAGTCACAGGTAGATAGATTTCTGATCAATAAGGGAATCAAGGGTTTGGGGAGTGGGCGGGTAAGTGGAACTAAACCACTATCAGATCAGCCATGACCTTATTGAATGGTGGGGCAGGCTCGAGGGGCTAGATGGCCTACTCCTGCTCCTATTTCTTATGTTCTTATGTTCTTAATACTGTAGTTTAACAGGTGTTCTTGTGGTTATTATTTTGAACACAGCTGTTGTTTCAATAACTCGCTGTTTATTCAAAAACATATATATGTGAGTGGGCATATAATTGCAATTTGCCATCCTCATTCTGACAGCAGTATTGTGCAGTCTTTAGTAAGTCAAGGTTGACAAAATAAATAACCTCGTGAATGTGTTGCTCCTACAGATGTTGGCAAGTGGTTCCGGAATTTTAAGTCTGCATTGGCAATCATTAATTTGCTTTGATTTATTTTTGTCACATGTATTAGCATACAGTGAGAAATATTGTTTCTTGCGCGTTTTACAGACAAAGCATACTGTTCATAGGGTACATAGGGGAGAAGGAAAGGAGAGAGTGCAGAATGTAGTGTTACAGTCATAGATAGGGTGTAGAGAAAGATCAACTTAATATGAGGTCGGTCCATTCAAAAGTCTGATGGCAGCAGGGAAGACGCTGTTCTTGAGTCAGTTGGTACGTGTCCTCAGACTTTTGTATCTTTTTCCCCAACGGAAGAAGGTGGAAGTTTTCCTCCATAGCCCAAAGATGTGCAAGTTAGGTGGATTGGCCATGCTAAATTGCTCCTTAGTCAGGGGGATTAGTAGGGTAAATACGTGTGATTACAGAGATAGGGCTTGGGTGGGATTGTTGTCGGTGCAGATGCAATGGGCTGAATGGCCTCATTTTGCACTGTTGGGATTCTATGATTCTAAGAGAGTATGTCTGGGGTGCGTGGGGTCCTTGATTATGCTGGCTGTTTTTCCAAGGCAGCGGGAAGTGTAGACGGAGTCAATGGATGGCAGGTTGGTTTGCGTGATGGACTGGGCTAATGGGGAAAAGCTCGCATTTGTTACATTTTGCCGAATGATTACGGTGTCACAAAAGGCCCTTTTGTGAGACTTTGGAAATTGTCTGTACAGAACCTTCAGTTGATGTTAATTTGAACAGAAAGGGAGTGAGGTTGAGAGGAAGCGCAGGCGTGTGGTTTGAGATGTCAGAGGAAGATGCACGCTCATTAAGGGAGAGATTGTACAGATCGCGAATAGAATAATCAAAACTGAAAGCACTGTGCTTGTACATGACACTTCAAAGCCCCAAATAACTGCATTTTCTAAACATAAGGGAATAGGGCAAGTTAGTGAATTGTTCACTGAGAAAATCTGCTATAAAATGAAGGCAAGCGGCAGCTCTTCCTATTAAGAGAATAAAGGATAAACAGTGATATATTTTATCTTGAATTAGGCATGTTCAGACTATACCAAAGTTCAAAAATGAAATGAAGACTTGCATTTTTATAGCACCTTTCATGGTATCCCAAAGCACTCTGCAGCTAATGAAATATTTTTGAAGTGTAGTTACTGCTAAAATATGGGAAACATGGCAGCCAATATGCACACAGTGATTCCCTACAAATGGTTATCTGATAATGACCATATAATCTATTTCTTTTAAATGAGGGATATATGTTAACTAGGATAAGACACCTCCACTTATTCAGGATAATAACAGGGGATCGTTCATGTCCTTTTAAGAGAGTAGACATAGGGCGCGATCTTACCGCCTGTTCCCACCGCACTCTCGCTGCAGCGAGCTGGGAGAATTTGGCAGCCAGCCAAATCTTCATTCACTGCAGCAGGATGGGAAAATTCTGAAACACTCCCTCCGTGTTGCAGTGGAGGGGCAGCCTAGGTTTTTGTGCTCAGGTCTCTGGAGAGGAACCTGAGCTGCAATCCCCTGACTGAGAGGTAAAAGTGTTACGACTACCCTGACACTAACATGTCCATACCATGTTAGTGCATGACATTTCTGTAGCTGCATGTGACAAACCTGACCCAACCACACACACACACACACACACACACCTCACACTCACAGCTCACACCTCACACTCATGTCAACACCAAAACCCCCAAGTTACTGAACTGCTCATTAACTTACATTCTTTTAAACTCTGTTCCAGGACTATGGGCATTCTTGTGGTTTGTAGGATTCTGTTTTTTGGTAAATCAGTGGCAGAAGACTTCATTAGAAGACCTTCCTCTCAACCAAGGTGCTGATGCTGCCCGAGCTTCCATCGCCTTCTGCTTCCTCTCCATTTTGTCCTGGGTAAGTTTGACAAGGTATTTCCAGCACCAAGTAATCTTGCATCTGGAGTTAAAACTGGGGCTCAGTCCACCTGTTTCTGGTATTCAAATGTAGCATGGTATCGGAATTTTCCGTCCCATTTTTCTGCCATGAATTGAACACGTGCTATTCTGGGTTTTTATGTCACTTTAAGTTCTACAATTGTTTATTTTTATTCTTTCACGGAGCATGGGCGTCGCTGGATAGGCCAGCATTTATTGCCCTATCCTAATTTCCCTCGAGAAGCTGCTGCTTTGAACCCCTTCAATCCATGTGGTGTAGGTATATTCACAGTGCTGTCAGGAAAGGAGTTCCAGGATTTTGACCCAGCGACAGTGAAGGAACGGCGATCTATTTCCAAGTCTGGGAGTGACTTAGAGGGGAACTCAATCATAGAATCCCTACAGTGCAGAAGGAGGCCATTCAGCCCGTCAAGTCTGCACCAACCACAATCCTACCCAGGCCCTATTCCCGTAACCCCACATCCCCCTGACACGAGGGTGAATTTTGCATGGCCAATCAACCTAACCCGCACATCTTTGGACTGCCCATGCATCTGCTGCCTTGGTCTTTCCAAGTATTGGAAGTCTTGGGTTTGGAAGATATTGCCAAAGGGGCCTCAGTAAGTTCCTTCAGTACATCTTGTAGATGGGACACACTGTTGCCACTGTGCATTGGTGGTGGAGAGATTGGATGTTGAAGGCAGTGGATAGAGTGCCAATCAGCGGACTGCTTTGTCTTGGATGATGTCCAGCCTCTTGAGTGTTGTTTGAGCTGCACTCACCCTGACAAGTGGAAAGTATTCCACCACACTGCTGACTTGTGCCTTGGGGAGCCAGGAGGTGACCCAGACAGTGACCCAGACTCTGACCTGCTCTTGTCACAATTATTTTTAGAAACTTAGCAAAGGTTGTTGACGCAGTTGCCAGTTTCAGTTTTAAGGTGCACACAGGTAAGTGATATAGAGTACCATAGTACATCACACAATGTACAGCAATGTGTTTTGAATCTTCCAAAACTAAAACTGCAATGACAGCTTGAACCATTTAGCCGACATAACCATCGCCATTTCCCATCATGATAGGATTTTCCATGCAATCCACATTGTATTTCGCAGTGGCAGAGGCAACCTGCCATTGGCCGGCAATAGGATGTTCTGGTCCCGTCATTCTCAATGGGGCCTTCTGTTGTATGCACTCCTTGCTGCTAGGCAACCTGTGGCACCCCCTCACTGCTAGGCAACCTGTGGCACCCCTTTGCTGCTAGGCAACCTGTGGCACCCCCATGCTGCCAGGCAACCTATGGCACCCCCTTGCTGCCAGACAACCTGTGGCATCCCCTTGCTTCCAGGCAACCTGTGGCATCCCCTCACTGCCAGGCAACCTGTGGCACCCCTCGCTGCCAGGCAACCTGTGGCACCCCTCGCTGCCAGGCAACCTGTGGCATCCCTCGCTGCCAGGCAACCTGTGGCACCCCTCGCTGCCAGGCAACCTGTGGCATCCCTTGCTGCCAGGCAATCCGTGGTGAGTCTGCAAGATCCCACCAGCGTGAACGGCTGGCGAATTCCAGCCTATATTTCTACAGTCAGTTAAAAAGTGGTAATGTCCCACAAAAACCAGAGCCCTTTTCATCCGATGAATCTTTTAATATAAATCGTGGGTGAGATTTTCCGGCCTCCCAGCCGCATGTTTCCCGCCGGCGGGAGGTGGTGCGTTGTTTGCTAATGGCAGGATTCTCTGATCCCGCTGCTGCCAATGGGAATTTCCACTGACATCACCCCATCCAGGCAGGAAACTCGTGGGCCGGGTTGCGCTGCCAGTGGACATTTTCACAGGGCATTGTTAGTCTTCCAACATACTGGTAATGATCAGCAGTGAGGGTACAGGCTGCTTCCTAACCCAGGAAGCCAGAGCCATTTGCAGTGCTCCTTATTGCGGCCAAGACTGGAATCAGACAACTTGCCACAGGCTGGGAAACAAAACAGGGGCTTTCCTTTAAAGTTTACTTATTAGTGGCACAAGTAGGCTTACATTAACACTGCAATGAAGTTACTGTGAAAATCCCCTAGTCACCACACTCCGGCGCCTGTTCGGGTACACTGAGTTTCGGGTGCTCCAGTTTCCTCCCACAGTCTGAAAGACGTACGGGTTAGGTGGATTGGCCTTGCTAAATTCTTCTTCAGTGTACCCGAACAGGAGTGTGGCAACTAGGGGATTTTCACAGTAACTTCATTGCAGTGTTAATGTAAGCCTCCTTGTAACACCAATAATTAAAAATAAACTGAGGGAGAATTTAGCATGGCTGATGCACCTAACCAGCATGTCTTTCAGACTGTGGGAAGAAACTGGAGCACCTGGACGAAACCCACACAGACACGGGAAGAACGTGCGCAGCCTCCACACAGACAGTGAGCCAGGAATTGAACCCGGGTCCCTGGCGTTGTTAGGCGGCAGTGCTAACCACTGTGCCACCATGTCACCTAACTAAGTAATAGATTGGGCAGTGCATGTAGTGACTGATCATTGCCCAATTCTTTATGTTGTACCAATTGGTCCAGCTTAGAGTCACAGTATTGTATCAAAAGAGTCACATGAAACTCAACCCTTTAATACTGGCATACCTCAGTCATGTTTATTTGAAGAATAATTAATTTATGCAAGTTGCAGTGGTCAGCCATTCTGAGAGTGGAAGAATGGAACATAAAGATTGAAACGCAAACTGGGCACTCTTATCTATATATGTTTTAAACATATTTCTATTATTTGCAATTGTTACCAACTCCTCTATTTTTTTTCAGGGCTACTTGACTCTCTTTGCCTTCAGCAAATTTAAAAATATAGGGTTTGCGGAAGATGTGCAAAGAATTGTACCTCAGCCTTCAGTATCTCCACAAGTATAGAGCAGTCTTTGTGACTGTTAACAAAGTGACTGACTCACTTCATCCTGTCAATTTTAACGTCATTAACACGAGATAATAATCATTAAATTATTAATAACTTCTTATTTCATTCCGTGCTCTAGTGAGACCAGGTAATTAGCTGCTCAGTGCCTGAGATTATGCCAAACCCAGACACTTAAAAAATTAATTGCCTCGACGGCCTGTTTTTATCACTTTTTACAAAATGTCAACTTAATTTCCTATGAGCAGGGATACAAAGTTAACCACATCTGTCTGCCACTGAATGTTTTGGAATTCAGAACTTAATTTAGCTGGTGAGAGATACAGGGAAAAAGTATGCATTTCTTTAAAAATGTCATAGTTTTATGTCACCAACCTTCACCAAATTAAAATAATGCCCAACATGACTGGAACGTCATTGGAGCGGGCCGCACGGTGGCACAGTGGTTAGCGCTGCTGCCTCACAGCTCCAAGGACCCGGGTTCAATTCCCAGCTTGAGTCACTGTCTATGCGGAGTCTGCACATTGTCTATGTTGCTTTACTTCAGTGCTCCAGTTTCCTCCCACAGTCTGAAAGATGTGCTGATTAGGTGCATTGGCCATGCTAAATTTTCCCTCAGTGTACCCGAACAGGCGCCGGAGTATGGCGAGTAGGGGATTTTCACAGTAACTTCATTGCAGTGTTAATGTAAGCTTACTTGTGACACTAATAAATAAACTTTAAGATCATGGCTAATCTGATTGTGTACACTGTTTGGGTACACTGAGGGTGAATTTAGCATGGTCAATGCACCTAACCAGCACTTCTTTCGGACTGTGGGAGGAACCGGAGCACCCGAAACTCAGCGTACCTGAACAGGCGCCGGAGTGTGGCGACTAGGGAATTTTCACAGTGACATCATTGCAGTGTTAATGTAAGCTTACTTGTGACACTAACTTTAAACTCATGAATGTAACTAAATTGCACATAATAAAGATTTCGGTTATATAACCAAAAGATTCATTTCTAATTTTTGCACCTTGCCAGGATGAAAGTTTGGACTCTAATTTTCACCATTTTTAAAAAATAGTTTCAGACTGAAATTGGAGCAGCCGAGCTTAGATTTGGTTCACTACAGTTTTTTATTCATTCACAGGATGTGGGTGTCGTGTCTCTCTTTTCAGGAGGGGATGAGGAGAAGTTTTCTCACTCGGAAGGTCATTAGTTTGTGGAATTCTCTTCTCCAATGAGCAGTGGAGGCTGGGTCATTGAATTCTTCAAGGCTGAGTTAGACAGATTTTTGATTAACAGGGGAGTCAAGGACTATGGTGGAGGAGGCAGGGGGTGGAGGGGCAGGGGGGCAGGCAGGAAAGTGGAGTTGAGACCACAATCAGATTAGCCATGATCTTAAAGTTTATTTATCAGTGTCACAAGTTGGCTTACATTAACACTGCAATGAAGTTACAGCAAAAATCACCCTCCGGTGCCTGTCCGGGTACACTGAGGGAGAACAGAGAATTTAGCATGGCAATTGCATCTAACTAGCATGTCTTTCAGACTGTGAGAGGAAACCGGAGCACCCGGAGGAATCCCATGCAGACACGGGGAGAATGTGCAAACTCCACACAGACAGTGACCCAATCCAGGAATCGAACCCAGGTCCCTGCCTTTGTGAGGCAGCAGTGCTAACCACTGTGCCGCCGTGTCACCCCGAATGGCGGTGCAAACCCGAAGGGCCAAATGGCCTACTCCTCCTAAGCCCTATGTTCCTATGCCCATCCCTAATTGCATTTCAGAATGTGGTGGTGAGCTGACTTCTTGAACTGTTGCAGTCTGTGTTCTGTGGGCACACCCACAGTGCTTTTAGGGAGGGAGTTCCACGATTTTGACCCAGTGACAGTGAATGAGTGGCAACATATTTCCAAATCTGAATCTTGAATGGGAACTAGGAGGTTGTGCTGTTCCTCTACACTTGCTGCCCTTGCTGTTTTAGGGAATAGAGGTTACGGGTTTGGGAGATGCTGCCAAATATATTTATCAAGTGGCTCCAGTGTACTTTGTCCATGATAAACACTTAAGCCTTAGTTCACCAATATGAAAGGAGCACATGCATCAAGTGGTGAATGGGGTGCCAATCAAGCAGCTGCTTTGTTCTGGATGGTGTTGAGTTTCTTGAGTGTTGTTGGAGCTGCACCCATCCAGGGAAGTGGAGAGTATTCCATCACACTCCTGACTTGTGCCTTGTAGATGATGGACAGGTTTTGGGGAGTCGGGAGGTGAGTTATTTGCCACAAAATTCCCAGCCTGTGACCTACTCTTGTTGCTACAGTTTTTATGGGGCTAGTCCAATTAAGATTTTGGCCAATGGTAACCAACAGGATGTTGATAGTGGGAGATTCAGTGATGGCAATGCCATTCAATGTTGAGAGAGGTGGTTAGATCCTCTCTTGTTGGAGATGTTCATTGCCTGGCACTTGTGTGGCATGAATGTTACTTGCCATTTGTCAGCTCAAGCCTGGACATTGTCCAGGTCTTGCTGCGTATGGAGCTTCAATATCTGAGGAGTCGCAAATAACATTGAACACTACACTCATGAGTGAACATCTCCACTTTTGACCTGATGATGGAAGACCTTGGGTTTTTTTCAATTTTGGGGTGAGTGCAGCTGGAAAATCCCACCCGACATAACCAAGGATAGTCCTGGAGGAGTCTGGGATGTTGGCTGAAAGGTATAATTTTGTGAGTATGACTATGTCAGGCTGTTATTTCATCAGTCTGTGGCAACTCTCTCCCAATCTTGGCACAAGTTCCCATAGTTTAGTGAAGAGGACCTAGGAACGACTGGGCAGGGTGTGCTTTTGTCATGGCACATACAATAGTATGTATTTGAAGTTAGTAATATCTGCATGTCATTTCCTGACCTACCTTGCCCAGCTAGGATAGAATTACTTCTAATCAAACATCCCTCATTCCAGCATTTAAAAGGAAAAGCAAATGTTTAAAAATGAGTTATTGTTAAATTCTCATTGCTATAACAACACATCTTATAACAATTGTATTATTTTTTGGACCAACATGATTTGAAAATTGTGATCACTCTAATGTCCCATGTTTGTGAGATCATCGAACACATTTGGTAGAATATTTCCAGTGACTAATAAGACATAACAAGAGTTTCCAAGGGCGGGATTTTCCGACCACGTTTCCCCCAAGACCGGAAAATGCATGGTCCATGTTCCGTCTGTTCTGATTCCCGTGGTATGAGAGATTTTCCTCATTGCATGTGATTGCAGATTGATTTATACGAGCAATTATTACATGCGGATGTAAAACATGATTGAATACCTAAAACTTGCAAACACTGTGAAGGAACACTATAATCTCCACAAAGTCAGTGTCTGTGGAACAATGCTGCACTGCAACATGCAACAAAAATTAACTAACGCAATAATCTCCTTCAAATTAACTATGTATGCCATAGTGTGCCTGTTCATTTCTTGTTATAGTACACTAACAAAAATAACTTGGTCCTTATTTTAATTAATTTCATTCAAGGCTGGCCTAACTCTGAAGGCATTTCAGAGGTACCGCTTGGGGGCTGACTCATCCCTCTTCTCCCAAGATCATTTGGACACTGGTCATCCTCCGTACAGTACTGGAATTGAGAACACAGAAACCTTCCAGAGCCCACCGTTTGCTGAAAACCTGGATACAGCTCCTACAGGATATCAAATGCCCCCCTATTAAAGGCTGAAAGTTCCCCCCCCCCCCCCTCACCCTCGACATTTAGAGAAATACAGTATTCCTTATGTTGGCCTAGATAGTTTTCTAATCCAACCTAATCAAGAATCTGAGGCTCCTAGCCTCTGTATATCCTGCCAGCCCCCTCTACCTTACCCAAGCTACTAACTGGAGAAACTGTCAAAAGGTATGACATCCAGAATCAATTGTGTGAGCGTACAAAAATTAAACATTATTCAGCACTTGCAGGTGATTTTCAGAGATTAAGTAAAAACTTTTTGATGGCTGAAGGATCTTGTAAAGACGCATTGGGAGATTGGATATTCAAAACTGAAACCTATGTGGGCTAATAGAAAAGGGATACTGTAATGCAGATATTTTATCTGTAATGCAGTATTGTTCACTGGTTGGTTAGCTGCGAGTAATAAAGTGCTGTCGAAGATCATTAGGCTTTTCATGTGCTAGACTGTTATTAGATACCCTTTATTTAAAAGAAAATTAGTGCAGTGTACTCACTATATTAGTGGTATTGTCATTCTTGTATTAATATGTAGTATGTGAGTTGGAAAGGCAACCTCTTCCAGCAACAAAGCAACTATTTCGTGTTTTTGAGGAACCCTCTTCGATTTACTTGACGTACCTGTGAACTCATGGTGAACTGTTCCACAAGATGTGCCAGGTTTTCTAGTTGTGTGTAACTGTATAAAGCTTTAACTTGTAAATGTTCAGAGCTAAGTGGGGATGTGAATTTAGTCTGTATTCCTGCTTCAGTTTAATTACATGGGTGCAAAACATATAAACATGAGTAGAAGCAAGTCAGCTGAACTTTTGAATTGGTACCATGGAAATATTTTAAAATCCTGTTTTATACACGTGGTTGCAGGTGTCTTATTGTATGAACGAGTAGGATACTGCTCAAAATAGTATTGGTTGTAATCATAGTAAAAGCTTGCCTGTCCCCCCCCTATATAACCCAAGGTTTATTGTGTGTCTTTTGCATATTAACCTCACTCTTATCGTATGGAACTGGACATAAGCAAATTTAGAATAGACAACCAGAGGGGGAAATTCATTGCATACAAAGAGGAGGGTCATTTAAACCTCTCCAGCCCAAACTGTGCATTGAGCCAACATATCAAAGTCTTGTTGAACTCTTCTGGCTAAGAATATCAGAATGTAATTAAGTACAAGTCATCCGTTGGCGATGTATGTATCTACTGCCAGTCAGGTAAGTCTAGACTTACTAATTGAACCTTAACCTTTTCACCAGCATGAAACCTTTGTATATGCTTAACAAAACAATGCCAGGGCAGCAGGAAGTGCAATTCTGTATTTGTTACAATCCCCGGGGGGACCCCAAACCTAAATACCCAAATTCACCGAATGACCGCCCCCCCCCCCCCCCAAAATGAAAAAATTACCGACAAGATTTCCGTTTTTGTAGTTTTTACTTTAACACGAATCAGAGCCGACGCAAATTGCAGCTGAATTCACAGGCAAATGATACTTCAAATAAAAGGGTACATTTTACTTTAAGTGGTCAATACAACAAAGATACGTACCTCCCCGTAAGCATTCGCAATTCCCACAACCTCCCACCTTTAACACTACGGGCGGAATTTTACCTGCACGTCCGCCCGAGATTTGTACGATCCTGCCCGAGGTTTCTACGATCCCACCCGAGGCCAACGGAGAATGCCGTTCTCCGAGCCTCGCCCGCCCCCAGAATCGGGGCGGACGTGCCGGTAAAATGCCGGCCAATGTAGCTACACAGTTCTACAATATTCTGTTCCTTAATCATGCAGTGGAAGGTCAGGAATCCTTTCCAATAACAGATTTCACCTTCAAGTTTCCTGGGTAGGATTGTCACCAGCAATGCACATTTCTACGAACCCTTTCTCCCTCAAGTTATGACAGTCCTGATGGTGTTGCTTTCCAGAGTGCCTTTTCAACCGACCAACCAATAACTTTGCAATGCATAGTTTGGCCATTTCTGTGGTGACACCGAGCTCTTTAGCATCTCTGAGCTACGCACACAGTTTTAAACCTTTTAAGCCAGCTCATACATACCTCCAAGTGCTCTTGTCTCCTTATCTCCCAAACATAAAAAAATCAAATTCTCAGGCATACCACAAAGGTTTTGATTTGTGGATAGTTTTTATTTACTTTAAAAAAGTTAAACATTGTTTGACTACATTAATGTTTTATAAAGGATAGAAAATCACTGGTGGACAAGGGCAGCACGGTGGCACAGTGGTAAACACTGCTGCCTCACAGCGCCAGGGACCCGGGTTCAATTCTGGCCTCGGATCACTGTCTATGCGGAGTCCGCACATTCTCCCCGTGTCTGCGTGGATTTCATCCGGGTGCTCCGGTTTCCTCCCACAGTCCAAAGATGTGCGGGTTAGGTGGATTGGCCGTGCTAAATTGCCCCTAGTGTTAAGAGGATTAGCAGGATAAATGTGTGGGGTTACGGGAATAGTGTGGGATTGTGGTCGGTACAAACTCCATAGGCCTCTTTCTGTACTGTAGGGATTCTATGATAGAGCTTGATTGTTTTTTAGGAAAAATTGTTAAGAACAAGTAGCTGGAGCTGTTTGCACGTGTTAGCCGTAATGCACTCCTATGAGAAGGTATAAACCTATGCACCACCATCTCCAACGTCTGTAATCCAAACCCCAGAGGAAAATAACAAACAGGAAAAAATACGTGTCAATCTCAGGAGATTTCGCCTTGACTCCATCAAGCATTCAAGTGAACTTGAGGAGCCATTGGTTACAGCTAATACAGATAAATAACACACTTAAATTCTTTAAGCCATATCCTTTCCCATGTAGCAGCTTAGTTTGGAACAGGGTTGTAGAAGAGTTTGAAAGCTCTTTTCCATCCTTGGATCTTACCCCCGTGTCACCTGAAATACACTCCATGGCCATTTGTGCCAGAATTTTATTATTCACTCCCTTAACATTGGTAATACCCCCTGCTTCCAATCTCAGCCTGGATAAGGTATTCCAGATGCTTCTGCACAAATAAGTTATATTTAACTGTGTTTCTACCTTACCATTATTGTGCAATCATGTTTTCTCATCTAATCTGAATCCAAGCCCCCCCCCGCACCCCACCCCCCCCCCCCCCCTGCCCCAACCCCTGAGACAATGGGTGGGATTCTCCCGCTGTTCATGCCGGCGGGATTCTCCGGTCCCGCTGCATGAAAGGAGATTTGGCTGAGCGTCAAATTCTCCGTCCTCTCTGGCAGCGGTGCTGGGGCGTGAATGGCTGGGTTTCTCTGAGGGGAAACAAAAGCTTTTAGAACTTGGGGCATCACTTTGGCACGATGGTTAGCGGCCTCACAGCGCCAGGGACCCGGGTTCGATTCCAGCCTCGGGTGACTGTCTATGTGGAGTCTGCACGTTCTCCCCGTGTCTGCGTGGGTTTCCTCCAGGTGCTCCGGTTTCCTCCCACAGATATGCAGGATAGGTGGATTGGCCACGATAAATTGATCCTTAGTGTCGGGGGATTAGCAGGGTAATTACATGGGGTTACGGGGATAGGGGGGCCTGGGTGGGATAGTTTTTGGTGCAGGCTCGATGGGCTAAATGGCCTCTTTCTGTAGGAATTCTATGATTTAAAAGACATTTGGACAGGTACATGGATGGGAAAGGTTTAGAGGGATACGGGCCAAACGCAGGCAAATGGGACTAGATCAGTTTGGGAAACCTGGTTGGCATGGATGAGTTGGGCCGTAGGGCCTGTTTCGGTGCATCTCTATGACTCCTCAGAGTTGACATCACGATTGAATTGTAAATAATCCACATTTTACAGTGGTTGCTATCACTTCCGAATTTACTAAATCTTCTGTTCGTTGATATTCTTCCATATCATGGAACTGAGGAAATGAAGCGGTTCCAGTGAACAGAAACTAACTGCTTCTGCTCGACATGCAGTGAGCTGTTTGCCTGTAATTACATCCCATTTTTGAAGTTTCAGTTGTACTTTCAGAAACCAGGGGAGAAACAGTCTCCAGAAATAGCAGTGGAGAAGATTAGTCAAGCAGAATGCCAGCGAGTGTGAAGTCAGGGGAAAGTTTGCTAAGAAGCTAACATCAAAACCTGATTCTATACAAAACCATTTATAGATTGCAGCTGGAAGGTGCCAGTTACAATTTGTACGGTTTTAAACAAAGCAGCAGATTAACATCACGGTGAGATTTGAAATGAATAGCGGTTATTATCATGACACAGCGTTTATTCCTTAATTTTATTTCCTCATTTAAATCTGTGGGTTTTTTAAATAGATTATTTCTTTCACCCTATGCAGAGGTGGTAGATTGATATCTCTGTCAGTCAATAACGTTCCTGGAGCAAAGTGACCTAGGGCGGCATGGTGGCACAACGGTTAGCACTGCCACCTCACAGCGCCAGGGGCCCAGGTTCGATTCCAGCCTGAGGTGAGATTCATCATAGGAGAATTATCATAGAATCCCTACAGTGCAGGAGAGGCCATTTGGCTCATCTAGTCTGCACTGACCCACTGACAGAGTATTTTACCCAGGCCCTCTCACTTGTCCTACCCTCTTAACCCCATACATTTACCATGGCTAATCATCTGACTTAGACATCTTTGGGCACTAAGGGGCAATTTAGCATGGCCAATCCACCTAACCTGCACATCTTTGGACGCCAGTGAGTCACATTTGAATTGATGCCCTGTGAAGATTTAATTCTGCTCTCCCACCATTGACCTCATGTCCCAGGTACATTGAATTTCAAAATCTTTATCCTTGTTTACAGATCCCCCCCTCCCAACAGACTCCCCATCTCAACAGTCCTGACATTCCTTCCGCCCGCCACTTTCAGAAAACTCTCAAAATTGAACTTCCTGATGCCTTCCATTGATTTTCTACTACTACCCAATGTCTTATTTCTTCCCCCCTGCCCTCCCCTTCCCCCTCTGCCTTCTGTTCTGTGAAGCGCCTTTGAACATATACTATAAGTGCTATATAAGTGCAAGTTGTTGATGGCTACTTGAAGTTTCTTTTGCTTGTCATTAAATTTCATGTAAGTGGTTTACCGCAGTGCCAAAAAGAATCCATGCGCCAAGGGACACCTTTGAGTGAAAGTCCACATAAGAAACGTTTGTTTATCGCGGACAAATTCTTGTGGGCAAAAATTCTGCTGCGTGTTACACTTATCCCAGGGACAGGGTCACTGTGGATGCAGAACTACCCAGCGGATAATTGTAACAATAGGAGGGTTTTTTGCTCCCCTTGACCTCTCATTTGTACAGTTGTGCTTTTTTAGGTACAATGTGTTTTTGTACAGCGTTCTCTGAACTCTTTTTGTTATGTTTCTTGTGTAGATAGCTGACACAGGTCACTATGAAATGTTGTTGCCAAACTTGTACACTTGTTGATATTTTGCATTAGAATCCACTTATGGCTGAGTCCAAACTTAGTTTTTTTTAAAATTGTCCCCGCATTCTCAAACAGCAGTGATGTACAAAATGGTCACATCGCCGTGAACAACTTCGTAGCTTCACTTTTTGAAACTTGTATTGTGCCGTCCGTTGTTTTAAAATTGTTTTTGAGGTAAATTTAGGGTTTCTCTTTTCAAACGATTAAACCGAAGTTACAATTTTGCAAAGTACCGGTCTAACTAAAAATCTGCAGAATGCTCCCGCTGAGAATTGGATATTGGGGGAAAAAAATATTAAATTGAGGTCTTTTTCTTTTGAAAAGAACACAACCAAATTGTCACCTGGTGAGTGGAAAATTACGTGAAAGAATTAAACCCCAAAGGAGGATTCCAATGAAGCAAAATGGTGCATTTTATAGTCAAGCTTTCTTCATTGAAGTTCAGTCATATAGTACAATAACAGTGGTGTTTATACTGTGTGTTAAAATAATGTACAAAATGAGTGATGTATGGAAAGTTCAAAGTGAATCTACTGTATTTACATCTTTGTGTATTCTGAAAGAACAATGTTCTGTTATTGTGATTATCGGTAACCTTGTACTGATGTACAATAAATTCTCAATAAAGACGTGTCAGTCCACATGAATGATGTTGGCTTCCATTTATTGCAAATCTCTTGTGTGATATTTCTCGTGTTTGGAGAACAGTTAAAATGAGTTGGTAACCTAGCCCTTCTGTTTGAGGTCAATGTTCTCAATGGGCAAATCCATGTAGTTATAATTACCTCCTGAGGTCAATGAGAAGACAGTGAGTAAACTTCAGACTCCAGGTCAATGACTGGATTTCTTACCCATTTTTACTTAGAGACACAGAAGGAGACCATTTGGCCCATTGTGTGCATGCCAGCCAAACAGGAGTGATCCAGTCCAATTTCACTTCCCAGGTGTTGTTTGATGTGGAGATACCGGTGTTGGACTGGGGTGGGCACGGTAAGCAGTCCCACAACACCAGGTTAAAGTCCAACAGGTTTATTTGGAATCACGAGCTTTCGGAGCGCTGCTCCTTCATCAGGTGAGTGGAGAGGTGGGTTCACAAACACGGGATATAGAGGCAAAGACACAATTGCAAGATAATGGTTGGAATGCGAGTCTTTACAGGTAATCAAGTTTTTACAGGTACATCAGCCTTATTAGCCAGACTCTTGGCGTTGAATTATAACCCGCTAATAATAGAACAACTCCTTTGTTGTCTGTCTTCCAGCCTTTGTTTACTCTGTTCTCCACACTTGCTCACTAGTTTCCTGCCTTCCATTCCCAGCTCTGCTTTTCTCCTGTTTGAATCTACGCTTCAGTTCCCATTCCCTAGTCAAGTGCATTTAAACCCTCCCCAACAGTACCTGCAAACACCAATGCCTTTACTCTCAGCCTCATGAATGAACCGCAGTGACGCTCCCAAACTGCAGCGACACTTCCTGTGCATGTGGTTATCCAAGGCACAAGGAGCTGCAGGACATCCTTTGGAGGGAGGGGGAATCAACCGGAAGTCGTAGTCCACATTGCTACCAATGACATAGGTAAGAAAAGGCATCAGGTCCTGAAAGCAGATCTCAGGGAGTTTTTTTATTCGTTCATGGGATGTAGGCATCACTGCCTCGGCCAACACTTATTGCCCATCCCTGATGGCATTTAAGAGACAACCACATTGCTGTGGCGCTGGAGTCACATGTAGGCCAGACCTGGTAAGGACGGCAGATTTCCTTCCCTAAAGGACACTCGTGAACCAGATGGGTTTTTACAACAATCAACGATTGTTCCATGGTCATCATTAGACTTTTAATTCCAGATTTTTATCGAATTCAAATTTCGCCATCTGCCGCGGTTGAAGTTGAACGCAGTTCCCCTGGACATTACCCTGGGTCTCTGGATTACTAGTCCAACAACAATACCACTACGCCACTGCCTCCCCTGAAGCCACTCACCTGATGAAGGGGTAGCTCTTCCGAAAGCTCGTGCTACCAAATAAACCTGTTGGACTTTAACCTGGTGTTGTGAGACTTCTTACTGTCCCCTGAAGAAGGACATTAAAAAGCAGGACCTCAAGAGCAGTAATCTCAAGATTACTCCCAGTTCCACATGTTTGTGAGCACAGGAATAGGAGGGTTGACTGATTCAATAGGTGGCTGTGGATTTGCTGTAGGAGGGAGGACATCAGATTTTTGAGGCAGTGGGATCAGTTCTGAGGTAGGTGGGGCCTGTACAAGCTGGACAGGTTAGATCTTAACAGGCCTGGCACTGAAGGACTCACAGGGAGATTTGCTAGTGCTGTTGGGGTGGGTTTAAACTAACTTGTCAGAGGGGTGGGAACCTGAGGGGTGGGCCAAAATGGAAGGAAGTAAAGTTGGTAACAGGAGCTAGTAGTGGAACCTAAAGGTTGGAGAAACAAAGCAAAGCATTGAGTATGTGTCAAATGCGGAACGGTGTCAAAAAGACAACATTAGGGGCACTCTACCTGAATGTGCGCAGTATTGATGACAAGGCAAATGATCTAAAGACACAAATGGAGGTAAATGGGATATGACTGTCATTGCGGAAACATGGCTGCATGGTGACTGGGAACTGAATATTAAAGGATATTTGACATTTAGGAGGGACAGACAAAAAGGGAAATGAGGTAGAGTTGCGCTGATAAGGGATGGGATTGGTGCAGGAGAAATGAACAGACGCAGATCAGAAGAACAACATGTGGAATCCATTTGGATGGAGCTAAGAAACAGCAAAGGGCAGCGGACATTGGTTGGAGTTGTTTATAGACCACCGAATGGTAATGATAATGTGGGGCATACTATTAAGCAGCAGATGAAATAGGCATGTAGCATGGGCAATAAAGGAACCATGGGTGATTTCAATCTGTACGTAGATCAGTTTCACCAAGTGAGCACCAACGCTGAGGAAGACAAGCTTCTGGAAAGTGTGAGGAATGGGTTTCTATAGCAATCTGTTGAGGAGCCAACTAGAAGACAAACTGTTCTAGATCTAGATCTAATATTTAGTAATGAGAATGGGCCAATTAATAATCTAGTTTGTAAAAGAACCTTTAGGGATTAACGACCACAACATGATAGAATCTTACATTTTGTGTGAAAGTGAGAAAGTTCAATCTGAAGCCAAGGTGCTAAAGTTGAATAAAGGAAATTATGAAGACACAAGGGACAATTGGCTGAGGTGAATTGGGAAAATACATTAATTGATACAACTGTGCATAAGCAATGGATAGTCTTCATAGCTTACAGCACCTATACATTCCTTCAAGGTGCAAAATCTCCAAAAGGTCAGTCAAACGTGGCTGACAAAGCAAGTTAAGGATTGCATAAAAGAAAAGGCTTATAAAGTTGAGAGGATTTTAGAATGCAGAAAAGGAAGGCCAAGAAAGTGGTAAAGAAAGGGAGAATAGAATATGAATGCAATCTAAGAAAAAACATAAAAATTGATAGTAAAAATGTCTGTGGGGTGGCACGGTGGCACAGTGGTTAGCACTGCTGCCTCACAGCGCCAGGGACCTGGGTTCAATTCCCGGCTCGGGTCACTGTCTGTGTGGAGTTTGCACATTTTCCCCGTGTCTGCGTGGGTTTCCTCCGGGTGCTCCAGTTTCCTCCCACAGTTCAAAGATGTGCGGGTTAGGTTGATTGGCCATGCTAAATTGCCACTTCGTGTCAGGGGGATTAGCAGGGTAAATATGTGGGGTTATGGGGATAGGGGCTGGGTGGGATTATGGTCGGTGCAGACTCAATGGGTCAAATGGCCTCCTTCTGCTCTGTAGGGGTTCTATGATTCTAAAAAGGAAGCGTTTGATTAAGACAAATGTGGGTCCATTACATACAGAGTTAGGAGAGTTTATAATGGGGAATAGAGAAATGGCAGAGAAGCTAATGATCAGGCTGAAATTTTCTGGCCATTCCTGTCATCAGGATACTGGTCCCGTTGACGATGACCACCCGGCTCCTTCTCTCCCCTAACACCCTCCTCTAGTGGAGGGTTTGAACAATGGGAAAGTGGCAGGGCTAGAAGATCCCACTGTAGCAACTGGTGGGCCACCTCTGCTGCTGCAAAATATGCCATGGGTGGCGGTGGGAGGTTGTCCTCCATTTTGTGTCTGTTTTCACTGAGAAAATTAGAGATCAAGAGTATAGGGAAAATGTGGAGTTGAAGGGAATTAGTAAAAGTAAGAAGGTTGTATTGGAGAAATTAATGGGACTGAAAGTTGATGGGGGAATTTTCCTGTGCCACCTGCCACGGGAATCGTAGCGGACCATGGGCAGGCTACGCAAAGGTCCATTAACCTCAGGCAGGATTTTCCATTTTTGGGTGAGGGCGGTTGTAAGTCCCCGGGATCTGATATTTTACATCCCAGAATGTTGAAAGAGGCTGCTATGGAGATAATGGATACATTGATGATCATTTTCCAAAATTCTGTGGATTTGGGAATGGTTCCTGAATATTGGAAGGTTGCAAATGTCATCCCACTATTTAAGAAGGGGCAGAGAGAGAAAGCAGGGAGCTGTTAACCTGACATCAGTAATAGGGAAAGTGCGAGAATATATTATAACGGATGTGATAAATGGACACTTGAATAATGATGATCTGATTAGGCCTAGTCATAGAATCTCTACAGTGCAGAAGGAGGCCATTCAGCCTATCGAGTCTGCACCGACCACAATCCCACCCAGGCCCTAACCCCGTAACCCAATGCATCTACCCTAGCTAGTCCCTCTGACACTAAGGGGCAATTTAGCATGGCCAATCAACCTAATCCGCACATCTTTGACTGTGGGAAGAAACCGGAGGAAACCCAGGCAGACATGGGGAGAATGTGCAAACTCCACACAGACAGTGACCCAAGCTGGGAATCGAACCCAGATCCCTGGCACTGTGAGGCAGCAGTGCCAACTACTGTGCCACCGCGCAGTTTACAAATGGGAAATCATTTTTTACTTGTTTTGGAGTTTTTTGATGTTATTATTTTTAAAAATTGACAAAGGAGAGTGATGAACGTAGTATATTTGGATTTTCAGAAAGCTTTTGATAAAGTCCCCCTTGGAGGTTGATTCACAAAATAAAAGCACATGGGATAGGAGGCAATATTCTGGCATGGATTGAGGATTTAAATCTTTAAAGTTTAAAACCGATATTCTCTCACTTTGCAGAAGCCAATTTAATTATTCTCATTATTTATCCTAAATCCCTACCTCAATACTTACCTTTTGGACTGAGTTGAGTTCCCCAGGGTTCTTCTTCTCTTTGTTCCTGCACCTTAATTGTAGCGTCACTTTCAAATTCTGCAATCTCGCTGGCAGCAGTTGCGGGGTGAACAAGGTTGGAGAATCCTGCCCTTATTTGGGTTTAGCCTTCAAACCGGGCTGCAGTGGTTAGCACTGCTGCCTCACAGCGCCAGAGAACTGGGTTCGGTTCCTGGTTTGGGTCACTGTCTGTGTGAAGTTTGCACATTCTCCCCGTGTCTGCATAGGTTTTCTCCGGGTGCTCCGGTTTCCTCCCACAGCCCGAAAGATGTGTTGGTTAGGTGCATTGGCCTTGCTAAATTCTCCCTCAGTGTACCCAAACAGGCGCTGGAGTGTGGCGACTTGGGGATTTTCACCGTAACTTCATTGCAGTGTTAATGTAAGCCTACTTGTGACACTAATAAATAAACTTTAAACAAATCACTGCATGTATTCTCATGGTCAAAATCAGAGAGGACATGAATTCTGCAGAGTTGCCCTCATTAACCTAGTCCTAATTAACATATGTTGTCGACATGGGCATCGGAATTTTCCCACCCTGCCTGCCACAGCACCACAGGAATCGTAGTGGGCGGGATGGATCACGCAAAGGTCCGTTGACCTCGGGAGGGATTTTCCAGTTTTGGGGCGAGTGCGTATGGAAAATCCTGCCCGGGTAGTCATGACTTTCCCTCGTGGCTTTATCTGGTGCAGGTTAGACAAATCGATTGTAAAAGCAGTCTATCTCAGCAACTATCTCAGTAGCAAACAGGTTAGCCCCATGGTAATGCTCTGGGGACATGGGTGCAAATCCCACCACAGCAGCTGCTGGAATTTAAATTCAATGCATAAAAATCTGGGATTGAAAACCAGTCTCAGCAACCAGGAAACTATTATCAATTGTCAGAAAAACCCATCTGGTTCACTAACGTCCCTTTAGGGAAGGAAATCTGCCGTCTGTTTCCTGGTCTGGCCTACATGTAACTCCAGAGTCATAGCAAAGTGATTGACTGCCAACTGCCCTCTGAAATGGCCTAAGCACACCATTCAGTTGAAGGCCACTAAGGATGGGCAACAAATGCTGGCCCAGCCAATGATGTGCACATCAAATGAAAGAACAAAAATGAACGAAGGGCAGCATGGTGGCACAGTGGTTAGCACTGTTGCCTCACAGCATCAAGGACCCAGGTTCAATTCCTGGCTTGGGTGACTATCTGTGTGGAATTTGCATGTTCTCCCCGTGTCTGCGTGGGTTTCCTCCGTGTGCTCCGGTTTCCTCCCACACTCCAAAGATGTGCAGGTTAGGTGGATTGGCCATGCCAAATGGCCCCTTAGTGTCAGGGGGACTAGCTAGGGTAAATGCATGGGGATAGGGACTGGGTGGGATTGTGGTCGGTGCAGACTCGATGGGCTGAATGGCCTCCTTCTGCGCTGTAGGATCCTATGATTCTATCTTAATCCTTGTCACTGGAACAATTTGATATTACAATTATATTTGATATAATTTCTGCATTGCAAAATTTAATAAACTATTTCAAATCACACTCTGCTCTACAGCTATTCCTGAGTTTGATAAATTTGTATTTATTTCACTTGCTCGAACAAAGACAGATTTTAAAGTCTGTGATATAAATGTAAGACAGGGTAGACTCAGAAAGAATGTTCCTAATGGTGAGGGAGTTCAGAATTAGGGGGTTATTGTTTGAGGATAAGGGGTAAACCTTTTAGAATTGAGGTGAGGAGAAATTTGTTCACCCAGAGGGTGGTGAATGTGTGGAACTCACTACCACAGACAATGTGTGATTTCACAAAGAAATTAGATATAGCTCATGAGGCTAAAGGGATATGGGGGGGAAGGCAGGATCAGGATATTGAATTCCATGATCAGCCATGATCAAAATGAATGACAGAGCAGACTCGAAGGGCCGAATGGCCTACTCCTGCTTCTAATTTCTATGTTTATGTTTCTCCCCACTCTTATCTGGAGAGAGGACTCTGACGTTTATTTCAAGAACTGTTGTGATGTGATGAAGTAACACTTTCCACAATTTAATCTTGAATAATTATACATTGACACGAATAAATTATGCATCTGATTTTAAAATGATTGATGATTAATCGGAGAAGATTAAACAGAATTTTGTTCTTCCTCACCGAGCATTTATTCATCAATCAGGGAATTTCTTAGAATGTTTTTCAGCTTATCGAGAGTGGCGGGGGTTCATTGCAGGATAGCGATATATAGGCTCCCGGGTTTTATTAATTATTCACTACATAAGGCATCTGACTCAGTACTTAATATGAGGTGGAAGCTAATTATGGATGTTACAATATGCATTTTAATTTCTAATTAGATTTTCTAAAGTTGCCTAATTGCAAAATCCTCTGTGAGCTCAGCATCATCTACACAATATATTAAAAAGCTCAGGTATTATTTTAAAGCAGCTGAAGGAGCCGAGGGACCTCGGTGTATTATGTTCATAAGTCATTGAAGATGACAGGACTGGTTGAGGGAGCAGTTAATAAAGCATACAGTATCCTAAGCTTTATTATGAGGAGGAGTTAAGTACGAGAGCAATGAAGCTATGTTAACTTGTATAAAAGACAATTTCAAGAGGGGAGGCGGTGG
The DNA here is from genome assembly GCF_964213995.1 of Mustelus asterias. NCBI lineage: Eukaryota > Metazoa > Chordata > Chondrichthyes > Carcharhiniformes > Triakidae > Mustelus > Mustelus asterias. Next base: position 20,548,744 of record NC_135823.1, read on the forward strand.
CCTAGTGGTATTATCGCTGGACTATTAATCCAGAAACTCAGCTAATGTTCTGAGGACAAAAAGAGAAAATGCTGGACAATCTCAGCATCTGTAAGGAGAGAAAAGAGTTCATGCTTCGAGTCCAGATGACCCTTTGTCAAAGTGTGATTTGAAATTGTTTATTAAATTTTGCAATGCAGAAATTCTATCAAATATAATTGTAATATCAAATTGTTTAATTGGCAAGGATTAAGAAAGAATCATAGAATCCTATAAAGCATTGACAAAGGGTGATTGAAACGTCAGCTCTGAAAGCTGTGCTGGTTAGGTGCATTGGCCATGCTAAATTCTCCCTCAGTGTACCCAAACAGGCACCAGAGAGTGGCGACTAGGGAATTTTCACAGTAACTTCATTGCAGTGTTAATGTAAGCCTACTTGTGACACTAATAAATAAACTTCTGTGCTGTAATAATTCTGTCACTTTCTAACCTATTGCAATAAAAATGTTAAGGTCTGTATTTATAGTGGAAAGTGTCTATGTAAACTTGCTGCACTGGAATTATACCATCTGCTAGTTACTGAGGTTATTGCACAAGATCAGGGCTCATGTGATTGGGATTTGCATATTAGCGTTGAGAGGATTTGTTAATAGACACAAAACAGAGAGTAGGAATAAATAGGCCATTTTTGGGATGGCAGGGTGTAATTACTGGAATTCCCCAAGGACCAGTATTTGGACCTCAGCTATCTGAAATCTAGTACCAATGACTTAGGTGAGAGAACCAAGTGTAACATATTATGATACAAAGCTAAAATAAAGTTAAAGTTTATTTATTATGTCCCTTTGAGAGGACAGGTCAGGTGACCCGGGATTCAAGCTCCACAAGCTCCACCTAGCCAGTCTTGTGTTGGAGAATAAGCATGTTAATAAACTGTTCCACTTGGTTTACTTTCACTTACCTCATGGTCTTTTATTAGTCTCTACATCAGACCTCAAACATAATAAGAGAGACATGTTTTGAGGAACCGCTTAGAAGAGGAAATTGAAATGGAGATGGAGAATTTTAGGGAGGGGATTCCAGAGTTTGGCTCTCAGTAATTGAAGGCATGGCCACCACTGACAGAGTGAATAAAATTGCTTATTCGGGAATGTCATATATGTGGTCTGATATTGAGACTAATAATAAACTACAAGGTAAGTGGTAATAAACTAACTGGAACAGTTTATTAACAAGTCTTTATCCTAGCACAGTCAGCATAAGACTGGCTAGGCAAGTTCCACCCAGAGTGAGATTGTGTCCTGGGTTACCTGACCTGTTGTCTTAAAGGGACATGCCCCCTCCTCCCCCCCCCCCCCACATCATACATAACAGGGGATACTGCTGGTCAGCAAACACAGGCATGGCGGGTGAACGAGATTTAGACACAGGAGGCAGTGTTTCGAACAAACTTAAGAGGAGGGGGTGGGGGAGGGCTGAAAGATAGGACATCTGACAGGAGTGTGCTGGAATAGTCAAGTGAAGAGGTGACAGAAGCATTGTGAGTAGTTTCAACAGCAGGTGAGTGGAGGAGACAGGTGCCGAGCCTGGCAATGTTACCAAGGTGGACCTCGGTTGTTTTAGCACAGGTAGGTGGTTAGAAGCCCATCTCAAAGTCTATTATGACACCAGATTGCCAACTAGAGACTAATAAAAGACCATGAGGTAAATGGAAGTAAACTAACTGGAACAGTTTATTAACATGTCTATTCTCCAGCATAAGATTGGCTAGGCAAGCTCCACCCAGGCTTCAGTCCCGGGTCACCTGACCTGTTCCCTTTAAGGGGCGCGTCCCAACATACATAACATCTTTGACTAAGTTTTTGGTCAACCCTTTTAAAATCCCCTTACATTCATTAGTGTAAAATTGTGTTTGATGACGATAAGCACCTTGGTATATTCTAGATAATTGAAATTATATTAATTTATGTGAATGCAAGTTGTTTTCTTTTCAAGGAAATCTTTGCTTCTTGCCTCCTGAAATTTCAGAGCAACACAAGGAAAACACTGCAGATACTGGAGATCTGAAATAAAAACAGAAAGTTCTGGAACAAACTCAGCAGCATCTTGGGGGAGGAAACAGAGTTAATGTATTGAGTCCAATATGACTCTTGTTTGGAAGTAACAATTCCATTCTGGTTTATAGTGACAGCCTGTACCTTTCTCCAGCCTTTACACTGAGCTTGGACTAATCTCTGAACGCTGCTCTGACCTTAGCCATCCATCCCCTTGATGTTGAAGAAGAATGAGAGAGCTATCCCTGGTGCCCCAGCCAATGTTTATCCCTCCATCAGAAATAGATTCACTGGTTGTCATCACATTGCTCTCCGTGAACCCTCTCTCTGCACTAATTGTCTGCCACCTTTCCTTCTGCAAAGCAGTCACTACACTTCCAAAGCACTTTGAGAAGTCTAGTGGTCATGGTAGGCACTGTATAAGTAGAACCATAGAATCATAGTGCAGAAAGAAGCCATTCGGCTCATCAATTCTGCACCAAACCTCTGAAAGAGCATCCCTGGCCTCTACCCGATCTTTGTAACCCCACACATTTACCATGGCTAATCCCCTAACCTACACATCTTTGGACATTAAGGGCAATTTGAACATGGCCAATCCATCTAACCTACACATCTTTGGACACTAAGGGGCAATTTAGCATGGCCAATCCACCTCACCAACACATCTTTGGACTGTGGGAGGAAACAAGTAGTCCCAGTATTCCAGCTGGAACTACTTGGATCATGCAACCCAGTGACAGTGATTTTTCAAACTGAAAGATAAAAGTCACTGGTCTTATGGCAGTAAAATGCAATCAAGAGGGATCAGATTATCTCCGTAGAACAGCCGCATAGCTCAGAACATGTGGCCTTCTGTAAGTGAAGAAACCCACACAGACACGGGGACAACATGCAGCCTCCACACAGACAGTGACCCAAGCCAGGATTCGAACCCGGGTCCCTGGCGCTGTGAGGCAGCAGTGCTAACCATTGTGCCACCACCTTTCTTGCTTTACCTGGCTTAGTAACATCTTAATCATCGAAACCCTACAGTGCAGAAGGAAGCCATTCAGACGATTGAGTCTTTACTGACCACAATCCCACCCAGGCCCTATTCCCGTAACCCCACATATTTACCCTGCTAATCCCCCTGACACTAGGATCAATTTAGCATGATCAATCAACCTAACCCGCATGTCTTCGGACTGTGGGAGGAAACCGGAGCACCCGGAGGAAACCCACGCAGACACGGGGAGAATGTGCAAATCCACACAGGCCAGAATTGAGCCCGGGTCCCTGGCGCTGTGAGGCAGCAGTGCTAACCACTGTGCCACCGTGGCGCCCAGATGATACCAGTGTCAAATTTTATTTTGTGATGCTCTTTGTAAGGGAGCTGTGGCTGCTATTATTGTGTGTAAATCTGGTCAACTTGCACTGAGTTCTGAAGTTGTAAGTGAAATCAGTTAAAAAACAATGAGGTTAGTTGAATTTGCAAACGAACTGTCTGCATGTTGTATCATTAAAACTTATTGTGTGCTCCTGTTGATAACATTGATATTTATTCCATATACGGATATGCAGTACTATAAGAATCTGTCCCACTGTCAGTTACATAATGTTAGAAGCCTTTAGTGATTATTTCACATCTGGTTATAATACTATTGTGATAAATATTGTTTCGATTAATAAAAACATTCTTTTTTTCAGAATGTTTAACCGGGCCAAGGAATTTGGGTTTCTGAGAAATATCATTTTCTCTTTGTGTGTTGCGGAAAGTGATGAATAAAATGACCTCATCTTGAGGGAGTGGTTCAAACACTCATTGCTGCTCATATTTTACTTGTAGGCTGTAGTAGCTTGGCCCTTTAAGGGTGGGGTGGGGGTGTTTCCCGAGGGCCACATGACTGGAGAGGACCCTATGGATCATCCCAAAAGGGATAGAATATAAAGGTAAGGAAGTATTGTTGTAACTCTACAAGGCATTGTGAGGCTGCACCTGGAGTATTGTGCACAGTTTTGGTCCCCTTATTTGAGGAAAGATGTTGTGGCATTGGAGGCAGTTCAGAGGAGGTTCACTCGATTGATTCCAGAGATGAGGGGTTTGTCGGATGAAGAGAGATTGAGCAGTTTAGGCCGATACTCTCTGGAATTTAGAAGAATGAGGGGAGATCAAATTGAGGTACACAAGATGATAAAAGGTATGGATAAAGTAGATGTGGAGCGGATATTTCCTCTTGTGGGGCATTCTCGGATGAGAGGTCACAGTCTTAGGATAAGGGATAGCAAATTTAAAACAGAGCTGAGGAGAAACTACTTCTCCCAAAGGGTTGTGAATCTGTGGAATTCACGACCCCAAAGTGTGGTGGATGCTGGGACAAGGAGTGAATTTAAGGAGTTAGACAGATTTTTAATTGGTAATGGGTTGAAGGGTTATGGGGAGAAAGCAGGAAAATGGGGATGAGGAACATATCAGCCATGATCGAATGGTGGAGTGGACTTGATGGGCCGAATGGCCTAATTCTGCTCCTATATCTTATGAGCTTATAAATCCAAGCCACTCAGCAGGACGGTGAACCACAGGTCGAGGAGGGACTGGCAGTTGGAGCTCGGGGGTGAAGAGGAGCTGTCACACTTGTAGTCTGGCCTCACCTTGCTGTACATGCATTTATTTATTCTGTCGGCAATAAAGCCTTTATTGTTAAAGTCCCACTGAGTCACCCTCAACCTAGTACATTGGCAATGCTGTCAAGAGAAAACAGTATGAGTGCTCCCACCGACAGTGTAGATGAGTTTCCCGCTGTTGGAAGGACCATTAGCTGTAATGGCTCTCCAATAACAGGATTGGGATCGAAGTTTGCTTTGAGTGGTGATTATCTGTGTGATGTCAGGCATCTGGGTGGCCGCACTTAATGATCTTTATACCAAAAGCAGCATAGTGCAAGAGTGAGAGCCTGCTGCTTCACTGCTTCAAAGAACAAGAACAAAGAACAAAGAAAATTACAGCACAGGAACAGGCCTTACGGCTCTCCAAGCCTGCACTGACCATGCTGCCCGACTTAACTAAAACCCCCTACCCTTCCGGGGACCATATCCCTCTATTCCCATCCTATTTATGTACTTGTCAAGATGCCTCTTAAAAGTCACTACCATATCCGCTTCCACTATCTCCCCCGGCAATGAGTTCCAGGCACCCACTACTCTCTGTGTAAAAAATCTGCCTCATACGTCTGTTTTAAACCTTGCCCCTCGCACTTTAAACCTATGCCCCCTAGTAATTGACTCTTCCACCCTGGGAAAAAGCTTCTGGCTATCCATTTTGTCCATGCCTCTCATAATCTTGTAGACTTCTATCAGGTCTCCCCTCAACCTCCGTCGCTCCAGTGAGAACAAACAAAGTTTCTCCAACCTCTCCTCATAGCTAATGCCCTCCATACCAGGCAACATCCTGGTAAATCTTTTCTGGACCCTCTCCAAAGACTCCACATCCTTCTGGTAGTGTGGCGACCAGAATTGAACACTATATTCCAAGTGCGGCCTAACTAAGGTTCTATAAAGCTGCAACATGACTTGCCAATTTTTAAACTCAATGCCCCGGCTGATGGAGGCAAGCATGCTGTGTGTCTTCTTGACTACCTTCTCCACCTGCATTGCCACTTTCAGTGACCTGTGTACCTGTACAGCCAGATCCCTTTGCCTATCAATACTCTTAAGGATTCTGCCATTTACTGTATATTTCCTATCTGTATTAGACTTTCCAAAATGCATTACCTCACATTTGTTCATTAACATGATTCATCCATTTCACTCCGTGTCACAGCCAGTGGGCTGAGACTTTATGGTGCCTAACAGTCAAAGTGTAATAAATAACTTCAGGCTCTGTAGCTCAGTTAGTCATGCCCAGCTCAATTGTAGCGATTCCAGCTCTGTGGTGGTACATCATAGGCTCAAGTTCCATCCCACAATCTCAGCACATACACCACACTGGCATTCCAACTGATTCCAAGGGGGTGTTAGGATTGACATCTTTTAAAACTGAGACTCTACATGACTGCAAAGGAGGGGAACGGCATAGAATGACTCAACTCGTGCAGGGTACAGGCGAACTCCCACGGGCGAATTACCATTATGAGGCCTCTCAGGAAGTCTGGTGATTGTTATTTGGTAACGATAATGATGTAGCTTCCCGGGGAATGTAAATTATCCCACTTTACCAGTATCCTGACATACATTTGTCCCTCAATCAATAATAGCAAATAGTATCTGTAGAGTGTCTTTCATGCAATATATCATCCCAAGGTGTTTCACACGGGCGGCACAGTGGTTAGCACTGTTGCCTCACAGTGCCAGGGACCCGGGTTCGATTCCCGGCTTGGGTCACTGTCTATGTGGAGTTTGCACGTTCTCTCCGTGTCGGCGTGGGTTTCCTCCGGGTGCTCCGGTTTCCTCCCACATTCCAAAGATGTGCAGGTTAGGCGATTTGGCCATGCTAAATTGCCCCCTAATGTCCTAGTGGGTTGGGAGGATGAATGGGGTGAATACATGGGGTTGTGGGGATAGGGCCAGGGTAAGATGCTCAGTTGGAGAGTTGGTGCCAAATTGATGGGCTGAATGGCCTCCTTCTGCACTGTGGGGATTCTATGATAATAAAGCAAAATATTGCACCGAGCCATCTAAGGACTGGGTGGAGCAGATAACCAAGCTTGGTCAAAGAGGTTTCAAGGAGCATCTTAAAGGAGGAAAGCTAAGTCATAGAAATCATAGAATCATAGAAACCCTACAGTGCAGAAGGAGGCCATTCGGCCCATCGAGTCTGCACCGACCACAATCCCACCCCACATATTTACCCACTAATCCCTCTAACCTACGCATCCCAGGACTCTAAGGGGCAATGTTTAACCTGGCCAATCAACCTAACCCGCACATCTTTGGACTGTGGGAGGAAACCGGAGCACCCGGAGGAAACCCACGCAGACACGAGGAGAATGTGGAAACTCCACACAGACAGTGACCCGAGCCGGGAATCGAACCCGGGACCCTGGAGCTGTGAAGCAGCAGTGCTAACCACTGTGCTACCGTGCTGCCCACAGGTTTAAGAAAGAAATTTCAGAGCTTAGGCCCCAGGCAGCTGAAGACATGGCCGCCATCAGGAATATATCAACTAGTCACTTATCTCACTGCTGTTACTATATTGTATGGGCGGCCTGGTGGCACAGTGGTTAGCACTTCTACCTCACAGTGCCAGGGACCCAGGTTCAATTCTGGCTTCGGGTAACTCTCTGTGTGGATTTTACACGTGCTCCCTGTGTCTGCGTGGGTTTCCTCGGGTGCTCCGGTTTCCTCCCACACTCCAAAGATGTACGGATTAGGTTGATTGGCCATGCTAAATTGACACTCGTGTTCGGGGGATTAGCAGGTTAAATGCATGAGGTTATGGGGATTGGATCTGGGTGGGATTGTGGTCAGTGCAGACTCGATGGGCCGAATGGCCTCCATCTGCACTGTAAGGATTCTATGATTGTTGCTGTAAGTAATTACCAGTTGAGTGTTTTGGAGCATCCTGAAGACATGAAAGCTATTTCTCCCTTGCGACATCAATCTTAGAAAGTTATCAATGAGAATTAAAATCTGTACTTTGATTTCTATCTGCTGAGTTAACTTTTTCCTTCTGTAAATTTTGTTGGTGGAGGGAGGGAAATAGTTTGCTAGATTTTTCTTCCAATTCCGAGGAATCTGGCCCTGAAATTTCAATGTGTAATCACCTGGTCTCCCATTGTAACCTTGGCAGAAACACTGAGGGATATTTATATTGTTTTTGCAGAACCTCCATTAATTGTAAAGCATCCAATGTTGAAGCGTCTAAAATACAGAAGCAAAATCTCAATATCAGTCAGTAAATATCCACTGGCCAGCAAACTCAATAGATTATTTGATGATCAGGCCGGCATAGGGAGGTATGAAATTGTAAGAATTCCATAAAATTTCAAAGGTCAGGAGTATCATAGAAATCATAGAAACCCTACAGTACAGAAAGAGGCCATTCGGCCCATCGAGTCTGCACCAACCACAATCCCACCCAGGCCCTACCCCCATATCCACCCACTAATCTCTCCAACCTACGCATCTCAGGACACTAAGGGAAATTTTTTTTTAGCATGGCCAATCAACCTAACCCGCACATCTTTGGACTGTGGGAGGGAACCGGAGCACCCGGAGGAAACCCACGCAGACACGAGGAGAATGTGCAAACTCCACACAGACAGTGACCCAAGCAAGGAATCGAACCCAGGTCCCTGGAGCTGTGAAGCAGCAGTGCTAACCACTGTGCTACCGTGCCGCCCCACAGAACCACAGAATTCCCTACAGTGCAGAAGGAGGCCATTTGGCCCATCGGGTCTGCACCAACCACAATCCCAACTGGACCCTATCCCAATAACCCCATGTATTTACCCTAGCTAGTCTCCCTGACACTGAGGGGCAATTTAGCATGGCCAATCCACCTAACATGCACATCTTTGGACTGTGAGAGGAAACCCACGCAGACACGGAGAGAACGTGCGGACTCCACACAGACGGTGACCCGAGACTGGAATTGAACCCGAGTCCCTGGTGCTGTGAGGCTTTTTAAAGTTTAAAGTTTTAAAGTTTATTTATTATTGTCACAAGTAGACTTACATTAACACTGCAATGAATTTACTGTGAAAATTCCCTGGTCGCCTCCGGCGCCTGTTCGGGAACACTGAGGAAGAATTTAGTATGACCAATTAGCATGGCTAATCAGCACGTCTTTTGGACTGTGGGAGGAAACCGGAGCACCCGGAGGAAACCCATGCGGACACAGGGAGAATGTGCAAACTCCACGCAGTGACCCGAGGCCATAATTGAACCCAGGTTCCTGGCGCAGTGAAGCAGCAGTGCTAACCACTGTGCTGCCCTTATATATGTAGCAGCCAGTCTCATATTCCAGTTACATATTTTGTATAGGAACACGGAGCCAGAGTAGGCCATATGGCTCTTTGAACCTGTTCCACTATTAAATAAAGTCATGGTGATCTGATTGTGGTCTCAACTCCCCTTTCCTGTTTACCTTTGACTCCCTTCTCCATCAAGAATCCATCCAACTCTGACTTGAATAAACTCAACAACCCAACCTCCACTGCTTTCTTGGGAAGAGAATCCCACAATGTAAATGATCCTCAGAGAAAAACCTCTCCTCATCCCCATCTTAAAAGGCAGCCCTTTTATTCTTAAACTGTGTCCCCCTAGTTCCAGTCTCCCTCACAAGAGGAAACACTCTCTCGGTAGCCACCCGATCAAGATCTTACCCTCTCACTCTGAGCATCTTATATGTTTCAATAAGATCATCTCTCATTCCTCTAAATGCCATTGAGATAAGGCTCAACATTGTTCGTAAGATATGCCCCTTATCCCAGGAACGAGTGGAGTGAACCTTCTCTGAACTGTTTCTAATGCAAATATATTATTTTTTCAAAGAAGACTGACGATTCTGTACCTTTAAGAAATGTATTTTAGTCATGTTTCGCTGTAGGGTATTTTAGCAGGCCCTGGAATTTTGTCGGCACCATGTTGTCTGCGGCCGGTGTCCTTTATTGTTACTGAAGCAGTATAATTGACATCATGTTGGTTTTAATCTGAACTAATGCAGTGTTCTTTTGTTTAAGTGTCCCCTGGGATTGCAGAGGGGAGCTTGATTGGGGTTGATTGACAAGTCAGGTCATATGACAGAGAAGTCCAGTTTTAGTTTAATTTTTCAGAAGCTGCTTGGAGCTGAGAGACAGCAGTGCTTTTCCCCTCTCTCTGAAGTCAGAGTTTCTGCTGTCTAGGTGTTGCTGTTTTGGAAGCCCTGGGAGCCGAGTGGGAAAGAGCAGCGTCTCTCTTCTTTTCTCCTCTATGAAATCTGGAGACTGAAAGCTGCCAGAGGCTGGGTTTACCTCTCTGGGAGTTTGCTGTTTTGAGGATATATCTGAAAACTGTTGGTGGGATCTCTGTCTAGAAGTATTAAAAAGCTGAAAATCCAGCATCATGTGCACATACTTATTTCAATGCTGAATAATTCCGAAGGGTTATATCTATGGGGTAGTGCTCAAACTGGAACAGCAGAGATAGCTAGCTGTTAAGAATTATACTGTCATGTTTTAGTCTTGTAATTGGCAGAAGTTATGCTAATTCTTTTTGTTATATTTTAACAGTGTTCTTAAATAAACTTTGCTTGATAAAGGCTTCCTAGTGGGTCACTTGAATCATACCTGGAGTGAAACACCTTATGCTCACGAATGCCAAAATCAAATGTAAAACTTAGGGTCTAGGCTAACTTGACAAAACACTTTGGAGTCTCTGGCCTGGGTCTTAACAAGAACAAACCTGTACAAAGAACTCCAAGGCTGCAATTTTACCACGCCATCCGCCACAGAATCGGAGCGGGTGAGGGGCGGACAACGGAAATGTCCACTGACCTTGGGTGGGATTTTATGCTTTCGGGACAAGCAAGGCTGTAAAATCCCACCCCAGATGTGGTCTTACCAAGGCTGGGTACAGCTAGAGAAAAGCTTCTCTCATGGATTCCAGTAACTTCCCTATGACACTCATTAGGCTAACATTTTGTGATTTATACAGCATTACAGCACCCGGGTTCGATTCCCGGCTCGGGTCACTGTCTGTGTGGAGTTTGCACATTCTTCTCGTGTCTGCATGGGTTTCCTCCGGGTGCTCTGGTTTCCTCCCACAGTCCAAAGATGTGCAGGTTAGGTTGATTGGCCAGGTTAAAAATTGCCCCTTAGAGTCCTGTGATGCGTAGGTTAGTGGGATTAGCGGGTAAATATGTGGGGGTAGGGCCTGGGTGGGATTGTGGTCGGTGCAGACTCGATGGGCCGAATGGCCTCCTTCTGCACTGTAGGGTTTCTATGATTTCTATGATTACACCCAGAAACCTCTATACCACTCAGTTCTACAACCTCTCTCCACTGAAATAATATGCAGCTTTTCTATTCTTCCTGCCAACATGAACAAGTTCACATTTTCCCACATTGTACTCCACCTGCCAAAGTTTTTGCCCACTCATTTAATCTATTTATGATCCTTTGTCGACCGTCTGAGCTCCTCTGCCAGTCTGTGCTATAACAAGATGGCGTCACGGGGATCAGGTGACCTCCCTCCTTGGCTGCCAATACACAGAAAGTGTGCAAGGCTGAAAGTACCCTGTTTGTCTGGCCAGGACATTAAAATGTAAATGACCTTTTGGAACTTTTCCGTGAGAAGGCACTCAAAATGCAATAGATCTCTCCATGGAATGTAACAGCTACTTTTGTCCAAATGCCTACAGAAACAGATGGATAATGACCACACAAAGTGGCAGCAGAATGAAATTCCGGTGTGAAGATAAATTATTCTATCACAAGAAGCTACAACTGGACCAGATTCAAACCCCCTTGTGTGTCAATGGTAACGTCATCAGGGACATTTTAGTGTGGAAAATGGGAACACCTATAAAGCGGAGGCGATGGCCTAGTGGTATTATTGCTGGACTATTAATCCAGAAACTCAACTAATGTTCTGGGGACCCGGGTTCGAATCCCGCCACGGCAGATGGTGGAATTTGAATTCAATAAAAAATATCTGGCATTAAAAATCTACTGATGACCATGGAACCATTGTCGATTGTCGGAAAAACACATCTAGTTCACTAATGTCCTTTAAGGAAGCAAATCTACCATCCTTGTCTGGCCTACATGTGACTCCAGAGCCACAGCAATGTGGCTGACTCTCAACTGCCCTTGGGCAACTAGGATGGGCAATAAATGTTGGTCAGCCAGTGACGCCCATGTCCCATGAATGAATGAAAACCTTTACTATGGTCACTTGACAGAAACTGGCTGGTGATAAATTTATTCACACCCATCTTGAAAGAAGCTCCAGCTTGTCAGTTAGGCTAGGAGACAAAGAGACCACAGGGGGAAAAGATCCTGCCAGCAAAGGAAAAACCGCTTTGCTTTGTGGATTCAGAACTGGCTTGCCCAGTCCAACGCCGACATCTTGCCCACAGAAGGCAGAGAGTGGTTATAGATGGGTCTTTTTCAGAGTGGAGGTCGGTGACCAGTGGGGTGCCCCAGCGATCTGTTCTGGGACCCTTGTTCTTTGTGATTTTTATAAATGACCTGGATGAGGAAGTGGAAGGATGGGTTGGCAAGTTTGCTGATGACACAAAGGTTGGAGGTGTTGTGGATAGTTTAGAGGGATGTCAGCAGTTGCAACGAGACATAGATAAGATGCAAGACTGGGCGGAGAAGTGGCAGATGGACTTCAACCCAGATAAGTGTGTGGTGGTTCATTTTGGCAGGGCGAATAGGATGGAAGAATATAATATTAAGGGTAAGACGCTTGGCAGTGTGGAAGAACAGAGGGATCTTGGGGTCTGGGTTCATAGGACGCTCAAAGCGGCGTCGCAGGTAGAGGCTGTGGTTAAGAAGGCGTATGGAATACTGGCCTTCATCAATAGAGGAATTGAGTTTAGAAATCGTGAGATAATGCTGCAGCTGTATAGGACCCTGGTCAGACTCCACCTGGAGTACTGTGCCCAGTTCTGGTTGCCTCATTACAGAAAGGATGTGGAAGCCATAGAATGGGTGCAGAGGAGATTTACGAGGATGTTGCCGGGATTAAGTGGTGTGCCTTATGAGGATAGGTTGAGAGAGCTAGGTCTATTCTCCTTGGAGAGGCGAAGAATGAAAGGTGACCTGATAGAGGTGTAGAAGATGTTGAGAGGTATTGATAGAGTGGATTCTCAGAGGCTTTTACCCAGAGCTGAAATGGTTGTCACGAGAGGCCACAGGTTTAGGGTGCTGGGGAGTAGGTATAGAGGAGATGTTCGGGGTAAGTTTTTCGCTCAGAGGGTGGTGGGTGTGTGGAATCGGCTGCCGGTAGTGGTGGTGGAAGCGGATTCGAGTGAGTCTTTTAAGAGACTTTTGGATAGGTTCATGGAGGTTAGTAAGATAGAGGGTTATAGATGAGCCTAGAAGGTAAGGAAATTGTTCGACGCAACTTGTGGGCCGAAGGGCCTGTTTGTGTTGTAGTTTGTTCTATGTTCTAATCCTACCTAGAATCCACCAAATATGCAGAGAGGTGGGACTATCTTGTTACCTACTGATTTGCAGAACTAAGCCAGATACTTGCCACGGGGGCTCAATCACACCTTCAACTGGCGCAAAACCAGAATCCTTGCCAGAAACTTACAACCTCCATTTTCATCAGAGAATCTAAAATCATCAGCCTGCATATGTTTCCAGCTTCCATTTTGAAAGACAAGAGTCACCTTGTGGACTTTGCCAAGAAAAGCCTCAGTGCATGCTACCTCTTTCGTAATCATCTTTCCTTGTGCATGTGTTCGTAGGGCAGTTTGTGCTGTTGCGATTAAATTCGGGTGTTAGAAACATAGAAACCCTACAGTGCAGAAGGAGGCCATTCGGCCCATCGAGTCTGCACCGACCACAATCCCACCCAGGCCCTACCCCCACATATTTTACCCGCTAATCCCTCTAACCTACGCATCCCAGGACACTAAGGGACAATTTTTAACCTGGCCAATCAACCTAACCCGCACATCTTTGGACTGTGGGAGGAAACCGGAGCACCCGGAGGAAACCCACGCAGACACGAGGAGAATGTGCAAACTCCACACAGACAGTGACCCGAGCCGGGAATCGAACCCGGGACCCTGGAGCTGTGAAGCAGCAGTGCTAACCACTGTGCTACCGTGCCGCCCATGTTATGAAATGAACATTTATTTTCTATTTTTAAACCTGTAAGAAAACATGTCTTGTGTTTAGAGTCACAGCACTCAAGGAGTTAAAACAGTATAGTTTAAAACATACCCTGTTGCGGTTAGTCAAGAGGTAGAGAAAAGGAGAACCGTCTTATCATCTCTCCGCTGTCTGTAACACTAATTCCCTTTTCAAGGTTGCTAATCCGTTTCCACTGCCCTTTCAGGCAGTGAATTCCAGATCAGATCAACTTGCTACACAAAAATATTTCTCACCTCACCCTGTATTTTCAGCTAACGATTTTAAAACAATGACCTTTGGATACTGAGGGACCCGCCCACAGAAACAGCTTTGCTTTTTCAAAATCCCTCATGGTTTTGAATATCTCTATTAAATTTCCCTTTAACCTTCTCAGGTCTTACGATAAAAATATCAGCATCGCGAGTAATTTCTGCACGACAGAAGTCCCTCATCCCTGATAAAGGACAATCAATCTCCTCTGCAGGGCCTCGACAGAAATGCCTTGGGATGACTCACCAGCGCTCTTTAGGAAACATTTGTAACGTGCTGCTGAGATTTCTTGCATGCCCTGAATTGCAATCCACAACTGTCTGAGGCAAAGGGTTTCGTAAGGTTAAATTCAATGCACTGCAATTTGATCGATTGCAAACAGAGGATTTTGGAAGAGGAGCTGTTGCAATTCGGGCTATAAACATGTTGAACATTAGGTAATGAGTGAGGTGTTAATAACCAGATATATTCAGTGCATTAAAGAGGCTTACCTCGGTTTAGACAAACAATAGGCCATCAGTCAGAATTGTTTGAGAGCAATAATTAAACAATGCATGTCCGTATGCTATAGAAACAACCAGGCATTTTGGCAGTCACTGTGCTTTGTACCTACTGGAAAACACAATTAGTTGCATGTAACTGTTAAAATTAAAATTTATTAGTGGGTAAATGTGCAGGGTTACGGGGATGGAGCAAGGGGTGGGCCTGGGTCAGATGCTCTATCGGAGAGTCGGTGCAGACTCAATGGACCGAATGGCCTCCTTCTGCAATGTAAGTTTTAAGTTTAAGTGTAGTCCTGACCTAGCAGGACTACACAAAGCACTATATAGTTCTGCTCCCACTATTCCAGGATCATTCTAGAATGCAAAGGTAACCTCATGCTTTCTCTATTGCAAGCTTTAACCCCAATATCTTGTCGGCTCCACCCTCACCAACAACAGGAGCAAGGAACCCAAGGCAAAGCTCTCCTAAGCAGTGACACTGATACTTGGACTGTTGCTGCACTCAAATTCCCCTCATTTGGCGCTACTTCTAATTTTTTCCAGGACTTTCCGAGCTCAGCTTTCACAGAAATGTGCAGCGTCCCTTGCTGCCCTCAAACTTCTACATAACATAGGTCATGTGTTTAAGTGTTTAAGTTCAAAGTTTTTTTGAAGTTTATTTATTAGTGTCACAAGTAGGCTTACATTAACACTGCAATGAAGTTACTGTGAAAATCCCCTAGTCGTCACACTCCACCGCCTGCTTGGGTACACTGAGGGAGAATTTAGCATAGCCAATGCACCTAAACAGCACATTTTTTGGACTGTAGGAGGAAACTGGATCACCCGGAGGAAACCCACGCAGACACGGGGAGAACATGTTCTCCCTGTGTCTGCGTGGGTTCCCTCCCACAGTCTGAAAGACGTGCTGGTTAGGTGCATTAGTTATGCTAAATTCTCCCTCAGTGTACCCGAACAGGCGCCGGAGTGTGGCAACTAGGGGATTTTCACAGTAACTTCATTGCAGTGTTAGTGTGAGCCTACTGTGACAAATAAATAAACTTCAAAAAAACTTTAAACTTAAACACTTAAACACATGACCTATGCTACGTAGAAGATTGAGGGCAGCAAGGGACGCTGCACATTTCTGTGAAAGCTGAGCTCGGAAAGTCCTGGAAAAAATTAGAAGTAGCGCCAAATGAGGGGAATTTGAGTGCAGCAACAGTCCAAGTATCAGTGTCACTGCTTAGGAGAGCTTTGCCTTGGGTTCCATGCTCCTGTTGTTGGTGAGGGTGGAGCTGACAAGATATTGGGGTTAAAGCTTGCAATAGAGAAAGCAAGAGGTTATCTTTGCATTCTAGAATGATCCTGGAATAGTGGGAGCAGAACTATATAGTGCTTTGTGTAGTCTTGCTAGGTCAGGTGACGGATGAATAAACCACATTTTTGGGACATAAGCGTTGCTGGCTGGCTAGCATTTATTGCCCATCCCTAGTTGTCCTTGAACTAAGTGGCTTGCTAGGCCATTCCAGAAGGCAGTTGAGAGTCAACCACATTGCTGTGATCTGGAGTCACATGTAGGCCAGACCAGGTAAGGATGGCAGATTTCCTTCCCTAAAGGACATTAGTTAAGCAGATGGGTTTTTCCAACAATCGACAATGGTTTCATGGTCATCAGTAGATTCTTAATTCCAGATATTTTTTATTGAATTCAAATTCCATTATCTGCCACGGCTAGATTTGAACCCAGGTCCCCAGAATATTAGCTGAGTTTCTGGATTAATAGTCTAGCATATAATAATACTAGGCCATCACCTCCCCTTGTCCATCATTTCCTTCCAAGCGCCTCTAGTAGTTAAAGGAGAGAAGGGGCGGCACGGTAGCACAGTGGTTAGCACTGCTGCTTCACAGCTCCAGGGTCCCGGGTTCGATTCCCGGCTCGGGTCACTGTCTGTGTGGAGTTTGCACATTCTCCTCGTGTCTGCGTGGGTTTCCTCCGGGTGCTCCGGTTTCCTCCCACAATCCAAAGATGTGCAGGTTAGGTTGTTTGGCCAGGTTAAAAATTGCCCCTTAGAGTCCTGGGATGCATAGGTTAGAGGGATTAGCGGGTAAATATGTGGGGGTAGGGCCTGGGTGGGATTGTGGTCGGTGCAGACTTGATGGGCCGAATGGCCTCCTTCTGCACTGTAGGGTTTCTATGAAGTTTGGAGAATGGCCAGGGTGAGAGAAAGTAATGGTTTTATTGGGGACTAGGGGGGTGAGGAGGTCTTGTGACAGAGGTAGCAGCCCTACATCTTGTCCAGAAACTCTAGGTTCAAGTGTCACTCCAGGACTTGATGGCCCTGGAACGTGTGTTCATAACATGACCAAAAAGGTTATCAGACTGAACTCAGAGGAGAGAGGACATAATAAGTTGAGATGGAAGTTACAGAATTAGAGGTCTTTCTGTGCAGAGGCTAAGAGAGGAAAGCAGTGAAGAGACCTCAGTGATAATGACGAAACCTCAGTGATGACATTTTTAATCATACTTGGAGGGCAGTAATGAATGATGGTTTTGAATGAGTGGTGAGGAGGATGGAACAAGGCGAGATGCTCAAAGGAAGAGAGTTAACAAGACTTCCAGCATTTTCTAAATCTGCAAACTCCAGTGGTGGGAGGAGAACACCACCAGCTGCAAGTTCTCCTCCCAGCAACACCTTCCAGACTTGGAAATATATTGCCATTCTTTTAGTGTCACCACATCAAAATCCTCAGACTCGCTACCCAACAGCACTGAGTGTACCTCCACCACACCAAATGCACATCCTAAAACCCTAAGAGCAGAATTAGGCCATTTAGCCCATCGAGTCTGCTCCATCATTCAATCATGACTTAGAAGTTTCTCAACCCCATTCTCCCGCCTTTTCCCCGTAACCCTTGATCTCCTTCCCAATCAAGAACTTATCTATCTCTGTCTTAAAGACACTCATTGACCTGGCCTCCAGTCTTCTGTGGTAATGAGTTCTACAGATTCACCACCCTCAGGCTAAAGAATTTCCTTCTCACCTCAGTTTTAAAGGGTTGCCCCTTTACTCTGAGGCTGTGCCCTCGGATCCTAGTCTCTCCACGCCCACTCTATCCAGGCCTTTCAATGAGATCTCCCCGCTCCCCCCCCCCCTCCCTCCCCCGCATTCTTCTGAACTCCATCGAGAGCAGACACAGAGTCCTCAAATGTTCCTCATATGTCAAGCATTTCATTCCTGGATCATTCTTGTGAACCTTCTCTGAACCCTTTCCCAGGTCAGCACATCCTTTCTTAAATATGGAATCCAAATTGCTCACAATACTCCAAATTTGGCTATGACTGTAACACAACATTCTGCACTCTCTCGTTTCCTTCTCTATGAACGGTATGCTCTGCCTGTACAGTGCACAAGAAACAATATTTTTCACTGTATACTAATACATGTGACAATGATAAATCAAATCAAATTATAGTCTGACCAGAGCCACATCACCACCTTTTCAAGGGCAATTAGGGATGAGCAATAAATGCTGACCTTGCCAACAATGTTCTCATTTCACATTTTTAAAAAATGATACTCTAGTTGAGGCCTAATCAGTGTTTTATAAAGGTTTAATATAACCTCCTGGCTTTTGCACTATATTCCTCTACTATATTGTTAAAAAAACTGTGCCTAATCTTTGCTTTTAAATAGGCATATCACTTTGTCCTGCCATCTTCGAAGATTAGTGTATGCGATTGCCCAGGTCTGTTACCACTCTCTCTTTAAAACTGCGCTATTTATTTATATTGCCTCTCCTCATTTTTCCTCCAAAAATGCATCACTTCGTACTTCCCAGTATTAAATTTAATCTGCTACGTGTCCTTCACCAAGCATCCTCACTGTTTGTAAAACGTGTATCACCTGCAAACCTTGAAATTATGACCCCTATCCAGGTCAATCACATATTAAAAAGAGCAATGGCCCTATTACCTATCTCCAGGGGGGAATACCACCACCCACTCCAGCCTGATAAGTAACCGCAACACTTTTGTATCCACACTGCCACTGCTTCTTTAATCCCTCTTTTATTAATCAGTCTATTAAGCGGCATTTTATAAACATCTTTAGAAAACCCATATCAACTGCATTACCTTCATCGACAATAGACTCGATAATGTAACTTCCAACATGACCTCCTCCTTTGTAGCTTTAAATCATCGTTACCGATCCTCTCACAATGAACAAATTCCTTTTTCCAATCGCTGAAGTTTCCAATTGATGCAAACTTTTCCTCCTCCTCAAAAGGACATGTTTTAAAAAATTATCTTGTTACAATGTGTGGAGTTTGCACATTCTCCTCGTGTCTGCGTGGGTTTCCTTCGGGTGCTCCGGTTTCCTCCCACAGTCCAAAGATGTGCGGGTTAGGTTGATTGGCCAGGTTAAAAATTGCCCCTTAGAGTCCTGAGATGCGTAGGTTAGAGGGATTAGCAAGTAAAAAATATGTGGGGGTAGGGCCTGGGTGGGATTGTGGTCGGTGCAGACTCGATGGGCCGAATGGCCTCCTTCCGCACTGTAGGGTTTCTATGATTTCTATGAAGACTGTTGCAGGAAATGAGTTCTTGATGCGTTTAAAGACAACTCAAAACACTTGGTGGTATGGTGGCACTGTGGTTAGCACTGCTGCCTCACAGCACCAGGGACCAGGATTCGATTCCCGGCTTGGATCACTGTCTGTGCAGAGTCTGCACATTCTCCCCATGTCTGCGTGGGTTTCCTCCCACAGTCCGAAAGACGTGCTGGTTAGGTGCATTGGCCATGCTAAATTCTCCCTCAGTGTACCCGAACAGGCACCAGAGTGTGGCGACTAGGGGGATTTTCACAGTAACTCCACTGCAGTGTAAGCCTACTTGTGACACTAATAAATAAACAACCATTTTCTCACCGCTAACGGGGAAATAAATTCACAGGTTTCGACATGGATCAAAGTTCGTATCATCACTGGGTCAAAATCATGGAGCTCGCTGCCTCATAGCATTGGGCAGGGGGGAGAAAGAGAGAGAGAGAGCTTCACCTGATGGTCTGTAGTGGTTAACTGGAATTGCATGCAACTCATTTCAACCAAGAGACAAGATACGTACATCAAGAATTTACTGAATGGGATATTTATTCAATGGCTGGAATCAAGTAAACAATGATAAGCAGCAAAGCTGTGAAGCATTCAGTGGGTTTTACAAACCTGAGATATAAATAAGAAATATCTTTGCTCATTTTCAAATCTAACAAAAAAGGCCCAAAATAGACATACAATTGAGAGGATCGATTGTGACTTGTTCAAAAAGAAGTAGAACTAAAAGGGGCAATTCTACCATTACTTCACTGCCTGTCGTTCCTGGTCCCTATTAATTGTTTAAATCATTGGTGCTCATTGGTGGTGGTATGGTTGCTAAGGAAACATTTGCGTGGGTGAAACAAAGCGATTACAATAACTGAATTACAAAGCCCGTGTACGTCCATTCTAGAAATGAAAATTGCTTTGTAGAAAACTAATTTTATCAGCAATACTTCATAAGTGAACAATAGTCTGCATGATAAAACTTCCTACATGGCTTCCCCTTTGTACCTTCATTACCAATCCTCTCACTTGTGAATGTATTCTGCTTTGCAGATACGGAAAAAAAAAAGTTTCCAACCAATGTGCATAACAAAAGGAGATTTTATTTTTAATTCTCTCTTTACCATGAAGACTGCAACAAGAAAGGAGTTATTAATGCTGGACAAGTGAGCTCTCATCTTCTTCTTAAGTCGAGGAGATGCCAACTCAGAACATTTCCTTGCCATTAATGAAGAAATATATTTACAGGCTTCGACATTTCTAAGATTTTGACATGGAATTCTCTAAATACTCACCACCTTCATCAGGCAAACTAGGAATAGACAATAAATGTTAGCCTTCTAACCTGGATCATTGTGTACAGTTTTAGCCCCCTTACTTGAGGAAGGATGTAGTTGTATTGGAGTGTAGTTGTATTGGAGGCAGTTCAGAAGAGATTCACGAGATTGATTCCAGAGATGAGTGGTTTGTCTTGAGATTGAGCAGTTTAGGCCTATACTCTCGAGTTTAGATGAGGGGAGATCGAATTGAGGTACGTAAGATGCAAAAGGGGATTGACAGTAGATATGGAGAGGATGTTTCCTCTTGTTAGACAAAATAGAGACTACAGTTTTCGGATAAGGGGTAGCAGAGTTAAAACAGAGATGAGGAGGGTTGCGAATCTGTGGAATTCACTACCCCAGAGTGTGGTGAATGCCGGGGCATTGAGTAAATTTAAATTTGAGTAGATAGACAAATGTTTAATTAGCAATGGGTTTGAAGGGCTATGAGGAATGGGCAGGAAAATGAAGTTGAGGCCAAGATCAGCCAGGATCGGATTGAATGGGGGAGCAAGCTTGAGGGGCTAAATTGTCTACACCTGCTCCTAGTGTTGATGCACATATTACGAGAATGAATTTTTAAAAAGCTTTACAGAAAAGCAGGCTATGATTCCAGGTCACATTTTAATTTGCATTATATATCATTTTAAAATTGAAACACAAATGTTAACAAACTGCAATAATGGATTAAAGATGTTCCTTTATACATTAGAGGGATAAGGTTGAAAGGCCGTAGGTCTTCAGTATGGAGGATCCAGCTGACAATGTTAGGTGCACTGGAGACTTCCACATTTGTCCTATTCCATGAGGATATGCCGTGCCGCGGGGAAAACATGAGAAAATGCACGCAGATTTGTCCAAGGCAACACAGCATCAAAAAGAGCTGCATCAAATTTGTTCCTATCTTTTGAGGTGAGATGTGATAAATTTGCCAATGTTATTGCATCTGTTATCTTCAGAAAGCAGGAAATAAAAATCGAGATTATTACTGCCCTTGAACAAGATACAATAAGTGTAATGTCGAGGTAGCCTACCAACTTCTAAGATTCAACAAATATAAAATGATAGGGATGGGAGTCTCCCTTCCCTTGGCCGAATAAAGGAAACAACCGTACGATTTTTACCTCATTTTTTGAAGGCTGTAGAATTTTATGCTGCGTTTAATGACTAGTGTTTTAGTGGGGTGGCCCATGGAGCCATGCTGGGACCAGCCCTCTTTCTGCCCTATCTTGCAGTCTCAATCCAAGGCCTATTCTTTAAGGATATAAAGCTGCTTTTTTGTGAACTCAGTAGGCAGCATGGTGGTGCCAGGGACCTGGGTTCAATTCCGGCCTCAGGCCACTGACTGTGTGGAGTTTGCACATTCTCCCCGTGTCTGCGTGGGTTTCCTCCGGGTGCTCCGGTTTCCTCCCACACTCCAAAGATGTGCGCGTTAGGTGGATTGGCCATGCTAAATTGCCCCTTAGTGTCAAGGGGATTAGCAGGGCAAATACGTGGGGTTACGGGGATAGGGCCTGGGTGGGATTGTTGTTGGTGCAGACCCATGGGGCCGAATGGCCTCCTTCTGCACTGTAGGGATTCTATGATTTTAGCAGGTAAATCTGGTCGGATTCACACTTGAGCTGACTGTGATAAGTGAGTGACAGAAAAATGCAAAGAAAAACACTGACTCACTCTGAGTGACATAAAATTCACCAAGGGAGAGATTGCAAGACACCTCGGGAGACTAGTTAACTTGTTGCTCATCTCGTCCAACAGTGCAAGATGAGAATAAACAAAGCAAGCAGGATTCTGGGTTGTATTGCTATATCAGTTGAGAGCCTAACTCATGACCAAGCTGCACATGTTCACCATTCTTATTGGCACAACATAATATGGAGATGCAGAAAGGTGATGGGGTGGGGTAGATGATAGAAGACTGGTCTCCAAGCGATCTTCAGAGGACACTTTAGGATTAATATAATGTACCCAACAGGGCAGAGCAAATAATACTTCCTGATACAGCCACATAAGAGGGGCAAGAGGCAAAACAGCTACAGGATTGGGAAGGGAAAATAGGAAAATATACAGAAGATGGTGAATGGCTGGTTTTGAGGCACAAGAGGTTGGGTTATCTCAACAGTTAGATGTTGCATTAGGGAGTGGGTAGGGTGGCATTGTAAAAGAGTCCGATCAAATGGTAACAGTCTCTGTCCACCTAGTGATTCAAAGTTAATTATCCGGTGTATAAAATTTAAACCCAGCATTATTTCAATTATTTACAACCCCCTACCCATCAAAATCTCAGAAAAGTCTCATTTAATTTGATTGTAAGTAGAACAAATAAACTCCGTGATTCAACATAAAAACCTTCCATTTGCTAAGGCAGATCTTGGAATTGAAACAGCATGAGGAACTGTCGGCGTACTGGCCATTGTAGTGGGAGTTTTCCCTTGCACCACAGGGTACAGAGTCTAACCTGATGGCTTCATTATTGAATACGCTCCTGCAGCAATGTGAGTTAAAGCCAGCAGCCATTTCAGTGTGCGCTATTCTTGATTATTTCTTTATTTTTACAAAATGACATCTAGAAGGTGCACAGGCAAGGATCCCTTTAAAAAAACCTCAAACCTCTTCACATCATATCCACATAGTACAGTATATTTAAATATACACAATCCTGTGTAACAAGAATGCCATTTGCCATAGCAGCCACTTCCACATTTGGAGTCAACTTCTTCAAAATTAGTGCAATATGGTTTATCTTACCCTCTTAAAACATTTACTACTCTCTGAACAAAAATCTTGCAATAGATTCCAATCACACCTGACTGATCAACACGGGATACAAGATGAAAATTATTTTTACGTGGATGACATCGTTAAAACCAGGATAACGCAGTGGCGGGAGCGCCTAATACAAAACAGTGACAATAGTAAAAGGTTCAGGGCTGTCAAACTTTTCAGTATTTTAGCCACTCTGAACCCAGAGGATGTTCCAGCCTTAAAAAAAATGAATTTGAGAGCAGCTCATCTCGTCCAACCTTAACAGCATGATCTTGGTGAACACTGATAGATGGCAAGCTCCCATAATCTGATTATTTGGTTTGAAATGAAGGGACATCACATTTATTTTACCAGATGCTGCAAGGTCCTTCCAATATATCAAATTGCCATAGTTATTTAAACTCCCTCATGGTTATATTGAATATTCAAATTCTTCCATTGCCACTATTTCCAATGGTAATCACATAATGTGATGGTGGTACAGTTCAGGCCTGATGGTGCCCTATCATAAATGGCTAACCCTGCTGTATGTATGACTGTTTGCACCATTAGTGAATCTGCAAGAAATGGGCAGATTGCAACCTGAACAGCAATCCATCGTACTAACAATCAGCACATTTACATTTCACTATATGTTTCATGCCTCAATTCAGAATGGTGCTCAGTCTTCAGATTTAAATAAGAGTAATTGAACTAATTCATTAGGGCACTGCATATACCTAGGCTTAGCACAACATGGCTCACAAGTAAAAATATTAACCAAAGAAATTAGCAAAATTACAAACCTTAGACATCCTTTGAGTAGTTGAAACACAAAATATCACACTTAACTCTGTTCTCAAATATTACAAAAAGGCGTTTGTATCTCTGCACTACTTAAAAAAGTTGAATTTGAAACTTTATTTCTGTTCTGCATCCACAGATGTGTGGTCATGATTAGCTGATAAGAATCAGTCAGTGTGGGGTGACAACAGTTTGCACTTTCTCCCTGAAATGAGACTTTGCAACAGTAGTATGGCCCACCGAGGAGCCGACAGATATAAATATGGCCATTTGAGGAAATAAGTCTTCCATGATGATTGACAACCCAGTTATTCAAGCTCGGAATGTTTGCAGATACTCTACAACCAGGTTCCACTTTGTACAAATTTAGTGCAAATGTTCAATTGCACCTTTGAGTTTTGTTTTAGTTCTTAATTCCTTTGTTCAAATTAAAATGATCTGAGTGTCTCACAGCCACTTCCAAAAGCCTGAAGCTGCCGAGATCAGACAAATATTAAGCTGGAGGCTTCGGGAAGCATTGCCCGAGACTAAGGACCTTCGACAGTTCCAACATGAGACATATTTTAGACAGATTCTTCAAGTGTTATAATTACTTATTAAAGCTTCCCTTTCCATGAACAGTTTCTAAACTATTAACGTAGGGTTGGTGCGATGGGTGACAGAAAGCGGTGAATTGCATATTTTATATACTGCAGTGTACATGCACACCACAACGTCACAAAACTGATATTCAACACTGCGACCAACTTTTGTAATTGCCATTTCAACACGCCTCAATACTTAATCCAGTCAGTCCAGTACCAGATTTGAAAATACATTAATACAGCTGTGATGGCGCTTGTGCTAAAGCACCAAGTACAGAACATCCCACCTTGGATACTATACTGGTTGACATGTGGGCGTAATTTATTTTGTTTGCCAAGTTTTGCTAATGACATTGCTCAAAGATCAGAATTACCATATCCCCATCATTTACACAATTAATTTGTTTTTTTAAAAATTCCTTCTGACAGGCATACTGAAAGCCAATTGCCCTGTACTCGGTTTATTAGTTCATAGCCTGGTGACGGTTTATTGTGATTCACCCTATGACGGTGCGGCTCAATGTTAGACGCTTGATGGAATGAGATATTTGAAATCACCACCAGTGCATCTGGGTGGAGAGAGTCTGAATTGAAACCTGGCAAAAAATCTCCACTTCTTGCAACTGAGGGGAGAAATGCAGAACCAAAACATCTGCTTCTCCAACGCAAATTTGGTTTGTGGATTAAAATTAAATATCCTCTTTTTTTTGCCTCACCCACCTGTTGGCGCTACACCTAACCAGGAAGAAGTGAAAGGCCACCACACAGGCAAATCACCATCCTGAAGCAATTGCACCCCCTAAAGGATAGAGAGACAACAGCAATTGTTTAAAGTGAAATGATTCCATTACCTGTCTCCCATTTCCCCAGGTGAGGAGGCACGTCGAGAAAGCACTGATTTTAATTTGACAATTGCGAAATGAGGATGTAGAAATGTGCACAGAAAAATTAAGGTAGCACGTACAGTCATTTGCACGTAATCAAAACCGGGTGACAGCACATCGGCAAGGACAGGAAGTAAATGATCAAATAGGACAGAGTGGGAATAAAACACGTGAAGTTTAAAAATCAATCACATGACCCATCCTTCCATCCATCCCTCCATCGTTCATCCACCTTGGAGCAGTCAAACTCTGGTTTCCCCACACGTCTGTTCACATCGTTATGGAGAAGGCACATCCACTGTGAAAATTTATACCTGTTGCTGGTGTCTGGAGGCAATGTCTCCAATCTACAACAGTAGATTCAAAAACACAAGATTAGCATCAAGACAGGATCCCAAACTGAAGTCTCCCCCAAATGTTTCACCGTGCAAAATCTATCTTATCTTGCCTTGACATTGCCACATTGTACAGGGACAAATCTCCAGGGTTTGCTGACAGGGCCGGAATAGCAAAGCACCTCTTTTCAGATGGATAGCAGTGTTCAGGTTGACAATAAAAAACAAAGCAGTGATGTTGCAACCTGCAATTGCCTCCCCGATGCCACCCAGCTCGCAGCCGGCCTCTCTATCCACTCCCAATTTAACATTAACACCTGATTCATCCGTCTACCCACTTCGACTGAGGGTCTGGCTGCAGCCTGCTCCCTCTGTTCAAATCCTTTAAATCAGCAGCCCGGGGGCCAGCCTTGCCAGAGGCCAGCCTTGCCCGACACACTGTCCATCCCATGCCACCCTGCTGTTGTCATGACCTCGACCTGCCTGCTTGACCTGGGGGCTGGTCTAAAATTCAGTTTCAGGACACAGCCTCCAATCGCCAAATGTCATCCATCCAACTACATTAGGCTGAACTCATGGTCCATCAACCCCATCGGCCTCAGATCCTGCCTTAAACATCAGCCCAGTAAGAGTTTTAACAACACCAGGTTAAAGTCCAACAGGTTTATTTGGTAGCAAATGCCATTAGCTTTCGGAGCGCTGCTCCTTCGTCAGATGGAGTGGAAATCTGCTCTCAAACAGGGCATACAGAGACACAAAATCAAGTTACAGAATACTGATTAGAATGCGAATCTTTACAGCTACTTTACAAATTTTTAGGCAAGACTGTTCTCTTCCTGTGGGGGAGCACTTCAGCAGTCACGGGCATTCAGCCTCTGATCTTCGGGTAAGCATTCTCCAAGGCGGCCTTCACGACACACGACAGCGCAGAGTCGCTGAGCAGAAACTGATAGCCAAGTTCCGCACACATGAGGACGGCCTAAACCGGGATCTTGGGTTCATGTCACACTATCGGTAACCCCCACAGCTTGCCTCCTGGACTTGCAGAATCTCACTGGCTGTCCTGTCTGGAGACAATACACGTTTCTTAAACCTGTGCTTAATGCTCCCTCCATTCACATTGTCTGTATCTTTAAATGTAGCTGTAAAGAATTGCATTCTAATCAGTATTCTGTAACTTGATTTTGAGTCTCTGTATGCCCTGTTTGAGAGCAGATATCCACTCCATCTGACGAAGGAGCAGCGCTCCAAAAGCTAATGGCATTTGCTACCAAATAAACCAGTTGGACTTTAACCTGGTGTTGTTAACACTCTTACTGTGTTTACCCCAGTCCAATGCCGGCATCTCCACACCATGATTAAACATCAGCCTCCAGCACTTCAAGTATTCCATATATTAAACAGCACGGTGGCACAGTGGTTAGCACTGCTGCCTCTCAGCGCCAGGGACCCGGGTTCGATTCTGGCCTTGGGTGACTGTGCGGAGTTTGCAAGTTCTCCCCATGTCTGCCTGGGTTTCCTCCGGGTGCTCCGGTTTACTCCCACGCTCCGAAGATCTGCAGGTAAGGTGGATTGGCCATGCTAAATTGCCCCTTAGTGGCGGGGGCGGGGGGAGAGGGGGGGGGAGGAGTTAGCAGGGTAAATGTGTGGGGTTACAGGAATATGGCCTGGGTGGGATTGTGGTCGGTACAGACTCAATAGGCCAAATGGCCTCCCTCTGCATTGTAGGGGTTCTGCGATAAACAATTCTACATAGTGCCCGAACACACCGCAAGGCTGGGGACATTCTGGGTTCAAATTGCGTTGTGCGCCAAACTGCAGTGGCTGCTGCAGCACTTACCCATCAGTTTCTGCTGCAGGAAGGAAGAGGGGAAAGCAGCCAAGGACCTGCTTCTTATCGTTATCCAGCAACATATGCTGTTCAAACCTGGGGAAAGTTGAGGATGAGCTCAGCTGTGATGGCCTTTCTGATTACGTACCATAAATAATGATGACTGTTTGGTATTTTCCAGCTGCTCTTCAGGAAGGCACGGAATGAGTGAAAACCAGAGGAGAAGTAAACTAAAGTGGCAAAACTTGATGTGCTAGCCATGTCCATCTTTGCTTTTCCATTTAATAAATTGGATCAGGTTTTGGTCAAGCAAGTTTCGCCAAAGTTGATTAAACCAAAATTCACAGCAGGAGAGTTTGTAAGTTTAATTTTATTTATCAGTGTCACAGGTAGGCTGACATTAACACTGCAATGAAGTTACTGTGAAAATCCCCTATCCGCCACACTCCGGTGCCTGTTCGGGTACACTGAGGGAGAATTTAGCATGGCCAATGCACCTAACCAGCACGTCTTTCGGACTGTGGGAGGAAACCGGAGCACTCGGAGGAAACGCATGCAGACACGGGGAGAACATGCAGACTCCACATAGACATTGACCCAAGCTGGGAACTGAACCCAGGCCCCTGGCGCTATGAGGCAGCAATGCTAACCACTGTGCCACCGTGGGGACAAAATTAAAAAAAGCCAATTTAACCTATTTTAAACCTATCCAAAAAGATAAGGGGAGGGAGGGAGAGGCAGGGAGGAACAGCTTAATAAAAGAAAAATAATTAAAACTCTCAAAAAGGGCAAGTGAATAATGTGAATTAAGAAAACAGAGATTGTTTCAAGTTATTACTATTGTTTTGGTGCTCATTTTTGTAGGATTAAAACTCCGGTGTGAGATTTACTTTTGTTGTTCAGGTAGCTTTGATACAATTTTAATCCCAGTTAGCTCAGAGAGAAAGGACCCTGCAGTCAGTCAGTCAAAGGATTCTCCCAGTAACCAGCTCACAAAATAAAATACGAATTAGCAATACACACTGACCTCTCTCTCAAGTCCTCTGCACACTCCTCACAGGGAAAGAACTTTGAAAACAAAGAAACAAACTGCTTCATGTCCTCCTGTTGATTATTGCTGGGCTTGTCTGGGTAATAAGCTGCCATTGTATGTAGAAAGGACCAGGTGTTTCTTCCCAATTCCTCTCGGTCTAAAGGGCATTCGACAGGACGCTCTTTAACCAGGTCTTCTGCAACATCCTGTAGTTGAACAAGTATAGCGAATCTAAGTTATAAATCTTAAAGCATTAAACAGAATGAAGCAAACACTTTGTATTTAGACATGAGTGGTTCACAAGCACTGAAACACATTCAACTTTTAAAAACCTGCCACATCTGTGCAAGAACTATTTGTTTAAAACAAGTACTGCATTGCAAAGTTGCGTTTTTCCAAGGGGGCATATTGGATTAGGGTCTATTCACTGGGTTCGGTTTAAAATTCAAATCAATGTCGTTCGTGAATTCATTAAAGGTCTCAGGAGAGTGAAATTGAATGATGAAGGGTATCTCACTTTAGGAAGACTGTCACGAACATCTATAGAAATGCGTCAGGGACTTCAGATATGTGGAGGGACTACAGATGCTGGGCATGTTCTCTTTAGAGCAGGGAAGGTTAAGGGAAGATTGAGCAGGAGGTGCTCAAAACCATGAGGTGTTTTGATAAGAATAAATAAAGAGAAACTGCTGTTAGTGGCGGAAGGTCAGTAACCAGAGGACACATATTGCAGATATTTGGCAAAGGCATCAGAGGGAAGATGAAAAGACTTGTTCCCTGGCTGAGTTTTCAACGGTGTCGATTTAACCTGTGCTTAATGCTCCCTCCACTCACATTGTCTGTACCTTTAAGACTTGATTAGCTGTAAAGACTCACATTCCAATCATTATTCATGTAAATTGAGTTTGTGTCTTTGTGCCCTGTTTGTGATCAGAACTCCCACCCACCTGATGAAGAAACAGCCTGTTCCGAAAGCTAGTGGCTTTTGCTACCAAATAAACCTGTTGGACTTTAACCTGGTGTTGTTAGACTTCTTACTGAGTTTTCAATTGCAGAGGCGCACGACCCACAAACGTAGCTGAAATATCTGTGACCACAAAACCAGCGATATCCTAGGCAGCTGCACTCATTAAACTCAAAGGGGGCAGGGGGAGATATACAGCTATCGAGTTCAATCCAGCCAGAAGGCGCAGTACAAGCAACAAACTCCAGGAGCAATAGGAAGTGTTGGAAACTCCTCTGGAGCATTTAGAAAGGAGAAATAGGTATTGGTTAGGGAGAGACTGCAAATGAAGGAGAAATACGAGGATACAACGGTAAGAGAGGGGCAGCAAAGGGAGTAGGAAAGTGACAGAAACAGCTCTGAGCTGCAGGTACTGAGTGTGACAATATTTGGATGAAAATTAGCGTTGGCACTAGTAAACAATTGCACACCGTCAGCAGTAGGAAAAACTGCACATGCATCGGTGGAGACAAAATGTGACGACCCATTTACTGGCAAAAGCCTGTATTTTATTTTGTGCAATGTCCCTTTAAGCACAAAGTGGACGGGGGGGCGGGAATTTTGAAAGAGGGTTAATTGGTTCCTTTTATTCATTTATGAGATGAAGGCGTTGTGGGTGAGGGCAGCCTTTATTGCCCATCCCTTATTGGCCTTGAGAAGGTGGTGGTGAGCTTCCTTTTTAAACTGCGGCAGTCCCTGAAGTGTAGGTACACCCATTGTGCAGTTAGGGAGGGAATTCCAGGATTTTGACTCAGCGACAATGAAGGAACAACAACATATTTCCAAGTCAGGATGGTGTGTGGCTTGGAGGGAAACAGGGATTATGAAAAGTGCAGACTAATGCAGATGCGCTAATCGGTGTCAGAAGTATAGGACAATGCTGCGAGATGCCTATTAAAAAAATCACCGTGACATTAAATAAAGTTTTTTTAAAACAATTTTCTGTGACATAAAATCTTTCCGCTTTCTAATTGGTGTGGGAAGGAATTAGGCTGCATGCATGGACATATCATGCAACCAATGACAGAAGTATGAGGGAGGATGAAGTGTATGGAGATCAGTTGTAGCAATCTTACCTCCAATTCAGAAGGCTGAGAGTTAAAGTCCCATTGCAGAGACTTTCACACAGAAATCGAGGCTCATGCTGTACTGCCGGAGATGTTATTTTCAGATGGGATGTCAAACTAAGGCCTGCCCGCACGCTCAGATAAACATAAATGATGCCATGGCACAAATTCGAAGAGCAGCAGAGGTCATCTCCGCAATGCCCTGGCCAATGTTTATCTCTTAATTAATGTCACCAAAATCAATAATGTCACTTGTGAGGGCTTCCGATGTGTAAATTGGCTGTCACAGATCCTGCATTAAGACAGCGACCACCCTCAAAATACTTAATTGGCTGCATCCTGTGGTTGTGAATGGCCTGACAGAAATTAAGTCTTTCTTTCATTAGTGGCATTTCCAGCAATACATCGAACCAAGTTCAGCAACCTCAATGTCAGCTTGCAAAATGTGGAAAACCTGACAGCTCAAAAATACACAGCACTGCCGGGAAACATTGCTGGATAAAACACCAATGACCAAGGCTGCTGCTTCATGTTGAGAAGAACAAATTGAATCCCTTCTTACTTTGGATTTCAGAAATTTTAAACAACATTTTGAGATCGCCAATCCAGCTAACTTTTCCTGTGAAAACTGAAACCCGTGGACCTTGCATTTAAATATAAAAAGCAGGCACCTGGTTTGTTTTTCAAGTGGGCATCAACATTCCCCCTACCCTATTCACACTGTTCCTGGGGAGGCAAACCTGCACTGTCTGAACTTTGTGCAAACTGTGACCCTTGAATGGGTGATCTTTAAACAGCTGCCATGGCTCTGATCAGCAGGCTGGTCTTTAGACCCCACAACCTTTTCCCACCAGAACACCAACCTCATCCCCCCCCCCCCCACCCCACCTCATCCCATCTCCCCCCACCCCACCCCATACCCCCTCCAAACCTCACCCCCCCCCTCCAAACCTCACCCCCCCCCAAACCTCATCTTCCTCAGACCTTCCCTATCAACACTTCTCTCTGCCCATTCTCCCCCTCCCCGGGTCACATTTCTCCCGCTCACCGCCGCCAGCTCCTGTTTCCTCTGCTGCCGGATCCAGCTGGTGAAGTCCACACAGGCCCGGCACGGTCTCCGCGGCTTCTCGCCGTCATTTCCCGCGGGATCCGGGATTCCGCCCAACGGTACCAGCCTGGGCGCCGCCATCTTGGACCCACAGCATTCTGGGAGCAACCGGCACACACCAATCACAGTGCAGGATCCGCTCCCCACACTAACCAATCACAGTACAGGAGCCATTCCCCACGCCAACCAATCAAGTGCAGGATCCATTCCCCACACTAACCAATCACAGCACAGGATTCACTCCCCACACTAACCAATCAGTGCAGGATCCACTCCTCACACTAACCAATCACAGGGCAGGAGCCATTCCCCACACCAACCAATCTCAGCACAGGATCCATTCCCCACACTAACCAATCACAGTGCAGGCACTGCTCCCCACACTAACCAATCACAGCACATGATTCACTCCCCACAATAACCAATCACAGCACAGGATTCACTCTCCACACTAACCAATCACAGTGCAGGATCCGCTCCCCACACTAACCAATCACAGTGCAGGAGCCATTCCCCACACCAACCAATCAGAATGCAGGATCCATTCCCCACACTAACCAATCACAGCACAGGATCCACTCCCCACACTAACCAACCACAGTGCAGGATCCACTCCCCACACTGACCAATCACAGAGCAGCACCCCGGTGAGCACTCAGATCCTGCATGGATCAGCTGGGTATTCGCAGACATCTTCAACCTCTCTTTACAACAATCTGAGGTCCCTATCTGCTTCAAGAAGACGACGATCATCCTGGTACCTAAAAAAAAGCCAAGCTGTGTATCTTAATGACTATCATCCGGTGGCTCTGACATCTATCATTATGAAGTGCTTCAAAAGGTTAGTCATGGCACGAATCAATTCCAGCCTCCTGGACTGCCTGGATCCACTACAGTTTGCCTACCGCTGCAACAGCTCCACAGCAGACGCCATCTCCCTGGCCCTGCACTCAACCCTGGAACACCTAGATAACAAAGACACCTATGCCAGACTCCTATTTATTGACTGCAGCTCAGCCTTCAACACCATTATTCCAACGAGAGTCATCTCCAAACTCTGTGGTCTGGGGCTCGGCTCATCCCTCTGCAACTGGATCCTGAACTTCCTAACCCATATCAGCAATCTGTAAGGATACGCAACAACACCTCCTCCACAATCATCCTCAACACCGGTACCCCACAAGGCTGTGTCCTCAGCCTCTTACTGTACTATACTTATACACCTATGACTGTGTGGCCAAATTCCCCTCCAACTTGATTTTCAAGTTTGCTGATGACACCACCATAGTGGTTGGATCTCAAACAATGATGAGATGGAGTACAGGAAAGAGAGAATCTGGTGAACTGGTGCGATGACAATAATCTCTCCCTCAAAGTCAGTGAAACAAAAGAGATAGTCATCGACTATCTGCAGTGGAGGACATGCCACTGTCTAGATCAACGGGGGTGAAGTAGAAAGGGTCGAGAGCTTGAGGTTTCTCAGTGTCCAGATCACCAACAACCTGTCCTGGTCCCTCCACTCTGACACTATAGTTAAGAAAGCCCACCAATACCTCTACTTCCTCAGAAGGCTAAGGAAATTTGGTGTGTCTGCTACGGCTCTCACCAACTTTTACAGATGCACCATAGAAAGCATTCTTTCTTGTTGTATCACAGCTTGGTATGGCTCCTGTTCTGTCCAAGACTGCAAGAAACTACAAAAGGTCATGAGCGAAGCCCAGTCCATCACACAAACCAGCCTCCCAAACATTGACACTGTCTACACATCCTGCGGCCTCGGAAAAGCAGCCAGCATAATCAAGGACCCCACGCACCCTGGACATACTCTCTTCCACCTTCTTCCGTTGGGAAAAAGATACAAGAGTCTGAGGTCACATACCAACCGACTCAAGAACAGCTTCTTCCTTGTTGCATCATTAGACTTTTAATTCCAGATTTTTATTGAATTCAAATTTCAAAATCTGTCGTGTGGGATTCGAACCCAGATCCCCTGAGCATTACCTTGGGTTTCTGGATTACTAGCCCAGTGACAATACCACTACTTTACCGCCTCCCCTTTCTGTCTACTGTTGCACAAAGGAGAGAAAAAGATACAAAAATCTGAGGTCACGTACCAACCGACTCAAGAACAACTTCTTCCCTGCTGCCATCAAACTTTTTCCCAACGGAAGAAGGTGGAAGAGATCCCTCGCACTACCTACCTCGCACTAAGTTGATCTTTCTCTACATCCTAGCTATGACTGTAATAATACATTCTGCACCCTCTCCTTTCCTTCTCGATGAACGGCATGCTTTCATAGAATCATAGAAACCCTACAGCACAGAAAGAGGCCATTCTGCCCATCGAGTCTGCACCAACCACAATCCCACCCAGGCCCTACCCCCATATCCCTACATATTTACCCACTAATCTCTCTAACCTACACATCTCAGGACACTAAGGACAATTTTAGCATGGCCAATCAACCTAACCCGCAAATCTTTGGACTGTGGGAAGAAACCGGAGCACCCGGAGGAAACCCACGCAGACACGAGGAGAATGTGCAAACTCCACACAGACAGTGACCCAAGCTGGGAATCGAACCCAGGTCCCTGGAGCTGTGAAGCAGCAGTGCTAACCACTGTGCTACCATGCCGCCCTATGTCTGTACTGTACACTTTGTCTGTACAGTGCACAAGAAACAATACTTTTCACTGTATACTAATACATGTGACAATAATAAATCAAATTAAAAACAAACGTGATCCACTATTCACATTAACTAATCCCATTGCAGGATCCATTCTTCTTATTCACTAATCACAGTGCAGAATCTACTCCTCACGATCACCAATCCGAGTTCAAGGACCAATCCACTCACTCCCCAATCCTGGTGCAGGATCCACGTCTCACACCTGGTACAGGATCCACTCCCCATATTCCCCAATCAAAACACAGGATCCATTCTCCACACTTCCCAATCGACACACATGATCCATTCCTCACACTCTACAATCAGCACAAGGATCCACTCTTCACACTCCCCAATCAGCACATGGGATCCACTCCCCAGACGACACATAGGATCCATTCCTCACACTCCCCAATCAGCACACAGGATCCACTTCTCACACTCGAAAATCGACACACAGGATCCATTCCTCACATTCTCCAATCATCACACTGGATCCACTCTTCACACTCCCCAGACGGCACACAGCATCCACTCCCTGCACTCTCCAGTCAGCACACAGGACCCACTCCTCACACTCCCCAGTCGACACACAGGATCCACTCCTTACACTCCCCAATCGACATGCACGATTCACTCCTCATACTCTCCAATCAGCACATAGGATCCTCACACTCAAAGGGACCTCCTGCACTCCTCACACAACACCAGTTGTTCTCCACTTCCCAGGCAGCAGCTTTTCCATCTCCATCAAACTGAAAATTCCTCCTCCATTCAACTCCCACCCAATTCCGGGTTTGAGATTTTATAACCAAATATTGCAACTTGCAGTTTCTGAGCAGAACATTTCATTGACAGGGTGGCTAGTTATGGAGAATACCAATAATTCTTTAATTTCCCATCCTTGTTTACATGTCTTAATTGTGAAATTGTAATGCATTAATTTTAATTGAGAAGTTAAACTTCAAGGTTAGAGCAAAGCATCAGAGCCAAACACAGATAATGTATACAAGATGTCATAGATGTTTTCAGGTCATTTCATTGAAAGAACAAATATGTGTGCATTTATGTTATTCATTTGTGGGACATGGGCATCGCTGGCTGGGCCAGCATTTATTGCCCATCCCAAGTTGCCCTTGAAGGTAGTTGAGAGTCGACCACATTGCTGTGGCCCTGGAGTCACGTGTAGGCCAGACCAGGTAAGGACAGCAGATTTCCTTCCCTTAAGGACATTAGTGAACCAGATGGGTTTTTCCCACAATTGACAATGGTTTCATGGTCATCAGTAGATTCTTATTCTTAATCCCAGATATTTTTCATTGAATTCAAATTCCACCATCTACCGTGGTGGGATTTGAACCCAGGTCTGCAGAACATTAGTTGAGTTTCTGGATTAATAGTCTAGTGATAATCTAGTGATAGTCTACCTGTAGGCCATCGCCTCCCATACCTTTGATGTAGCACCTTTCATGGCCACAGGTTGGCAAAAGGCAATTTACCATCAATGAAATACTATTGAAGTGTAGCCACTGTTGGAATAAAGTTAAGTTTTATTTATTAGTGTCACAAGTAGGCTTACATTAACACTGCAATGAAGTTACTGTGAAAATCCCCTAGTCGCCACACTCCGGCGTCTGTTTGGGTACACTGAGGGAGAATTTAGCATGGCCAATGCACCTAACCAGCACGTCTTTCGGATTGTGGGAGGAAACCGGAGCATCCGGAGGAAACCCATGCAGGCATGGGGAGAATGTGCAAACTCCACACAGACAGTGACCCAAGCCGGGAATTGAACCCGGGTCCCTGGCGCTGTGAGGCAGCAGTGCTAACCACTGTGCTACCGTCCCTCACAACGTCAGGGACGGAATGTAGGGAACCACAGCAGCCAATTTGTGCACAGCAAGCTTCCACAGACAGCAATGACCTGGTCACTTGCTTTCCAGTGATGGTGAGTGAGGGATAAATATCTTGGCCGGAACACCACAGATAACTCCCCGGATCTTTGTAATGGTGTCAGAGGATCTTTTACATCCAATTGGACAGGCAGTTAGTGCCTAACATCTCATCTGAAAGATGTACCTCCAACAGGACAGCGCTCGCTCAGTACTGTACTGGGGTGTCAGCCTTGACTACCTTTCATGCTCAACCCTGGAGTGGGGCCTTGAACTTGGAACCTTGTGTCTCCAAAGTGAGAGGGTTACCCACTGAGTCATGGTTGATGGCATAAGACATCAATGTTGAGCCACCTATCTCAAAGAACTGTAAGAAGTCTCACAACACCAGGTTAAAGTCCAACAGGTTTACTTTGAATCACGAGCTTCCGGAGCGCTGCTCCTTCATCAGGTGAGTGGAGAGTTGGGTTCACAAACAGGGCATATATAGACACAGTGAACCCAACTCTCCACTCACCTGATGAAGGAGCAGCGCTCCGAAAGCTCGTGATACCAAATAAACCTGTTGGACTTTAACCTGGGGTTGTGAGACTTCTTACTGTGCCCACCCCAGTCCAACGCCGGCATCTCCAAATCAAAGAACTATAAGAATCCTTACAGTGTAGAAGGAGGCCATTTAATCCATCAAGTCTGTGCTGACTCTCTGAAAGGGCATCTTACCCAGATCCACGCTCCTACCCAATCCCCATAATCCTGGACTAGGGGATTTTTAGAGTAACTTTATTACAGTGTTAATGTAAGCCTACTTGTGACGCTAATAAATAAATTTTTAAAACTTTAAACTTTTAAACTTTAAAGCTTTTATTTACTATGGACAATCCTCCTAACTTGCACATCCCTCCAGCACTGGGCCTGCAATAACACCAGAAGGGGGAATGGGCAATTGGAGCAAGTTTCAGGAGAAAGAGATAGTAGCAGCGGAGGAAACGATCACGCCATATTTTGCCTTAACTGCTGGGGCCTCCAAAGAGACAAACCCGGATCCCTGAAAGACAGGATCAACAAAACTGATGGGCTAACAGTGATTTCGATTGGGCAGTTGAACTGCTGGATCTGGTATGCTTTGCACATATGTTTTAATTTTGGGAAACGGATGCTGTGCCTGGCAGTTTTTACCCCTAAAATTGGTGAAATGAATGAACTGACTGGTCCCAGAGCAAATCTGTTGTCTGGCAAACCACGCGGTAAAAGAAATTATACGAGGGGACAAAACTGCTCAATCAATCCCAAAAAGCAATGTACTACAAAAGCTATAAATACGAATCAAACATGGAATATGCTGGAAATGTGCAAATGTCAGTCAGCGTCGAGGAGAGAACGTTTGGGGTCTGTCAGAATTGAAAAATAAGAAATGAATATTATTGCTGAAAAAATAGACGTTTACTGTTGAAATCTTTTCATCTTGCACTCATCAGGACAATGTGCAAGAATACAAATGTCAGGGAAAATAACATTTATACTGTGTGAGAAGAGAGTGCTGATTGGTAGAGGAGAGTGCACCAGTTGATGGTGAATGACAGTTAATTGTCAAGCATTTGAATTTTAAACAGACAGCTTGACTCTGATTGATCAAGACATTATTCAAGGCGCTGCTCATGACATTGGTCAAGAAATAAACATTATTAGCATCAGAAAATGGGGAGAGGTGAGAAAAATGATTGAAAACAATGTGCCTCTAAGGGAAATTTACTATTGATAAAACAGCAACAGATATATTGGCAAGAACACATTGAAATAACAGATATTGGTGGCAAAATCCCATTCGTTCTCAAACAAGAAATGGGTTTTGGTTTGAGATTTAGTTACGATCAGGTCAATTTTGTGAGGATTGTATTTCACTAAGATTTATTCCTGTTATTTACCCTGGGGAGAGTACAACTCTATCGCTAATGAAATCCAACAGTAAACCTAACCATTTACCACCACAAATATGCCTTCTTCTCATCTGTCTCATTAAACTTAAGACTTTTGATATTTTCTGGGTGGAATTCCTGTCTGATTTTTTGATTGAAGTTAGTGAAGACAGGAGTTTATTCCCGAGATGTTTATACTGTCACTCAATTTCCACGGGTTTGCCTTCTGTTGCTTGACGTTTCTCGTTTGAACCACAAGGGGTCACACCTGCCTTGAAAGTCAGCCAAAAATGACTTTAATTGATCACAATTTCACAGACAATTGTGACCCAGGAAGGTCTTTGGGTTCTTCCAACCAGAAATAACCCACGCTCCCACCATAGCTGCAGCTAATTCGCTTCCTTAGATTATTCCAGGGTTTTCCAATCAGCAAGGCAAAATGGTGCGGACGCTGGAAATCTGAGCTGTAAACAGAAAATTCGGGAAATGGTCAACAGGTCAGGGAAGGTCCATTGAGTGCACTGTTACCACCGTGTGAGGAGGGGTAAAAATTACTCCCCTATCCTACCACTGCAGGTCTGACCGGTACCTAATTTGTTTGTGTGAATTTAGAGAGGATTTGCTTTGCCAATATTGCGGGAGTCCCCCTTATTTACACTTTTAGATAATAAAATACTAGACAGGTTTTCTGAGTTTGAATAAAGAGTTAGATAAGTTTACTGAAATTACTTCCCCAATTTTAAAAATAGTTAAGTCTTAACCACCGTCCTCCATCACACACATACCCTGTGCCCACACACACACTAACACAGATAGTAGAATACGAGGATAAGCTTAAAGTTTCTTTACAGTTTGTGAATAAGACAAACAAAGGAATTTATGGTTAGCTGTGCTCTGGCTGGTTTTGATGCTACGTTGTGGCTGTTTCATTCGGTTGTCATCCTGGATGTCATTGTATGGAGCAGATTTCCACGTTTTATTCCCAAAAGATCTCAGATTGCAACAGATCTCTCTTCTCAGGATGGTTACTTTGCAAATCCAGGGACAATACTTTCAACAGAGAGAGAGAGGAAACAGCTTCGTTGCAGTCTCTCAGTACAGCATTCTGTTGTCTGATCTCACTGGCTTGAAAGACAGTTCTTAAAGTCCTACTGGCTCTATATTCCAGAGGAATTTGATCAATCCAAGTCTGTTGTCGTCATTGCTTTTAGAGCAAGTAATTGTATTTTGTCTCATCTCAGAAGGTTTTCAAAAGTTTCAGGATAGTGCAAAAGCCAACAGGAGATGGGGATCTTCTACAATCCCCGTGGGGGTTTGAGTGCCTGTTCCTTTTCATCCCACTTGGATGGAATGCAGATTTGTATATTGTAGCTGGCTAGTGATCCTCCATTGTCTTAATAGAGTTACTGTTTATAGCTTTTTAAAATCCAGCCAGAAAAAGAAGAATTAGAAATGATGTATATGTATTAATAAAGAGCATCCTCATAACAATGCTCTCCACCAGCCTCTCCGAATGCTGCCTGACCTACTGATCACTTGATGGGAGGAGATCTGATCCAGGTAGACAAAATTTTAAAAGGGATTGATAAAGTAAATGTAGACCAAGGGTGGGATTTTATGGCCTCGTTCATCCTGCAACTGTAAAATCTCGCTCAAGGTCAACGGACCTTTTACATGGTCCACCCCTTGCCCACTCCGATTCCCATGGCAGGTGGGGTGGTAAAATTCCAGCCCAAATGTTTCCTCATATGGGACAATCTAGGACCAGAGGTCACAGGTATAGTTTGAGAGGCGGTAGATTTAAAACTGAGATGAGGAGGAACTACTTCTCACAGAGGGTGTTGAATTTGTGGAACTCGCTGCCCCATAGCACGGTGGAGTCTGAATCGTTGAATGGTTTCAAGAAGAAGATAGATATATTTCTAATTTTAAAAAAGGATAAGGGGATACGGGGAACAGATAGGGAAATGGATTTGAGACCAGGGAGAGATCAGCCATGATCTGATTGAATGGCAGAGCAGGCTCAAAGGGCTGAATTTGCCGACTTCTGCTCCTAATTCCTATGTTCCTATGTTTACATCTTTTCATTACAGCATTCTGGCCTCTGATCTCTCTGGCTTGGTAAATAGTTCTTAAAGTCCTGCTGGCTGTATATGCCAGAGGAATTTGGTTAATCTAAGTCTGCTGTCGTCATTGTTTTTAGAGCAAGTAATTGTATTTTGTCTCATCTCAGAAACTTTTCGAAAGTTTTTGAATAATGTGAAAGCCAACAGGAGATGGGGTCTTCTACAATCCCCATGGGGATTTGAGTGTCTATTGTTTTTCATTCCACTTGGATGGAGTGCAGATTTGTATATTGTGGCTGGTTAGTGATCCTCCATTGTTTAAATAGGATTACAAAGGGGCGGTACAGTGGCGCAGTGGTTAGCACTGCTGCCTCACAGCGCCAGGGACCCGGGTTCGATTCGATTCCCGGCTTGGGTCACTGTCTGTGTGGAGTCTGCACGTTCTCCCTGTGTCTGCGTGGGTTTCCTTCGGGTGCTCCCATTTCCTCCCACAGTCTGAAAGGTGTTAGGTGCATTGACCTCAACAGGCGCCAGAGTGTGGCAACTAGGGGAATTTCACAGTAACTTCATTGCAGTGTTAATGTAAGCCTTACTTGTGACTGATAAACTTTAAACTTAAACTTTAGTTGTTCCCTGACCTACTGAGTGTTTCCAGCATTTCCTGTTTATTTTCCGTTTCAAATGTTAATTATTCTTTGCATGAAGAAGGATTTCCTCATATCAGTTTTAAATGGATGTTTTGTTAGGTTAAACCTGAGGCCTGCTTTGGGGCTATTTGTGACAGAGTTTTGGCAATGCAACTTTTAGCTTGTGCCATTTACATTAAAAACATGGATAGTCCTACGGGAATATTTTGATATTTATATTATTAGTCGATATGTGATGTTGCACTTGATATAGAATTGTCCTGAAATCTTCAAGTATCGAAGAATAACTTCTTAGAGCACTCCTACACGGTGGCACAGTGGTTAGCACTCACAGCACCAGAGTTTGATTCTGGCCTTGGGTGTGTGAAGTTTGCATGTTCTCCCCGTGTCTGCGTGGGTTCCCTCTGGGTGCTCCAGTTTGCTCCCACAATCCAAAGATGTGCAGGTTAGGTGAATTGGCCATACTAAATTGCCCCTTCATGTCCCAAGATATGTAGGTTAGATTGATTGGCCATGGTGAATGTGCAGAGGTTACAGGGATAGGGCCCAGGTAAGACACTCTGTCTGAGAATTAGTGCAGTCTTGATGGACCAAGAAATCATAGAAATCATAGAAACCCAACAGTGCAGAAGGAGGCCATTCGGCCCATCGAGTCTGCACCGACCACAATCCCACCCAGGCCCTACCCCCACATATTTACCTGCTAATCCCTCTAACCTACGCATCTCAGG
Source organism: Mustelus asterias (assembly GCF_964213995.1). Taxonomy (NCBI): domain Eukaryota; kingdom Metazoa; phylum Chordata; class Chondrichthyes; order Carcharhiniformes; family Triakidae; genus Mustelus; species Mustelus asterias. The sequence goes on from NC_135823.1 coordinate 20,590,536, forward strand.
ACTCTAAGGGGCAATTTTTAACCTGGCCAATCAACCTAACCCGCACATCTTTGGACTGTGGGAGGAAACCGGAGCACCCGGAGGAAACCCACGCAGACACGAGGAGAATGTGCAAACTCCACACAGACAGTGACCCGAGCCGGGAATCGAACCCAGGACCCTGGAGCTGTGAAGCAGCAGTGCTAACCACTGTGCTACCGTGCCGCCCAAATGGCCTCTTTCTGCACTGCAGGGATTTTATGATTCTATGAAGTCTTAGGCTAAGAAGTAGCTATAGTGCCAGAAACCTGTGGCAAATGAGCCCTTTGAAGTAATGTGTACAAAGGACGGCCTAAAGCCTGCCACCACTTGGGCCTCAGGCCTTGTCTCTGTAAAATCGGTGAGCCTTAAAATATCAAAAAGGACCTCAGAGAAAACCTACTGACCTCAGATACAAGACTTTGGGCTGGAGGGAGGTGGCTGCGACTGCTCCTGGCTCCACACAAGGCTGAGTAAAAGTCAACTTGTATTTTTGTTGATTATCTCTAACCCTGGCTGACTCCTAAGGATTGCTGGTTAGGCTGTGTTTGGCCCATATAAACCCAGGGCATGCACAGCACATTCTCTGCCTCGTTAATATTGGGTGAAATACTAAAGAATACTAGTAAGTGTTGTAAAGCATAGAAATAGCTCCTTGCACAACCTGAGGGGAGCCCAAAGTGCCTTTTGGCCAATTAAGCATTTTTGAAGCCAATTTGCACACAGCAAGATCCCACAAACATCACTGAGACAATATATTGACCAGCTAATATGATTTTAGTAACATCATTCAGGCCTGCCAGAGGGCAGGGTGAAGTTTGATGAAGGCCATGTAGACCAAGATTAGAAGGTCAAGTCAGGTGGTGTAGGCCCCGAGACTAAGGTTCAGTCAGGCCGTACAGGCCTGACTGGGTGGCCAATGAGGCCTTGCAGCTAGCCTGAGGCTGGGAGGGGCCAGTCAGGCTGCTCAGGCCTGAGGGTGGGGTGGGGGTGGGGGGGCGGTTAGGTCAGACACACAGGCCTGAGACTGGGGGTGTCAATCGTACAGGATCGAGAGGTCAGTCAGGCTATGCAGATCAGAAACTGGGGGTTGGGGGAAGACAGTCAGGCCAAGCGGAGTTGAGACGGGTTGGGGGGGGGTGGGATCAGTCAGGCTATGCTGACCCAAGACTGGGAGAAGATCGGTTCAGACCCATGCAAGTACATTCCTGGCAGGCTTGAGTGGGAGGGGAGGTGGCTGGCCCAGGCCAGCCTGAGGGTTGGGTGGTCCCGACTCCCAGCTGGGAAGTGGGAAAATGGGATTAGTTAGGTGGCTGCTTTTGACTGGCACAGACGCGATGGGCCAAAGGGCCTTTTCTGTGTTGCAGACCTGTATGGCTCTAAATAAGAAAGTTACCTTCCCCATTCACACATACCACAGGTTCCCTGTAGATGGCACTGCTGAGCAAGAACAGATGAATAATCTCTAAACCTGACAAAAGTCAAGGGTCATTTCTCATCACTGATCACAAAATCTGGGCCAATGTACAACTATACAGCTCCCGATAACAAACTTCGTCCACTGGGCTTGTCCACATTGTATGTGACCGATAATAATAATATGAGCAAATCAAATTGAGAGCCTAAAATGATTGAGATTTCAGGGGTTTATGTATGAAATTCAACTCCGTGTGTATCGTTTTGTGTTGATGCGCCCTCACACACATTATGACCTCACCATTCCACACACCAGCGTGAAACATCCCTCTGTCTACACTGTGGCAAAGGTTTTATTTTCGTGGCATAGAACTAAGTGCAAATGTTGGACAGAACTTGCCAAAACCCAGCAGCAAAGTGGTGTAAGTCCTCCGAATAGTCCACCGAATGTTGCTATTTTTAAATCTCAATGTCTTAGGGCAATGGGAGAGGTTAGTTCGCTGCAGTTTGAACTTGTGGTTGCTCTGAGTCCCAGTGAACATGCTACACCCTGGAACTCCCTCCCTAAAATCTCTTGTCCTCTCATAGAATCATAGAATCCTACAGTGTAGAAGGAGGCCATTCGGCCCATTGAGTCTGCACCGATCATAATCCCATCCAGGTCTTATCCCCATAACCCCATGCGTTTATCCTGCTAGTCCCCCTTACACTAAGGGGCAATTTAGCATGGCCAATCAACCTAACCCACACATCTTTGGACTGTGGGAGGAAACCGGAGCACCCGGAGGCAACCCACGCAGACACGGGGAGAATGTGCAAACTCCACACACACAGAGACCCATGCTGGGAATCGAACCCGGATCCCTGGCGCTGTAAGGCAGCAGTGCTAACCACTCTGCCACTGCGCTGCTCTCATCCCCTCATCCTTCCTTTTAGATGCTGCATAAAACCCACCTCTTTGATTATGAGTTTGGTTCTTTGGTCCTTATACCTCCTGGTGTCATTGCTTGCTACAAAAGTGTTTAACTACATGGTGCAAATATGGCGTACCACCTACGGCTCTGCCTATAGCACGCTTGCGCCTGCAAGTTGTGGGTTCAAGGACTTCAGCACGAGTTCAAAGCCAATACATCAGTGCAGTACTGAAGGAGTGCTGCACTGTCAGAGGTGCCATCTTTCAGATGAGATGTCCTCTGTGGTGGAGATGAAAGACTCCACAGCACTATTTGGAAAAAGAGCAGAGCTATCCTCAGTGATGTGGTCAATATTTATCCTTCAATAAGCATGGTGAAGACAGATTATCGGGTAATATCACATTGCTCTTTGTGGGAACTTGTTATCCTCAATTGTATCAGCAAATCACTATGTTGAGGTTTGAGGGCCATCAACCAATGTGGTTGGGCCGAAGGGCCTGTTTCTGTGCTGTATAATCATATTATCAAATGGCAGTTGCTCACCTAGAACTTGCTCACCAATGCCCAGTATTCCATCTATCCTAACCACCCATTTCCAGACTTCGAGCAGAATTCTCCGGCTGCACTGTTCTAAGAGCCGGAAATTCCCACCTGACCTTCAGTGGCGTTTCACATTCTCCGCAACCCGCCCGCTAAAATTCCAGTGGGTTGGGAGAATTCCGGCCCTCATTGCAGCCTTTGTTCACACATCGATACAGGAACTGAATGCAAGAGATAATGTGAGCATGACGGCTGTTAACATCTAGTGGCGAATTTTCCCGTTCCGCCCGCCATGGGAATCGTAGTGGGTGAGGAGTTGACCATGGAAAGGGCCGTTGACCTCGGGTGGGATGTTCCGGTTTTGGAGCGAGCGCAGCTGGAAAATTCCGCCCCAAGCTTGGAATTGGGTGTCAAGGAGTCCAAGTAAAGTTAAAGTCAATGGGAATTAGAGGAAAAACTCTTCAGCGGCTGGGATCATATTGTTATATTAAGGAAGCTGGTTGTGATTGTTAGAGGGCAATCAACTAAACACTCGGACATGGCTACAGGAGTTCCTCAGTTCAGCATCCTAGCTCCACCAATCTTCAGCTGCTTTATCAGTGAAGCTCCCTCTATCGTGTCAGTACTGGGGCTGTTCGCTGATGTTTTCAGCACCTCAGGTTCTCACATGATGAAGCAGTGCAGACCTGCCAGACCTGCAGAAAACCCTGAACATCCAGGATTGGGCCGATAAGTGACAGGTAGCATTCATGCCGCATAGGTGCCAGGCAATGATGCACACCAACAAGAGAGAGTTTAACCACCTCCCCTCGACATTCATCCCATCGCTGAATTTCCCACCATCAACATCCTTGGGGAGGGTGGGGGGTGGGTGGGGAGGGGTGGTGGGGGTGGGGGTCGCCTTTGACCAGAGAATCATCAGAATCAACCACAAAAATATTGTGACTGCAACAGCAGGTCAGAGGCTAGGAATCCTGTGGTGAGTAACTCACCTCCTGACCCCCCCAGCAAAGCCTGTCCACCATCTACAAGGCACAAGTCAGGAGTGCGATGGAATACTCTTGACTGGCCCGGATGAGTTCAGCTCCAACAACGTTCAATGTGCTCGACACTATCCAGGACAAAGCAACCCGCTTGCTTGGCATCCCGTCCACCATCTTAAACATTCACTTCCTCCACCAGCTGCACACTATGACTGTAGTGTACAATATCTACAGGATGGACATCAGCAAGTCTTCAACAGCACCTCCCTGATGCGCGACAATCGAGCACGAGGCACAAGGCTTCAGTAATTGAAGGCTTTTATTGACAAACAATGGAACTATTTAAACACGAGTACACCATTCCAGACTGGAGGGGTCCCGCCCGAGCAGAGGGTCTTATACCTCTCCCAGGAGGCGGGGCCCGACTGGGATGTGCCATAACAGCATCCACCACAGGTATATTAATCCCACAGTGTAAACACCCTAGCCCAACAACAACATTATAACAACCCCACAGTGTCAACACCCTAACCCAACAGCAACATTAGAATAACCCCACAGTGGTAACCAACGATGGTTCACCACATTCACCCCTCCTTTGAAAACAAAGGCCGGCGGGGTGCGTAAACAGACTACATATATACAAAAAATCTACAGGTCCAGACGGTCTGGAGGACCGCACCGTCGTTGTGACCTCCTCAATACCGGTTGTGACACCGGAGCAGGTGCTTGCAGTGGCGTTCTCTCCAAAACAACGTCCGGCTGTCCCCTCGAGGACTCACGGGCCGGTTGACCCTGGTGAAGCGGTGGTGCAGGGGATCCCGGTACCTTCTGTGGTGGTGCCGATCTCCGAGTCTCAGGCAAGCTGTACATGGGAGTATAACTGTTATGCACTGGTCCCGGTGCTGACCGCGCCACGTCCGGGGAAGAAATAAGCGATAGGGGATTGGTGACAGGGGGTATGGGAGCGACAGGAGTTGCTACGTCCCCTGCGGGCGCCAGGTCTCGGATCGAGACTGTGTCCTCTCGCCCGTCAGGATATGCCACATAGGCATACTGAGGGTTGGCGTGGAGGAGGTGGACCTGTTCGACCAAGGGGTCGGACTTGCGGGCCCTTACATGTCGCCGCAGAAGGACGGGTCCTGGGTACGTCAACCAGACTGGTAAAGATATCCCCGAGGACGACTTCCGAGGGAATGAGAACATCCTCTCGTGGGGAGTAGCATTGGTTGCCGTACACAGGAGGGAGCGAATGGAGTGAAGCGCATTTGGGAGGACCTCCTGCCAATGGGAGACTGGAAGGCCTTTGGACTTCAGCGCCAATAGGACAGCCTTCCAGACTGTAGCATTCTCTCTCTCCACCTGTCCGTTGCCCCTAGGGTTGTAACTCGTGGTTCTACTAGAGGCAATCCCGTATGAGAGCAGGAATTGCCTCAAGTCGTTACTCATGAACGACGAGCCCCTGTCGCTATGTATATAGCAGGGGTACCCGAACAGGGTAAAAAGATCACGGAATGCCTTGATCACCGTGGCAGTGGGACAACAAACGGGAACCGGGAGTACTCATCTATGATGTTAAGAAAGTACACGTTCCGGTCTGTTGAGGGAAAATCCACACTCAGCCTCTCGAAGGGGCGAGTGGCTTTGACCAATTGTGCCCGGTCAGGTCGGTAAAAGTGCGGTTTGCATTCCGGGCAAATCCGACAGCTCCTTGTTACTGACCTGACATCCTCCACCGAGTAGGGCAGGTTGCGGGCTTTGATGAAGTGGTAGAGCCGAGTGACCCCAGGATGGCACAGATCATTATGGAGGGCGTTCAAGCGGTCCTCCTGCATGATGGCGCATGTTTCGCGCGAGAGGGCATCCGAGGGCTCATTGAGTTTCCCTGGACGATACATAATATCGTAATTATAGGTGGAGAGCTCAATTCTCCACCGCAAGATCTTGTCATTCTTGATCTTGCCCCTCTGCGTATTATTGAACATAAACGCCACGGATTGCTGATCCGTGATCAGGGTGAACCGCTTCCCCGCCAGGTAATGTCGCCAGTGTCTGATGGCCTCCACAATAGCCTGGGCCTCCTTCTCCACCGCTGAATGCCGAATTTCGGGACCTTGAAGGGTGCGGGAAAAAAACGCGACGGGCCTGCCTGCCTGGTTTAGTGTGGCGGCCAGGGCGAAATCAGATGTATCGCTTTCCACCTGAAAAGGGATGGATTCATCCACCGCGTGCATCGTGGCTTTCGCAATGTCGCTTTTCAATGCCTTGAAGGCCAATTGGGCCTCTGGCGTGAGTGGAAAAGTCGTGGACTTGATGAGCGGACGGGCTTTGTCCGCGTAGTTGGGGACCCACTGCGCATAATAAGAGAAGAAGCCGAGGCATCTCCTCAGTGCTTTTGCGCTAGCGGGCAAGGGAAGTTCAGTAAGGGGGCGCATACGGTCTGGATCAGGGCCAATGACCCCGTTTTCCACCACGTATCCCAGGATAGCTAACCTGCACGTACGGAATACACACTTCTCCCTGTTGTAGGTCAGATTCAGGCGAGACGCAGTGCGCAAAAAGTTCTGGAGGTTTGTGTCATGGTCCTGCTGGTCATGGCCGCAGATGGTGACATTATCCAGGTGCGGAAAGGTAGCCCGCAACCCGTTCTGGTCCACCATTCGGTCCATACCACGCTGGAAGACCGAGACCCCATTGGTGACACCAAATGGAACCCGAAGAAACTGATACAGACGACCATCCGCCTCAAAAGCCGTGTATTGTCGGTCCTCTGGGCGGATGGGGAGTTGGTGGTAGGCGGACTTAAGGTCTATGGTGGAGAACACCCGGTACTGCGCAATCTGATTGACCATATCAGATATGCGCGGGAGAGGATACGCATCCAGCTGCGTATAACGATTAATGGTCTGACTATAGTCGATGACCATCCGGGTTTGTTCCCGCTCTTAACCACCACGACCTGTGCTCTCCACGGACTAACGCTGGACTGTATGATCCCTTCTTTGAGGAGCCGCTGAACCTCAGATCTGATGAAGATCCGGTCTTCAGCGCTGTAACGCCTACTTTTAGTAGCGATGGGCTTGCAGCCTGGTACCAGATTCTTAAATAAAGAGGGTGTGGTGATCTTTAGTGTGGAAAGATTGCATGCGGGGCGCTTTGGACGATTTGGAGGCTGCGGCTGATTCCCTACTGCCAGCGAAGGGAGTGGCCCACCGTACTGTAGGATCACACTCTTCATGTGGACCATAAAGTTTAGTCCGAGGAGAATTGGCGCGCAAAGATGCGGCAACACAAGGAGCCTGTATCGCTCGTAAATTGTGCCCTGCACTTCCAGAGTTACCACACAACGTCCTTGGATCGGTACAGACCGGGACCGTGATGCCATAGAAATTGTCTATTTGGCAGGTAGAACCCGGAGTCCACACCTCTTTGCAGTGTCAGGGTGAATAAAACTCTCAGTGCTCCCGCTGTCAAACAGACAATACACAGTACGACCATTTACCTTAATGTTCATCATTGAACAGTCAAGCCTGTGATGCTTAGCCTGGTCCAGGGTGATCGACGCCACCGTTGGCCCTTGGACGTCACTGCAGGCAGCCGAGGTTGATGCTGAGGACCCCTGCTGGTCGCTCCTGGTCGTCGTCGACCAAGATGGCCGCCCCCATGAATCGCACGTGGGTGAGGGCGCCAAGTGTAGCGACTCCTGGTGGTCATCCTCCTCCTCCGCCAGCCACAATGGCGTCGTCCTGGGCTCGCACGTGGTCGGACCTCATGGGTACTGCGACGCCGATGGAGATGATCTCCGTTCTGGAGGGTCACAGGCTGCACTGCCGTTCTTGGGCTTCGATCTGCAGACTTTCGCGTAGTGCCCCTTTTTACCGCATTGATTGCAGATCACCGTTTTAGCAGGACACTGTTGCCGTGGATGCTTGGCTCCTCCGCAAAAATAGCACCGCGGGCCGCCTGGGGCTGCCGCCGTCGTCGGGTCGATATGGGAGCGCGAGCCCGTGGGGCGAGGAGGGATTTGTGACTGCTCCTGCCACGTTGTCTCCACGTGGTCCTCTGGATACAGGGCCAAGCTTTTCGACGCCGCCTCCAGCATTTCAGCCATCTCCATCGCTTGGGTCAGGTTGAGATTCCCTTTCTCCAACAGCTTGAGCCGGATGTACGAAGACCCTACCCCTGCCACAAACGCATCTCGGGCGAGGTCGTACATGTACTGCTCAGCCGACACAGCTTTGCAGTCGCAGCCCCTGGCAAGCTGCAAGAGCTCATTGGCGTAGTCCTCCATGGTTTCGCCCGACTGCCGACGTCGTGTAGCGAGGAGGTAACGAGCGTGGATCTCGTTGGGAGGTCTCGTGTATCGCTTTTTCAAGAGCTCGAGGGCCCTCGGGTAAGTGGTGGCCGCACGAATCGCGAGGTAGACAGTGTCGCTTACCCTCGCATGGAGGACCTGGAGTCTGTCGTTATCCGTAGTAACTGCTGCAGAGGCTGCCAGATAGTCCTCGAAACACTTCAGCCAGTGGTCGAAGGTGTTAGAGGCGCCGACCGCACGTGGATCCAGCGTCAGACGCTCTGGTTTTAGCATTTGTTCCATACTCTCAGTTCTGTCGAGAGTTTCGTGTTTGTCAATAAAATTGATGCGCGACAATCGAGCACGAGGCACAAGGCTTCAGTAATTGAAGGCTTTTATTGACAAACAATGGAACTATTTAAACACGAGTACACCATTCCAGACTGGAGGGGTCCCGCCTGAGCAGAGGGTCTTATACCTCTCCCAGAAGGCGGGGCCCGACTGGGATGTGCCATAACAGCATCCACCACAGGTATATTAATCCCACAGTGTAAACACCCTAGCCCAACAACAACATTATAACAACCCCACAGTGTCAACACCCTAACCCAACAGCAACATTAGAATAACCCCACAGTGGTAACCAACGATGGTTCACCACACTCCCTGAAACGACAAACTCCACTACCTATAAAATCAAAGGCACAGGCATATGGGACCACCACAGCCTCCTCCAAGTCACACACCATCCAGACTTGGAAATACCTTACTGTTACCTCATTGTCGCAGGGTTAAACAGCCTGTAACTCTCTTCCTTACACCACCCTGGATGTACCCACATATCACACATATTGCAGCAGTTCAAAAAGCAGACTCATCAGCACCTCCTCAAGGCCCATTAAGCTAAATACAAACTTAAGTAGGCTTACATTAACATTGCAATGAAGTTTCTGTGAAAATCCTCGAGTGGCCACTCCAACACCAGTTCAGGTACACTGAGGGAGAATTTAGCATGGCCAATGCACCTAACCAGCACGACTTTCAGACTGTGGGAGGAAACCGGAGCAGCTGGAGGAAACCCACGCAGACATGAGGAGAATGTGCATCTCCACACAGATAGTGACCCAAGCCGGGAATCGAACCCAGGTCACTGGCACTGTGAGGCAGCAGTGCTAACCACTGTGCGACCGTGCTGAATACCAAGAAGAAAAAAAGTAGTTGGGCAAATAGTCCATCGTGCTGAAGTAATTATTGCATATTAATGCATTCTGTTTAGGGGATTATTATTCATTATAACACTAGATAGAAGCTGAACTGTACTAGTGCCAAATGCTGGTTACAAAGTGTAGGCTATCAATTTCAAATTCTGTAACTGTAGGAGAATTGGGAGGTAATCTGTTGTTTCACTATATTGAATTTCACATCTGGTTTAAATGTCACCCTACTTATTTACCTTGGCATAATTTGGAGACTGTGGGGGAATGGTTGATAATCCTGTGGAGGTCAAAGACTTAATAAAGGTGTCGAGCATTAACAATAGAGAGTTATTGTGTAAGCGTGATGTTTCTCTAAAGCAATAATTCTCAGAAGTTGTATAGCATTTGGGGATTCAGCAACAATAGATGCACGGTGCACATTCAAAACATGCAACAGCTATAACTTCATATTCTAGATTTTCTCATTTTAGTTGATGAGGGAAGGCCCAAATAGACTGACCATGTAATTATATAGACTGTCAATGTGACTATATAGACTGACAATGTGACTATATAGATTGACAATGTGACTGTATAGACTGACAATGTGACTATATAGACTGACAATGTGACTATATAGACTGACAATGTGACTATAGACTGACAATGTGACTGTATAGACTGACAATGTGACTATATAGACTGACAACGTGACTATATAGACTGACAATGTGACTATATAGATTGACAATGTGGCTGTATAGACTGACAATGTGACTGTATAGACTGACAATGTGACTGTATAAACTGACAATGTGACTATATAGACTGACAATGTGACTCTATAGATTGACAATGTGACTATATAGATTGATAATGTGACTGTATAGACTGACAATGTGACTATATAGACTGACAACGTGACTATATAGACTGACAATGTGACTATATAGATTGGCAATGTGACTATATAGATTGACAATGTGACTATATAGACTGACAATGTGACTATATAGATTGACAATGTGACTGTATAGACTGACAATGTGACTATATAGACTGACAATGTGACTATAGACTGACAATGTGACTGTATAGACTGACAATGTGACTATATAGACTGACAACGTGACTATATAGACTGACAATGTGACTATATAGATTGACAATGTGGCTGTATAGACTGCCAATGTGACTGTATAGACTGATAATGTGACTGTATAAACTGACAATGTGAATATATAGACTGACAATGTAATTATATAGACTGACAATGTGACTATATAGTCTGTCAATGTGACTATATAGATTGACAATGTGACTATATAGACTGACAATGTGACTATATAGATTGACAATGTAATTATATAGACTGACAATGTGACTATATAGTCTGTCAATGTGACTATATAGATTGACAATGTGACTATATAGACTGACAATGTGACTATATAGATTGACAATGTGACTGTATAGACTGACAATGTGACTATATAGACTGACAACGTGACTATATAGACTGACAATGTGACTATATAGATTGACAATGTGGCTGTATAGACTGACAATGTGACTGTATAGACTGACAATGTGACTGTATAAACTGACAATGTGACAATATAGACTGACAATGTGACTCTATAGATTGACAATGTGACTATATAGATTGATAATGTGACTGTATAGACTGACAATGTGACTATATAGACTGACAACGTGACTATATAGACTGACAATGTGACTGTATAGATTGACAATGTGACTATATAGATTGATAATGTGACTGTATAGACTGACAATGTGGCTATATAGACTGACAACGTGACTATATAGACTGACAATGTGACTGTATAGATTGACAATGTGACTATATAGACTGACAATGTGACTATATAGACTGACAATGTGACTGTATAGATTGACAATGTGACTATATAGACTGACAATGTGACTATATAGACTGCCAATGTGACTAGATAGACTGACAATGTGACTGTATAGATTGACAATGTGACTATATAGACTGACAATGTGACTAGATAGACTGACAATGTGACTGTTTGGATTGACAATGTGTCTACATAGACTGACAATGTGACTATATAGATTGACAACGTGGCTGCATAGATTGACAATGTGACTGTATAGACTGACAATGTGACTATATAGACTGACAATGTGACTAGATAGATTGACAATGTGACTATATAGACTGACAATGTGACTGTATAGATTGACAATGTGACTACATAGACTGACAATGTGACTATATAGATTGACGATGTGGCTATAAAGATTTACAATGTGACTGTATAAACTGACAATGTGACTATATAGACTGACAATGTGACTATATAGATTGATAATGTGATTGTATAAACTGACAATGTGACTATATAGACTGACAATGTGACTATATAGATTGATAATGTGACTGTATAGACTGACAATGTGACTATATAGATTGATAATGTGACTGTATAGACTGACAATGTGACTCTATAGATTGATAATGTGACTGTATAGACTGACAATGGGACTATATAGATTGATAATGTGACTGTATAGACTGACAATGTGACTATATAGATTGATAATATGACTGTATAGACTGACAATGTGACTATATAGATTGACAATGTGACTATATAGATTGACAATGTGACTGTATAAACTGGCAATGTGACTATATAGACTGACAATGTGACTATACAGATTGATAATGTGACTGTATAGACTGACAATGTGACTATATAGACTGACAATGTGACTCTATAGATTGACAATGTGACTATATAGATTGATAATGTGACTGTATAGACTGACAATGTGACTATATAGATTTACAATGTGACTGTATAGACTGACAATGTGACTATATAGACTGTCAATGTGACTATATAGACTGAAATGTGACTATATAGACTGACAATGTGACTGTATAAACTGACAATGTGACTATATAGACTGACAATGTGACTCTATAGATTGACAATGTGACTATATAGATTGATAATGTGACTGTATAGACTGACAATGTGACTATATAGACTAACAATGTGACTATATAGATTGGCAATGTGACTATATAGATTGACAATGTGACTATATAGACTGACAATGTGACTATATAGATTGACAATGTGACTGTATAGACTGACAATGTGACTATATAGACTGACAATGTGACTATAGACTGACAATGTGACTGTATAGACTGACAATGTGACTATATAGACTGACAACGTGACTATATAGACTGACAATGTGACTATATAGATTGACAATGTGGCTGTATAGACTGCCAATGTGACTGTATAGACTGATAATGTGACTGTATAAACTGACAATGTGAATATATAGACTGACAATGTAATTATATAGACTGACAATGTGACTATATAGTCTGTCAATGTGACTATATAGATTGACAATGTGACTATATAGACTGACAATGTGACTATATAGATTGACAATGTAATTATATAGACTGACAATGTGACTATATAGTCTGTCAATGTGACTATATAGATTGACAATGTGACTATATAGACTGACAATGTGACTATATAGATTGACAATGTGACTGTATAGACTGACAATGTGACTATATAGACTGACAACGTGACTATATAGACTGACAATGTGACTATATAGATTGACAATGTGGCTGTATAGACTGACAATGTGACTGTATAGACTGACAATGTGACTGTATAAACTGACAATGTGACTATATAGACTGACAATGTGACTCTATAGATTGACAATGTGACTATATAGATTGATAATGTGACTGTATAGACTGACAATGTGACTATATAGACTGACAACGTGACTATATAGACTGACAATGTGACTGTATAGATTGACAATGTGACTATATAGATTGATAATGTGACTGTATAGACTGACAATGTGGCTATATAGACTGACAACGTGACTATATAGACTGACAATGTGACTGTATAGATTGACAATGTGACTATATAGACTGACAATGTGACTGTATAGATTGACAATGTGACTATATAGACTGACAATGTGACTATATAGACTGACAATGTGACTGTATAGATTGACAATGTGACTATATAGACTGACAACGTGACTATATAGACTGACAATGTGACTGTATAGATTGACAATGTGACTATATAGACTGACAATGTGACTATATAGACTGACAATGTGACTGTATAGATTGACAATGTGACTATATAGACTGACAATGTGACTATATAGACTGACAATGTGACTATATAGATTGACAATGTAATTATATAGACTGACAATGTGACTATATAGTCTGTCAATGTGACTATATAGATTGACAATGTGACTATATAGACTGACAATGTGACTATATAGATTGACAATGTGACTGTATAGACTGACAATGTGACTATATAGACTGACAACGTGACTATAGACTGACAATGTGACGATATAGATTGACAATGTGGCTGTATAGACTGACAATGTGACTGTATAGACTGACAATGTGACTGTATAAACTGACAATGTGACTATATAGACTGTCAATGTGACTCTATAGATTGACAATGTGACTATATAGATTGATAATGTGACTGTATAGACTGACAATGTGACTGTATAGACTGACAACGTGACTATATAGACTGACAATGTGACTGTATAGATTGACAATGTGACTATATAGATTGATAATGTGACTGTATAGACTGACAATGTGGCTATATAGACTGACAACGTGACTATATAGACTGACAATGTGACTGTATAGATTGACAATGTGACTATATAGACTGACAATGTGACTATATAGACTGACAATGTGACTGTATAGATTGACAATGTGACTATATAGACTGACAATGTGACTAGATAGACTGACAATGTGACTGTTTGGATTGACAATGTGTCTACATAGACTGACAATGTGACTATATAGATTGACAACGTGGCTGCATAGATTGACAATGTGACTGTATAGACTGACAATGTGACTATATAGACTGACAATGTGACTATATAGATTGACAATGTGACTATATAGACTGACAATGTGACTGTATAGATTGACAATGTGACTACATAGACTGACAATGTGACTATATAGATTGACGATGTGGCTATAAAGATTTACAATGTGACTGTATAAACTGACAATGTGACTATATAGACTGACAATGTGACTATATAGATTGATAATGTGATTGTATAAACTGACAATGTGACTATATAGACTGACAATGTGACTATATAGATTGATAATGTGACTGTATAGACTGACAATGTGACTATATAGATTGATAATGTGACTGTATAGACTGACAATGTGACTCTATAGATTGATAATGTGACTGTATAGACTGACAATGGGACTATATAGATTGATAATGTGACTGTATAGACTGACAATGTGACTATATAGATTGATAATATGACTGTATAGACTGACAATGTGACTATATAGATTGACAATGTGACTATATAGATTGACAATGTGACTGTATAGACTGACAATGTGACTGTATAGACTGACAATGTGACTGTATAAACTGGCAATGTGACTATATAGACTGACAATGTGACTATACAGATTGATAATGTGACTGTATAGACTGACAATGTGACTATATAGATTGACAATGTGACTATATAGATTGATAATGTGACTGTATAGACTGACAATGTGACTATATAGATTTACAATGTGACTGTATAGACTGACAATGTGACTCTATAGATTGACAATGTGACTATATAGATTGATAATGTGACTGTATAGACTGACAATGTGACTATATAGATTTACAATGTGACTGTATAGACTGACAATGTGACTATATAGACTGTCAATGTGACTATATAGACTGAAATGTGACTATATAGACTGACAATGTGACTATATAGATTGACAATGTGACTATATAGACTGACAATGTGACTATATAGACTGACAATGTGACGATATAGACTGTCAATGTGACTATATAGATTGACAATGTGACTATATAGATTGATAATGTGACTGTATAGACTGACAATGTGACTATATAGATTGACAATGTGACTATATAGACTGATAATGTGACTGTATAGACTGTCAATGTGACTATATAGATTGACAATGTGACTATATAGATTGATAATGTGACTGTATAAACTGACAATGTGACTATATAGACTGACAATGTGACTATACAGATTGATAATGTGACTGTATAGACTGACAATGTGACTATATAGACTGACAATGTGACTCTATAGATTGACAATGTGACTATATAGATTGATAATGTGACTGTATAGACTGACAATGTGACTATATAGATTTACAATGTGACTGTATAGACTGACAATGTGACTATATAGACTGTCAATGTGACTATGTAGACTGACAATGTGACTATATAGACTGACAATGTGACTATATAGATTGACAATGTGACTATATAGACTGACAATGTGACTATATAGACTGACAATGTGACTATATAGACTGTCAATATGACTATATAGATTGACAATGTGACTATATAGATTGACAATGTGACTATATAGACTGACAATGTGACTATATAGGCTGACAATGTGGCTATATAGATTGACAATGTGACTGTATAGACTGACAATGTGACTATATAGACTGACAATGTGACTATATAGGCTGACAATGTGGCTATATAGATTGACAATGTGACTATATAGACTGACAATGTGACTGTATAGACTGACAATGTGATTATATAGACTGACAATGTGACTGTATAGTCTGACAATGTGATTATATAGACTGACAATGTGACTGTATAGACTGTCAATGTGACTATATAGAATGACAATGTGACTATATAGACTGACAATGTGACTGTATTGACTGACAATGTGACTATATAGATTGACAATGTGACTATATAGATTGATAATGTGACTGTATAGACTGACAATGTGACTATATAGATTGACAATGTGACTATATAGATTGACAATGTGACTGTATAGACTGACAATGTGACTATATAGAATGACAATGTGACTATATAGACTGACAATGTGACTGTATTGACTGACAATGTGACTATATAGATTGACAATGTGACTATATAGATTGATAATGTGACTGTATAGACTGACAATGTGACTATATAGATTGAAAATATGACTGTATAGACTGACAATGTGACTATATAGATTGACAATGTGACTATATAGATTGACAATGTGACTGTATGAACTGACAATGTGACTATATAGACTGACAATGTGACTATACAGATTGATAATGTGACTGTATAGGCTGACAATGTGACTATATAGACTGACAATGTGACTCTATAGATTGACAATGTGACTATATAGATTGATAATGTGACTGTATAGACTGACAATGTGACTATATAGATTTACAATGTGACTATATAGATTGACAATGTGACTATATAGACTGACAATGTGACTATATAGACTGACAATGTGACTATATGGACTGTCAATGTGACTATATAGATTGACAATGTGGCTATATAGATTGACAATGTGACTATATAGATTGACAATGTGACTATATAGACTGACAATGTGACTATATAGGCTGACAATGTGGCTATATAGATTGACAATGTGACTGTATAGGCTGACAATGTGACTATATAGATTGACAATGTGACTGTATAGACTGTCAATGTGACTATATAGAATGACAATGTGTCTATATAGACTGACAATGTGACTGCATAGACTGACAATGTGACTATATAGACAGACAATGTGACTATATAGACTGACAATGTGACTATATAGATTGACAATGTGACTATATAGACTGACAATGTGACTATATAGACTGCCAATGTGACTAGATAGACTGACAATGTGACTGTTTGGATTGACAATGTGTCTACATAGACTGGCAATGTGACTATATAGATTGACAACGTGGCTGCATAGATTGACAATGTGACTGTATAGACTGACAATGTGACTGTATAGACTGACAATGTGACTATATAGACTGACAATGTGACTATATAGATTGACAATGTGACTATATAGACTGACAATGTGACTGTATAGATTGACAATGTGACTACATAGACTGACAATGTGACTATATAGATTGACAATGTGGCTATAAAGATTTACAATGTGACTGTATAAACTGACAATGTGACTATATAGACTGACAATGTGACTATATAGATTGATAATGTGACTGTATAGACTGACAATGTGACTCTATAGATTGATAATGTGACTGTATAGACTGACAATGTGACTATATAGATTGATAATGTGACTGTATAGACTGACAATGTGACTATATAGATTGATAATATGACTGTATAGACTGACAATGTGACTATATAGATTGACAATGTGACTATATAGATTGACAATGTGACTGTATAAACTGACAATGTGACTATATAGACTGACAATGTGACTATACAGATTGATAATGTGACTGTATAGACTGACAATGTGACTCTATAGATTGATAATGTGACTGTATAGACTGACAATGTGACTATATAGATTGATAATGTGACTGTATAGACTGACAATGTGACTCTATAGATTGATAATGTGACTGTATAGACTGACAATGTGACTCTATAGATTGATAATGTGACTGTATAGACTGACAATGTGACTATATAGATTGATAATGTGACTGTATAGACTGACAATGTGACTATATAGATTGATAATATGACTGTATAGACTGACAATGTGACTATATAGATTGACAATGTGACTATATAGATTGACAATGTGACTGTATAAACTGACAATGTGACTATATAGACTGACAATGTGACTCTATAGATTGACAATGTGACTATATAGATTGATAATGTGACTGTATAGACTGACAATGTGACTATATAGATTTACAATGTGACTGTATAGACTGACAATGTGACTATATAGACTGTCAATGTGACTATATAGACTGAAATGTGACTATATAGACTGACAATGTGACTATATAGATTGACAATGTGACTATATAGACTGACAATGTGACTATATAGACTGACAATGTGACGATATAGACTGTCAATGTGACTATATAGATTGACAATGTGACTATATAGATTTACAATGTGACTGTATAGACTGACAATGTGACTATATAGACTGTCAATGTGACTATGTAGACTGACAATGTGACTATATAGACTGACAATGTGACTATATAGATTGACAATGTGACTATATAGACTGACAATGTGACTATATAGATTGACAATGTGACTATATAGACTGACAATGTGACTATATAGATTGACAATGTGACTATATAGACTGACAATGTGACTATATAGGCTGACAATGTGGCTATATAGATTGACAATGTGACTGTATAGACTGACAATGTGACTGTATAGACTGACAATGTGACTATATAGGCTGACAATGTGGCTATATAGATTGACAATGTGACTATATAGACTGACAATGTGACTGTATAGACTGACAATGTGATTATATAGACTGACAATGTGACTATATAGACTGACAATGTGACTATATAGATTGACAATGTGACTGTATAGACTGTCAATGTGACTATATAGAATGACAATGTGACTATATAGACTGACAATGTGACTGTATAGACTGACAATGTGACTATATAGATTGACAATGTGACTATATAGATTGATAATGTGACTGTATAGACTGACAATGTGACTATATAGATTGATAATATGACTGTATAGACTGACAATGTGACTATATAGATTGACAATGTGACTATATAGATTGACAATGTGACTGTATGAACTGACAATGTGACTATATAGACTGACAATGTGACTATACAGATTGATAATGTGACTGTATAGACTGACAATGTGACTCTATAGATTGACAATGTGACTCTATAGATTGATAATGTGACTGTATAGACTGACAATGTGACTATATAGATTTACAATGTGACTGTATAGACTGACAATGTGACTATATAGACTGACAATGTGACTATATAGACTGACAATGTGACTATATAGACTGTCAATGTGACTATATAGACTGACAATGTGACTATATAGACTGACAATGTGACTATATAGATTGACAATGTGACTATATAGACTGACAATGTGACTATATAGACTGACAATGTGACTATATAGACTGTCAATGTGACTATATAGATTGACAATGTGGCTATATAGATTGACAATGTGACTATATAGATTGACAATGTGACTATATAGACTGACAATGTGACTATATAGGCTGACAATGTGGCTATATAGATTGACAATGTGACTGTATAGGCTGAGAATGTGACTATATAGACTGACAATGTGACTCTATAGATTGACAATGTGACTATATAGATTGATAATGTGACTGTATAGACTGACAATGTGACTATATAGATTTACAATGTGACTGTATAGACTGACAATGTGACTATATAGACTGACAATGTGACTATATAGACTGACAATGTGACTATATAGACTGTCAATGTGACTATATAGACTGACAATGTGACTATATAGACTGACAATGTGACTATATAGATTGACAATGTGACTATATAGACTGACAATGTGACTATATAGACTGACAATGTGACTATATAGACTGTCAATGTGACTATATAGATTGACAATGTGGCTATATAGATTGACAATGTGACTATATAGATTGACAATGTGACTATATAGACTGACAATGTGACTATATAGGCTGACAATGTGGCTATATAGATTGACAATGTGACTGTATAGACTGACAATGTGACTATATAGATTGACAATGTGACTGTATAGACTGTCAATGTGACTATATAGAATGACAATGTGACTATATAGACTGACAATGTGACTGTATAGACTGACAATGTGACTATATAGACTGACAATGTGACTATATAGACGGACAATGTGACTGTTTGGATTGACAATTTGACTACATAGACTGACAATGTGACTATATAGATTGACTACGTGGCTGTATAGATTGACAATGTGACTGTATAGACTGACAATGTGACTGTATAGACTGACAATGTGACTATATAGACTGACAACGTGACTATATAGACTGACAATGTGACTGTATAGATTGACAATGTGACTATATAGACTGACAATGTGACTATATAGACTGACAATGTGACTGTTTGGATTGACAATTTGACTACATAGACTGACAATGTGACTATATAGACTGACAATGTGACTGTATAGACTGACAATGTGACTATATAGATTGACTACGTGGCTGTATAGATTGACAATGTGACTGTATAGACTGACAATGTGACTGTATAGACTGACAATGTGACTATATAGACTGACAATGTGACTATATAGATTGACAATGTGACTACATAGACTGACAATGTGACTGTATAGACTGACAATGTGACTATATAGATTGACAATGTGACTAATTAGACTGACAATGTGACTATATAGACTGACAATGTGACTATATAGATTGACAATGTGACTATATAGACTGACAATGTGACTGTATAGACTGACAATGTGACTATATAGACTGACAATGTGACTATATAGACTGACAATGTGACTGTTTGGATTGACAATGTGACTACATAGACTGACAATGTGACTATATAGATTGACAACGTGGCTGTATAGATTGACAATGTGACTGTATAGACTGACAATGTGACTATATAGACTGACAATGTGACTCTATAGATTGACAATGTGACTATATAGACTGACAACGTGACGATATAGACTGACAATGTGACTATATAGACTGACAATGTGACTGTATAGATTGACAATGTGACTACATAGACTGACAATGTGACTATATAGATTGACAATGTGACTCTATAGACTGACAATGTGACTGTATAGACTGACAATGTGACTATATAGACTGACAATGTGACTATAGACTGACAATGTGACTATATAGACTGACAATGTGACTATATCGACAGACAATGTGACTATATAGACTGACAATGTGACTATATAGATTGACAATGTGACTATATAGACTGACAATGTGACTGTATAGACTGACAATGTGACTATATAGACTGACAATGTGACTATAGACTGACAATGTGACTATATAGACTGACAATGTGACTATATAGACTGACAATGTGACTATATAGACTGACAATGTGACTATATAGATTGACAATGTGACTATAGACTGACAATGTGACTATATAGACTGACAATGTGACTATATAGACTGACAATGTGACTATATAGATTCACAATGTGACTATATAGACTGACAATGTGATTATATGACTGACAATGTGACTATATAGACTGACAATGTGACTATATAGATTGACAATGTGACTATATAGACTGACAATGTGACTCTATAGATTGACAATGTGACTATATAGACTGACAATGTGGCTATATGGACTGACAATGTGACTATATAGACTGACAATGTGACTATATAGATTGACAATGTGACTATATAGACTGACAATGTGACTATATAGATTGACAATGTGACTATATAGACTGACAATGTGACTATATAGATTGACAATGTGACTATATAGACTGACAATGTGACTGTATAGACTGACAATGTGACTATAGACTGACAATGTGACTATATAGACTGACAATGTGACTGTATAGACTGACAATGTGACTATATAGATTGACAATGTGACTATATAGACTGACAATGTGACTATAGACTGACAATGTGACTGTATAGACTGACAATGTGACTATATAGATTGACAATGTGACTATATAGATTGACAATGTGACTATATAGACTGACAATGTGACTATATAGATTGACAATGTGACTATATAGACTGACAATGTGACTATATAGATTGACAATGTGACTATATAGACTGACAATGTGACTGTATAGACTGACAATGTGACTATATAGACTGACAATGTGACTATATAGATTGGCAATGTGACTATATAGATTGACAATGTGACTATATAGACTGACAATGTGACTATATAGACTGACAATGTGACTATATAGACTGACAATGTGACTATATAGATTGACAATGTGACTATATAGACTGACAATGTGACTGTATAGACTGACAATGTGAATATAGATTGACAATGTGACTATATAGACTGACAATGTGACTATATAGACTGACAATGTGACTATATAGATTGACAATGTGACTATATAGACTGACAATGTGACTATAGACTGACAATGTGACTATATAGACTGACAATGTGACTATATAGATTGACAATGTGACTATATAGACTGACAATGTGACTCTATAGTTTGACAATGTGACTATATAGACTGACAATGTGACTATATAGACTGACAATGTGACTATATAGATTGACAATGTGACTATATAGACTGACAATGTGACTATATAGATTGACAATGTGACTGTATAGACTGACAATGTGACTATATAGACTGACAATGTGACTATAGACTGACAATGTGACTATATAGATTGACAATGTGACTATATAGACTGACAATGTGACTATATAGACTGACAATGTGACTATATAGACTGACAATGTGACTATATAGACCATAAGACCATAAGACATAGGAGCGGAAGTAAGGCCATTCGGCCCATCGAGTCCACTCCACCATTCAATCATGGTTGATTTCAACTCCATTTACCCGCTCTCTCCCCATAGCCCTTAATTCCTCGAGAAATCAAGAATTTATCAATTTCTGTCTTGAAGACGCTCAACGTCTCGGCCTCCACAGCCCTCTGTGGCAATGAATTCCACAGACCCACCACTCTCTGGCTGAAGAAATTTCTCCTCATCTCTGTTCTAAAGTGACTCCCTTTTATTCTAAGGCTGTGCCCCCGCGTCCTAGTCTCCCCTGTTAATGGAAACAACTTCCCTACGTCCATCCTATCTAAGCCGTTCATTATCTTGTAAGTTTCTATCAGATCTCCCCTCAACCTCCTAAACTCCAATGAATATGTTCCCACGATCCTCAGACGTTCATCGTATGTCAGGCCTACCATTCCTGGGATCATCCGTGTGAATCTCCGCTGGACCCGCTCCAGTGCCAGTATGTCCTTCCTGAGGTGTGGGGCCCAAAATTGCTCACAGTACTCCAAATGGGGCCTAACCAGTGCTTTATAAAGCCTCAGAAGTACATCCCTGCTTTTGTATTCCAAGCCTCTTGAGATAAATGACAACATTACATTTGCTTTCTTAATTACGGACTCAACCTGCAAGTTTACCTTTAGAGAATCCTGGACTAGGACTCCCAAGTCCCTTTGCACTTTAGCATTATATAGACTATAGACTATATAGACTGACAATGTGACTATATAGACTGACAATGTGACTATATAGATTGACAATGTGACTATATAGACTGACAATGTGATTATAGACTGACAATGTGACTATATAGACTGACAATGTGACTATATAGATTGACAATGTGACTATATAGACTGACAATGTGACTCTATAGATTGACAATGTGACTATATAGACTGACAATGTGGCTATATAGACTGACAATGTGACTATATAGACTGACAATGTGACTATATAGATTGACAATGTGACTATATAGACTGACAATGTGACTATATAGATTGACAATGTGACTATATAGACTGACAATGTGACTGTATAGACTGACAATGTGACTATATAGGCTGACAATGTGACTATATAGATGGACAATGTGACTATATAGATTGACAATGTGACTATATAGACTGACAATGTGACTATATAGATTGACAATGTGACTATATAGACTGACAATGTGACTATATAGACTGACAATGTGACTATATAGATTGACAATGTGATCCCTCCTGCTCCTGCACTGGGCCACCTGTTAATTGTTCCGAAGTTTTGCTCCATTTTTGTTGCAATCTCTCCCACTTCCCACTAGTCTCTGTTCCAGCTATTCCACCCCGTCTTATAATCACAGTTTTCCCTTTGTCTGATCCTGAAGAAGGGTTACGCGGACTCGAAATGTTGATTCTGTGTTCCCTTCCTACAGATGCTGGCAGACCAGCTGAGTTTTCCCAGCTCTCTCTGTTTTTGTTTGCAAATGTGATGCCACTGTATAAAAAAGGAGGTAGACAAAAGGCGGGTAACTATAGGCCGGTTTGCTCAACTTCTGTAGTAGAGAAAATGCTTGAATCTATCATCAAGGAAGAAGTAACGAGACATCTGGATATAAATTGTCCCATTGGTAAGACGCAGCATGGGTTCATGAAGGGAAGGTCATGTTTGACTAATTTGGTGGAATTCTTTGAAAAAATTACATGTGCATTGGACAATGGGGAACCTGTGGGTGTGGTGTATCTGGATTTCCAGAAGGTATTTAACAAGGTGCCGCACCAAAGACTGCTCCATAAGATAGAGGTGTACGGTGTTAGGGTAATTTATTAGCATGGACAGAGGATTGGTTAACTAACAGAAAGCAAAGAGTGGGGGTAAATCGGTGTTTTTCTGGTTGACTAGTGGTGTGCCTCAGGGATCTGTGTTGGGACCGCAATTGTTTACGATTTACATAGATGATTTGGAGTTCGGGACCAAGTATAGTGTGTCAAAGTTCGCAGATGACACTAAGATGGGTGGCAGAGCAAAGTGTGCAGAGGGCGCTGAAAGTCTGCAAAGGGATATTGATAGTCCAAGTGAGTGGGCGGGGATCTGGCAGATGGAGTACAATGTTGGTAAATGTGAGGTCATCCATTTTGGTAGAAATAACAGCAAAATGGACTATTATTTAAATGGTAAAAAATTGCAATATGCTGCTGTGCAGAGGGACCTGGGTGTCCTTGTGCAGGAATCTCAAGGAGTTGGTTTGCAGGTGCAGCAGGTAATTAAGAAGGCAAATGGAATTTTGTCCTTCATTGCTAGAGGGATGGAGTTTAAAAACAGTGAGGTTATGTTGCAGCTGTATAAGGTGCTGGTGAGGCCACATCTGGAGTACTGTGTACAGTTTTGGTCTCCTTACTTGAGAAAAGATATACTGGCACTGGAGGGGGTGCAGAGGAGATTCACTAGGTTGATTCCGGAGTTGAGAGGGTTGGCTTATGAGGAGAGACTGAGTAGATTCGGGCTATACTCATTGGAATTCAGAAGAATGAGGGGAGATCTTATAGAAACATATAAGATTATAAAGGGAATAGGTAAGATAGAAGCAGGGAAGTTGTTTCCACTGGTGGGTGAAACTAGAACTAGGGGGCATAGCCTCAAAATAAGGGGAAGCAGATTTAGGACTGAGTTGAGGAGGAACTTCTTCACACAAAGGGTTGTGAATCTGTGGAATTCCCTGCCCAGTGAAGCAGTTGAGGCTACCTCATTGAATGTTTTTAAGGCAAGGATAGATACATTTTTGAACAGTAAAGGTATTAAGGGTTATGGTGAGCGGGCAGGTAAGTGGAGCTGAGTCCACGAAAAGATCAGCCATGATCTTATTGAATGGCGGAGCAGGCTCGAGGGGCCATATGGCCGCCTCCTGCTCCTAGTTCTTATGTTTTTATGTTCTTATGTTTCAGATTCCAGCATCTGCAGTATTTGGTTATTGTTTAATTTGAAGTTTCTGTTCACAATGTATCTCTAACATCAGTGATTGGTTCCCCACTGGACTCTGTCCCTTACTATCTAAGTTTATATTAGGATAATTAAAGTCCTCCAGTAACATTGCCATGTAGTTCTTGTATCTCTCTGTAATTTCATGCTAATTTGTTCCTCTATACCCTTTACCACTCACTGGCAGCCTATAGAATACACGTAGGAGGGTAATGGTACTTCTATCATTTCCTTCACTTTAATCAAATTTACTCTGCCTTTGATTCCTCTTTTGCTCTGTTAATATTTTCCTTCATCAGTTATACAATCCTTTTTTCCTTTCTTTGAGAAGGAAAGAAAGAAGGTGAAGTGCTAAGGAGAATATTACAGTGCCGGAGAGGGAGGGTATCCCGAACTATTCAAATAGGGTGGCACGGAGGCACAGTGGTTAGCACTGCTGCCTCACAGCGCCGGGGACCCGGGTTCGATTCCCAGCTTGGATGACTATCTGTGCGGTGTTTGCATGTTCTCCCCATGTCTGTGTGGGTTTCTTCTGGGTACTCTGGTTTCCTCCCACAGTCCAAAGATGTGCGGGTTAGGTGGATTGGCCATTCTAAATTGCCTCTTAGTGTCGGGGGGCTAGCTAGGATAAATGCATGGGATTATGGGGATAGGGCCTGGGTGGGATTGTGGTCGGTGCAGACTCGATGGGCTGAATGGCCTCCTCCTGCACTGTACGGTATCTATGAGTACCCAATCCTGTGTTTTTTTAAATCACCACAGCAGAGCATTCTAATTTTGTTAACTGCCTGCAGCCCACCAATCTTATTTACCAGGCTTTGCGAGTTAACATGCGTACAACGCAAACCTAACGTAAACCTTGTTGCATTCTTTCTTATACTCTGATTCTAGCTAATACCATACAATCTCTTACTCCAGTAGTTCTGGCTCTGCTAATCCTTTGTCCACCTTGTTTTTCCTGTTCAATGTTACATCCAGGCTCATACCCTCCTGCCAGGTTAGTTCAAACCCTCCACCACAGCTCCAGCAGGATTCTTTGGTCCCGCTGGAGAGAGTTGGTTGAGTGCCAAGTTTTCCATCCTCGCTTGCAGCAGCGGCAGTGTGTGAACGTCAGGAAAATTCCAGCCTTTGACTCTATGGGGGCGAATCTTTCCGTCCCGCCCGCCATGGCAATCATAGCGGGCGGGGTGGGGGGGGGGGGGGGGTGTGGACCATGCAAAGTTCTTGGGGCAAGCACGGCCGGAAAATCCCTCCCTCGACTGTAAAATTGTTCAAGGAAAATTATTTTAAAAGTCACAATTTTTAATTGCCCTGTGATTTTTCTCCCATGTTGCATGCAGCAAGATGCTGATGACTAATCTTTAATTCCTACAGGCTTTAGGGCAAATCTGTAACCGAATAGCCGAACTTTGCATTAATACCTAATGAAGTGTTGTGTTGGTTTGGTGTTTCCAGATCCAAGCTCTTGACATTAATTAATGTGATGAAATGTCATGTAAATATAAGATCCTCGGGCACTTCCGGAATCCAATCTTATTGGTTTGAATTTTTTTTCAAATATATTTTTATTGGAGTTTTTCCATTTTTACCAGTAATGAAAAACCGGTCCAGTACAGCTTGCTTATTTCCCCATATATGAATACAGGAACATACAAGAGGACACCAGCATAGTTGGTTCAGCTTGTTCATTACACCCAGCGCTTCCATTTATACAAAACAATTGGACAGGACAAGTGAGAGGATGCAGGGGAATTCAGAGATAAGGCTCTGAAAGCATGTCAATATGGTGCACACCCTCATATGCAGCATGTTTCTTGAAGGCCGCCTTGGAGAACATTTCCTTCTCTCGGGGAACACTTCAGCAATCAAGGACATTCAGCTTCCGATCTTCGGGTAAGCGTTCTCCAAGGCGGACTTCAAGACACACGACAACGCAGAATTGCCAGCAGAAACTGATAGCCAAGTTCTGCACACATGAGGACAGCCTCAACCGGGATCTTGGGTTCATGTCACACTACATGTAACCCCCACCATTTGACCTGAGTTTGCAAAATCCTACTAACTGTCCTGGCTTGAGACAATACACACCTCTTTAACCTGTGATTATCCCTCTCTCCACTTGCACTGTCTGTACCTTTAAGACTTGATTACCTGCAAAGATTCGCATTCCAACCATTATCTTGCAATTGTGTCTCTGTCTATATATGCAGTGTTCATAGAATCATAGAAACCCTACAGTGCAGAAAGAGGCCATTGGGCCCATCGAGTCTGTACCGACCACAATCCCACCCAGGCCCTATCCCCATATCCCTACATATTTACCCGCTAATCCCTCTAACCTACACATCTCAGGACACTAAGGGGCAATTTTAGCATGGCCAATCAACCTAACCCGCACATCTTTGGACTGTGGGAGGAAACCGGAGCACCCGGAAGAAACCCACGCAGACACAAGGAGAATGTACAAACTCCACACAGACAGTGACCCAAGCCGGGAATCGAACCCAGGTCCCTGGAGCTGTGAAGCAGCAGTGCTAACCACTGTGCTACTGTGCCGCCCGTTTGAAATGTTGGCTCGACTCTCTCTCCACAGATGCTGTAAGAAGTCTCACAAGACCAAGTTAAAGTTCAACAGGTTGATTTGGTATAATGAGTTTTTGGAGCACTGCTCCGGTTTCCTCCCACAGTCCGAAAGGCATGCTGGTTAGGTGGATTGACCATGCTAAATTCTCCCTCAGTGTACCCAAACAGGTGCTGGAGTGTGGCGATTGGGGGATTTTCACAGTAACTTCATTGCAGCATTAGTGTAAGCCTGCTTGCGATACTAATAAATAAACTTAAACTTTAATACTGGCAAAACCAGTCTGTACTTTGATTGACTGGGAGCACACTCACCACTGTGTCAGAAAGGTGAGAGTTCAAATCCCACTTGGGACCCTCGAGCTGATCAGTTGGATTGACACTTCAGTATGGTACTGCTCGAGCCTGGGGGTGTCAACTCTCCGGATGGACATTAAACTGAGGCCCTGGAGGTGACAGCTTTCATTCAAAGATGAAGAGGGGTGGCCTGGTCATTGTGCACCCCACAACCAATGCCATGTAAACAGATCATATCATATTTTCTCATTGTTACTTCAGGACTTTCTGGTCACACTCTCCCCAAGGCTGGAAGTTCCCATCTGAGGACAACAGTTTAGGCTGGGGTTGTTTTGCTTAGAGCAGGGAAGGTTGAGGAGGGACCTGATTGAGATGCACAAGATTCTGAGGAATATAGATAGGGTAGATTGGAAGAAACCTTTCCCCTTAGTAGAGAGTTCAATAACGGGGGGAGGGGTGGGGGGGAGCACTGATTTAAGGTGAGGGGGAGGAGATTTAGAGGGGGATTTGAGGAAAAGCTTTTTCATCCAGAGAGCAGTGGGAATCTGGAATTCACTGCCTGAAAGGTTGGTAGAGGTAGGAACTTTCACAACATTTAAGAAGCATTTAGATGAGCATTTGAAACGCCATAACATACAAAGCTATGGGCCAAGTGCTGGAAAATGGGATCAGAATAGATAGGTGCTTGGTGGATGGCACACACATGATGGGCCAAAAGGGCCTCTCCCTGTGCTGTAAAACTCTATGGGCGTGAACTTCTCGGCCATTCACGCCACGCTCCCACTGCGGCGAAGTCGGAGAATTTGGCAGCCAGCCAAATCTCCGTTCACCGTGGCGGGATGGGAAAATCCTGCTGGAGTGAATGGTGATAAGATTCCGGTCTATGACTCTATGACCCTAAATGGTCTGTCAAATTTTCGATCCCGCCTGTGACAATTCCCCTGGCGTGTGTGACTGGAAAATATACCCCATTGTGAGTAGATTGGTGACCACATTACCTCTGATACAACAGTGGTTTTACTTCAAAGGAAGCTTATTGGCCTTAGAATAAGATTAGGACATCCTGAGGTTGTGAAATGTGTTATACAAATGGAAGTTCATCTTTTAGACTGGGAGACCAACACTAATGGTTGCTCTGACACTGTGCTCACTTTGCTATTTTACAATGGGAGAAAACCGAATGCAATGGTTCACTATGGACCTATCTTGCACTAATGGCAGAAAAACCAAGGTGGGAATTTTTTGACTTCGCCTGCGGCTGGGATTTTCCAGCTGCAGAGAGTGAAGATCTCGCTGTACATCAAATTCTCCGTTCTCGCTGGCAGCAGGGCGTGCAAGACCGGAGAATCCCAGCCCAAATTCGCCTCCAATAACCCTTAATGAGTTACGTTACTCAAGACATGACAACATTAAGCCGCCTACATGATAACAGTAACAAGGCTGCATTAAACTCTTAAAGTGGTTAATGGTTTCACAGAAAATAAAGATCTAATTACAGTATCTGGTTTATTCCATATTCTTTCAGCATATGGTTGAGAGGTGTAATTAATTTCAACCACATAATAAAATATTTGCACTGCCTTTGGGCAAACCCTTGTCATTTTCATTTTGATAATTGATGCTACCTTCAGAAAATAACAACATATTTAATTGACAGATTTAATCCTGGGAAATGTCACAAGGTTGTTATTCACGGAAGCACGAGCAGGCAAAACATTAACCCTGAACCGAAGAGGAAAATAATGGGATAGGCGGCTAAACGTATGATCAGAGGAGCATCCTGCAGGACGTGGGAAGTGTAATGAATTCAATCAGGCCATTGAGATTGGCCTATTGGAGTATGAACGCCCTGAGTAAGGAGTCAATTGACGTGCCACTCAGGGAGCCTTTGCCTTATATTTAACTGGGAGTGTCAGTTCCTCTGGGACTCCCGGAGGTAGCCTGCTGACTGATAGCACTCTGTGTACTGCTGTTGGAATTGTAAGTAAAGGAATTTTGGTGAAGGGATTTCTGCCTCTGAAGACCTGTTACAGGAAGGGGCAGGGATATTCAGGGAGGGGATTCCAGCACTTAGGGCCTATATGGTATGGCCACATATGGTGGACTAAGAAAGCGAGAGGTGCACAGCCAGTATTGCAGAGGGTAGGGCTGGAAGAGGGTACAGAGTTAGGGAGGGATGAGATGATCGTACAAAGATTTAAACACGGGCCTGGGAGTTTTATTAATATTTATAAGCATTGGTGTACCCGGAGCCAAGGTAAGTCAGAAAACACAGGGATGGCTAGGCAAACAGGACTTGCTGTGAGTTGGGATAGGGAGAGCAGAGGCTTGGATCAGTTTGTTTATGGGAGATGGAATGTGAGAAGACAGTACTTCATCAGGCTGGAGTCCCAGGCTAGCCACACGAACCCCCGCCAACTATGGCAAAGTCTGCAAGACATAACAGGCTACATGATGAAGGCATGCAAAATCACCGGCTCTAGCGCATCCCTTCCTGATGAGCTCAATGTATTCCATACCCGGTTGAGCAAGAGGTCAGCGAGAGCATGCCCTCCACCCTGGAAGCCCTGGATGAACCTATATCTGAGGTCGCCATTGGAGATGTCAGAGCAGCTTTCTCGAAGGTCAACCCACGGAAAGTGACTGGTCCGGATGAGGTACTCGGACGAGCACTCAGATCCTGCGTGGATTGGCTGGCAGGGGTTTTCGCAGACATCTTTAACCTCTCTTTACACCAATCTGAGGCCCCTATCTGCTTCAAGAAGATGACCATTATCCCAGTACCCAAGAAAAACCAAGCAGCGTGCCTTAATGACTACCACCCAGTGGCTCTGACATCCATCATTATGAAGTGCATCAAAAGGTTAGTCATGGCACAAATCAATTCCGGTCTATCAGATTTCCTGGATCTACTACAGTTCACCTGCCACTGCAACAGGCAGACGCCATCTCCCTGGCCCTGCACTCAACCCTGGAACACCTAGATAACAAAGACACCTATGTCAGACTCCTATTTATTGACTACAGCTCAGTCTTCAACATCATTATTCCTACAAAACTCATCTCCAAACTCCGTGGCCTGGGCCTCGGCTCTTCCCTCTGCGACTGGATCCTGAACTTCCTAACCCACAGGCCATAATCAGTAGGAATTGGCAACAACACCTCCTCCACGATGATCCTCAACACCAGTGCCCCATAAGACTGTGTTCTCGGCCCCCAACTATACTCCTTATACACCTATGACTGTGTGGCCAAATTCCCCTCCAACTTGATTTTCAAGTTTGCTGACGGCACCACCGTAGTGGGTCGAATCTCAAACAATGGCAAGACAGAGTACAGGAATGAGATAGAGAATCTGATGAACTGGTGCGATGACAATAATCTCTCCCTCGATGTCAATAAAATAAAGGAGATTGTCATCGAGTTCAGGAAGCGTAAAGGAGAACATGTCCTTGTCTACATCAATGGGGACGAAGTAGAAATGGTCAAGACCTTCATGTTTTTAGGTGTCCAGATCACCAACAGCCTGTCCTGGTCCCCCCATGCTGACACTATCGTTAAAAAAGCCCACCAATGCCTCTACTTTCTCAGAAGATTAAGGAAATTTGGCATGTCACCTACGAATCTTACCAACTTTTACAGATGCATCATAGAAAGCATTCTCTCTGGTTGTATCACAGCTTGGTATGGCTCCAGCTCTGCCCAAGACCGCAAGAAACTACAAAAGGTCATGAATGTAGCTCAATCCATCACGCAAACCAGCCTTCCACCCATTGACTCTGTCTACACTTCCCGCTGCTTTGTCTGTATACATGCAAGAAACAATACTTTTCACTGTATACACATACATGTGACAATAATAAATCAAATCAGTCTTCAGAGTCCAGAGATAGCAAAGAATATTTCAGAATGGGTGTTTTCTGTCTCACCAATTCAACACTTGCCTTATAGGCCACCCTATTATAGGAAGGATATTATTAAACTAGAAAGAGCGCAGAAAAGATTTACTAGGATGCTACCGGGACTTGATGGTTTGAGTTATAAGGAGAGGTTGGATAGACTGCGACTTTTTTCCCTCGAGCGTAGGAGGCTGAGGGGTGATCTTACAGAGGTCTATAAAATAATGAGGGGCACAGATCAGCTAGATAGTCAACACCTTTTCCCAAAGGTAGGGGAGTCTAAAACTAGAGGGCATAGGTTTAAGGTTTAATTGTACCCACCTCTACTACTACTTCTGGCAGCTTGTTCCAAACACTCACCACTCTATGAGTGAGAAAATTGCCCCTCTGGATCCTTTTGTAAGAGATACAAAAGGATCCAGAGGGGCAATTTTCTCACTCATAGAGTGGTGAGTGTTTGGAACGAGCTGCCAGAAGTAGTAGTAGAGGTGGGTACAATTTCATCTTTTAAAAAGCATTTAGACAGTTACATGGGTAAGATGGGTATAGAGTGACCAGGGCCAAATGCGGGCAATTGGGACTAGCGTGATGGTTAAAAAAAGGGTGGCATGGACAAGTTGGGCCAAAGGGCCTGTTTCCATGCTGTAAACCTCTATGACTCTATAGCTTGCCCTTGGTATTATTTGGCTAATTGGGTGAATGGGCATGGAAAGGGCATGAGTTAGTGTTAAGTTGGCATGGAGGGTATGCTGCTTGGGAAATGTTCAATATTGAGATTGATACATGAAAGTATCACAGGAAGTGATGCTGAGTTCTAGACCAGTCAGGGTCTGATTGAATGTTGGAACAAGCTTGAGGGGCTGAATGGCCTACTCCTGTTCCTGTATGCCCATGTTCCTGAGATCGGGAATCATTCTCATCATTTTTCTTTTAATCCTTTGTGATGTATCCATATCTTTTTGGACGTAAGCGAACCAAACTGCACACCAGAACTTCACATCAGCATTAATGTCTCCAGATACATTTAATTTGTCTTCTTTATAACCGGCCTAATTGAATGGTTTCAGAGTCTAATCAGTAATTGTTTACCTCGACTGCCTTTTCTCCTTCTCTGCCGACGGAGACTTTTCATGGTATATATGAAGGAAAAGTCTGTATTTATGCAGTGC